>NC_134541.1:22671494-22971994 GCF_050624435.1 Tenrec ecaudatus
TTGTTTGCGGATCCAAGTAAAATGAAATTATCGACAACTTTAAATTTTTCCATAGCTCTGCTCAGTTACCTCCTTGCTGGCTCAACCATCCTAGTCCCTGATGCAGTAGGGGACTGAAAACTGATGCTATGTCAGACAAAAAATTGATTCTAGGTCATATCCACTATGCCCCTCCTCAGAATACAGATGCTGTCCATTGTTCCAGTTGTAAGGACTTTAGATTTCTTTACATTGAGCTGAAGTTCATAATGAAGTTTGACGTTGTTGATCTTCATCGGTAAGTGCTCGAAGTCCTCTTGGCATTCAGCCAGTAAGGTTGTGTCATGGGTCTATGGCAGCTTATTAAAGAGCCTTCTTCCAAACCGAATGCCACATTCTTCTTCATAAGGTTCAGTTTCTTGGAGTCTTTGTTTAGCATAGAGATGGAACAAGTATGGTGAAAAGATACACCCCTGACACCCAATGTTCCTGATTTGAAACCATTCTGCACCCCCTTGTTCTTTTTGAATGACTGCCTCTTGGTCTGTGTGCAGGTGTCACACGAGCACGACGAGGTGCCCTGGATGCCCCAGTCTTCGTTTTCAGAATAGCCTCCCAGGAGCCACAACCTGTCCACTATGGCCCTAGTTTCAGCTTCCCTGAAGGAGGTGAGCAACCCAAGCACACGCTCCCCTCCTCCTGCCAGGATTCGGTTATTTGGATGCTAGTGTTTCCCAGAATGCATTCTACAGAGCACTGAATCTACAGGAGCTTTATGGGGAAGGGGTGGAAATTGTCGAGCTAAGTTTGGGCAATTCTGATCTAATAGCATTGAACGTTCCATTTACTTCAGGATGTCTCCGGATTCTTCGTGTACACAGAGTACCCCTCCTCCCCAGAGGAGCATCTTGAACCATGTGCTATAGAGGAGTGCCTTGGGGGGCTGCTGACGTCGGTGGTAAGGAGCCCTGGTGGTGTTGTCTACGGATCAGAATCGACTCGAGGGCAGTGAGTGAACTTTGGTGGTGGCTGACTGTTTCTCAGTGATCTCTCTAAGCAGCTGATTCTGATGGTGAGAGACTGAGCTGATGGGGATATTTCTGCTGCAATCACTGCTGTGTGAATACAGATGTGGCCAGAATGCAGGTCCTCTTCATCATTAGCTCTGTTCTAGTTAGCCCAGAAGAGTGTGCATCGTCATGGCTGAGCCACGTGCACATTTCCTCCACACACTCAAAGGGGAGACCCTTTCACAGCCCTAGCCAAACCCATCCAGCCCTCCCCTGGGGAGACAACGTGACGTCGTCATGGATTTAAAAGAGACCCTCCCTCATGAGGGCGGGGGCTGCGGGGGATCATTCCTTGGATGCTGAAACATCTCTGGGATTCTGCTTCCAATCTGTCACACTCGTGAAAAGGATGCCAACTGGAAGCCAGACTATGCAAGGAAATAGAGTGCTCACTCAAGGCATCAAGGCTGCTTCAATGCCTTGTCCAGCACCTCGCCTCCCCCGGACTCAGGCATGCACACACAAGCAGACACGACAAAAAATAGGTGGAAAACTGTGTGGCCGCCTTACTTGTCATACCTGTGCCCAGTAACATCAGTGGTACCTCAACCACACTGCTTTCCCAGCCATGGAGAAGAGGAGCTGATGCCAAGGGCTCAATAGAAAGTAAATGGCTAGAAAAGAATGAAGGCAGCATATGTACAGACATGCCTGATGCAATTGATGTATGGATTGTGATAAGAGTTGTATGAGCCCCCAATAAAATGATTTCAAAAATGCAGACATGGTGTCTGTCTGAAGTCCTTGGCACTGTACTGAGTCACCCTAACTCCTATCCACCTACATGTCAGCCCTTGGGCCTCTGCTGTGCTGCCTGCGTTGAGCCCTTTGAACTTCCTATTTAGGGATCCTAAATAGGGGGACCTCCTTAATCCCTGTGGGTTCAAACCTCTGCCTCATTCCTATCACATCCTTTGCTTCTACAAATATGCTCTTTAGCTAACTGGGATTCTGTTTCAATGAGTTCTAGTCTTTCTGGAAGAGCATTGCCCAGTAGAACTGTGGGCGAGAAGGAAATGTTCTGTATCTTTACTGCCCAATACGATGCCCATCACCCTGATGATCTTGCCAAATGAATCACTTAGGCATTGTCTGGTACCCAGGCTGGCTATGTGGCATTTTATATCCAGTGCTATCAAGTTGATTCCAACTCATAGCACCTTGATATAAGGTTTCCAAGACTACCCACCACAACGGGAGTGCATAGCTCTGTTGTTGTTGTAAGATGCTGAGTTGTTTGTGACACATAATAAGACAGAGTAGCACTGTCCCCATATGTGTGGTATGGTAAGGACTGGGCAAGACAGGTGGTTCAAGCTTACCGGCCGCTCCCTGGCAAAAAGATGATTCTGTTTTCTCCTGGAAGGATTCCGTCTCAGAAATTCTCTGGAACAGCTCTACTCTGTCTTGTAGGGTCGCTGTGAGTTGCAATCAGCTTGACAGCAGGGGTTTGGGGCTCGGTTTCTTTAAGCAAGCAGATCTCCAGGTAGGTCTTTTTCTCATGGAGCCAGTGGGTGGGTTTGAACTATCTATCTTTCGATTAACAGCTCATGATTGAGCCATTTGCACCTCAGGGTTCTTTGTGTAGACATTTTCATGAGCCTCAACTCTGCTGTATGTGTAGCCCTTACCACTCCTGTCACATCAACTCTCACTCATGATGAGCCAAAGTGGAATAGGACTGTGCGCCGGTTTTGGGGGGGAACCGCTGGGTTTTTTGGGAAACACATCACTACATCTTTCTTCCAACACTGTGCATAGAGAATCAAAACTCACTGCTCTCAAGTTGGTTCCAATTCATGACAACCCTATAGTGTAGGGTAAAGCAGACTAGTGGTACACATGCTTCACGGGGACATGGCTGGTTTTACACGAGAAAATGTTTGAGAAATACCGACCACAAAAGCAAGAGCTCAATCAGTGTTTCCTCCCTCTTTCTTCTTCTCAAGGCAAGTAACTGGAATGCTCAGATAGGTCACGTCTCGGTAGGGCCACCTGGAGATCGCCTGGTGACTGCCTTGTGGTGCTCTGTACCACACAGACTTGAAGAGAAACCTTGGATCGATGGTTGGAAAATACTTTTTGTGAACTTCCTCTGACGAGGAGTCTCTAGCGGGTCTGGTCTCTGAAAAGGCAGGCCTCGGTTTCCTTCCTGTGTCAATTAAGAGGCGCTCCCTCCTGGGAGAGGCTGGGAATGAGGCCCATTGTTCACTTGCCTTGTGCAACCTTTGCTCCACTGCAGAGGAAGAGAGCCCTCCAAAACGTGTCGGTTGGGCTTTGCTTCCTCCGCCTCAAAAGAGGCTCCAGGGACAGCCGGGGGGCGCAGCTGCAGCTCCAAGGGGATGCAGATCGGGAACAGAGCCATTCCAGGGGCCACTCCTAGCAAACGGAAAAGCTGGTGATTCTCATTTGTAGCCCAGAGGGAGGAGGAGGCGCAGCCCGAATATTCTCGAATTCCCAATCCCAGGGTGTTCCTACGCCTCAAAATCTCACGGCCTTCTCTACTTCTACGGTGTCTAGTTGCTGAAAAGACACTCCAACCCAAACCCATTGCCAGAAAATGAATTGCGACTTACAGTGACCCTATCAGACAAAGAAGAGCTGCTGCTGTGTATTTCTAAGATTATCATTTCTTATGGGAAGAGAAAGCCTCACATTTCTTCCAAAAAACATCTCGATGACTTCAAACTGCTGACCTGGTGGTTAGCTACCCAACCCATAACCACTAGGCAACCAGGTCTCCAGCTGCTGCAAGGTATGATGCATTTCTGACTTTTCATCCATTAATACACATGCCTATCTATCCGCCAACAGAAAACACAGCAGCAATAACTCGCAGGGAGCATCGTTACATGTCCTGAGCTGGGGTTCCACAGACAGATCACATGGCAGGAACATGGCAAGTAGGCTTTTCTGGTCCGTCAATGTAAAGTCACCTGGCATCTGGATTCCTGGCTGATCTTCCCCAGCAACAGCCACCCCACGCCAACCCCACCCCCTGATCTTGCCGACTTGCCATTCTTCACCTTCTGCTTCCGGTTCAAATTGCTCGTCCTTTTCCATGCAGAACGTTTTCACACCCCTAACTCCTACATTGGTACCTGGATTCGTCAGGTGAATCAATATGATTAGCAGGCAAGGAAGCCTTTCATTAACTAGAAGCCGCTCTTCCTAGGAGATCATAGTGATGTCCACGGTAACTTCCTTCCTTCTTTCTTTATAACTCGTGCAAATGAGAACGACTGTTAGCAACATGCACAGAAACCTATCTTGAGCGTATGTTTGTGCACAGGTGTATGTGTGTGTGAATCCAAATATCATTACAGTTTGAAAGAACACTAGTCTTCGGCTGGATAAAGTATCCTTTTGGAAAAATCACTTGAGAACTAAACTCTCTAAAGACACAATTCAAGACCAGTCCCTTGGAGAAGGTGCAGCGAAAAAGAGGAAGGCGCTCGGCAGGATGGACGGACACGGTGGACAGAAGAACAGCAATTGTGAGGATGGTGCAGGGGCGGCAGGGTTTGGTTCTGTTGTGCACAGGGCTGCTCTGAGTAGGAAGCGACCTGATGGCACCTAACAACAACAACAACAAAGGTCCCATGGAGAAATAGAGGCAGTCATGAATGCCAACCAACTGAACAAATGGGAAAACGTGATGTTGAGTCGTCAGATTCCCCCAAACAGAGAAGAAACCATTAGGAGGGAGTAGGAATTGCCTTCAACTGAGGAATGAGCATTGGCGGTGGAATGAGCTGGGAGCATCACCTTACACGTGGTTGGGGCAGAGCATGAATCAAGAGGCACCCAAAGAAAGCACAGCTCAAGGGCTCAGCTTGACACTCAGAATGGTCTCTAGTGTCAACAGGATGCGTCGTTCCCTTGTGTTTCTTGATAGAGGGAAGTCCGCAGAACAAGCCTTGGTTTACCTGAGCCCACCAGACAAGACTGACATACTGTCTTCAGAAAAGTCTATGTGCACTTGTTTCTACAACCACATGTTCTGGTTCTTAGAACTGGCCTCAAAGTTTTCTTCCTCTTAAAAAAGAGTTTATTACGGTGACAGCAGTATAGAAATGAGCATGAATGGGGAGGAGAGAGGCCAAGCCGGTTATTTTTACGTGTACGTGTACCCTGTGAATTTTTTAAATGACCTTGGTTTATAGGGAAGGTTCAGCGTGGAAACTTAGGAAAAAATAAAACTCTAAAGTAGCCAACTCTCTCCCAACTGCTGTCATGCTCACAACCAATGGGAACGCGCTCAGGGGGTTCTTTTGTGCGGTTCTTTGCTGGTGCATTTTTGTAGGGCTGAGATTACAGTTTTTCGATGATTTTAAATATTTTCTCCCTTAACTTTATGACATAAACTCTACTCAGACTACTCGCGTAATTTGTAAAATATTTTATAACATCGTTTTTATGGTGATATAAAATTTCACTGCATTAATACAGTATGATTCATTTATTTTCACAGTTAGGTATTTATGTTCTTCCTGATACTTTGCAGTGATAAATAACATTATGGTGAATATCTTCTTGCTGGAAAAAAATGTGATTTTTCTTTTCAAAATTTTGGATGATGACTTACAATCAATTCCCAGAAGCACAAAAAATTTTATCGAAGAACATGGATGGTTTTAAAGTTCTGGTACATTTTTTCCAGGCTTTCCCTCCGAATGTGATGCTGATTTTTAACTGCGAATGAAAGTATCTCATCAAAATGCCCCCAGAGTTTCCTTGGGTTTGTTTGTTGTTGTTTTTTTTTGTACTTTTCAAACTTATTGTTAGGTCATCAGGTGCTGTCAAGTCAATTTTGACTCCTGGGGACCCCATGAATTAAGAAGGATTCACCGCCCAGTCCTGCCCATTCTCATCATCCCTTCGACGGGAGCCCATGGTGGCAGTCACGTCCTCCTTTTCTCTCCACTTTGTGGCATAGTTTACGTATCCAGCTGCTGATCGTGAGGAAAATCTGGGCTTTCTACTCCTGTGAAGTTAGTCTCAGAAACTCACAGGGACGGGTCTACCCTGTCCTATGGAATCGCTGTGAGTCACAAGGGACTCGATGACAGTGGATTTGTTTTTTGTTTTGAGCAAGCATGCTGTACTTTCCCAGAAAATGGCCTTCTTTATTTACTGAGCAAACAGCATTACGTGGGTTTGTATTCAAATGCCCGTGGCCACTACTGTCTCCATCAGAAAAAGAAAATAGGCGATCCTCTCCCTCTCTGATGTACTGCTTATATGGTAACTGCTAACTTGTCCTGATTGCTGTCCGTGCCGGGATGTGCTAGAACAAACCTTACAGCAGTATGCGACAGCTGTGAAATTTTTCTTCCCTCCTCACAGGTAAGGAAATTGAAGCCCCCAGGTCTCCAGCAAGTGTTCATGTGAACAGCTGAGAAGTGGCTTAACCGGGTATGGAAAGCGGCTATCCCATTCCAGAGCCTGCTGCACTCTACCCCATGGCCCCAGGCTCTCTGTGGAATCACCCTTGCCTTGTGCTTTCGGGAAGGAAAAAGACCCATTGGCAATCTGGACAGCTGAGAGGGAGCCGCTACTGCTGCTCCCTCAAATCCCTGGGATAGCCAGGAGTACTTAGATCGGATTAGTCACTGAACCTTATGGAATGATACTAGAAGATAAAGTAAATAAATTAATTAATGAAGGAAGGAAGAAGAAAAAGGCTATGGCAGTTACATAATCTCCTGTCAACTTGTGAAGGGGTGGAGTCTAGCCTGTCAATCAGGTCGCAGTTTGATGACCCCATTTGGAGGCAAGACGGAGATTAATAGCTGACTGGAGGCAAGATACACACAGGCACTCTGCTTGTCTTCCTGCTGACAACCCACTTGGAGTCCCCTGATGGATCAAAAGCCCTGGAGCTGGAGGAGCCACCTGGAGACTCACATCAGTGCTGAGACGCTTTTACTGCCACCTCACAAGACTTCCTACCCACTGGCCTGTGATCTTCCTGCATTTAGCATTATTGCATGGCTGCGGAGTCTAAAGAGGAATTTATGGACTAGTATTGACATATGGGGCAATACAGGACTTATGGACTTGATCTGGACTGGGCTGGGATGTTTTCTTAATATACAATTGCTCTTTGATATAAATTGCTCTTTGATATAAACTTCTCTCTTACACACATATAACTGTCTATGAATTGGTTTCTCTAGTCAACCCAGACTAGCACAAAGTCCAACCATATCCAACCAAGCATGCTGAGGCCTGGGATCCTCAGTGCTCCAGCAAGACCTTAGAGGCACTACCCAAATAATGTCTCCATATGCATCTCACCTGTCAACTCATCACCTGCAGATCTGCCACACCCAATGTCACACCATTATTTTGTGGGGTGCACTGCCTGAAGAATGCCACAAGAAAAGGCTCACTACTTTAGCCTACTCTGAAGTGTGGCAAACGGAGGGCCTGGGTGAGAGTGTATAGCAGCTAAATCATCCATGCTCGTAACGACGGGTCTGGGAAGCTGACTCTGGTGGGGGAAGAGTCTCACGGTTATGATCTATAAATAAATCTTAACATAATTTCTCATGACTGGACACAGACCCTCCAATAACCCCCCATATAGGAGCTGTCATAAAGGAGCTAACATATAAGTTGAATCATTTTTGTATCTGGCTACTTCACAATGCCTAAGGGTTTTCTGTAGGTAAAAGCAATGAGGTTCTATAGCCAACCAGCCACAAATGTAGCAGTCCCCTGGGGAGGGCTCAGGGGTGTTGGGGTCAACTAGCACCAGGTCAAGACACAGACTCATCTTATTGCTTATTTATTATGTTACCTGCTTATGATATGACCAATTGGCTGTGTCTGTTGTTAGCTGTGTGATGTGCACACCTTATGAAAGATCTGTAAGCCACATTATATATACCCACTGGAAAATACATTGTTACTCTCCATCCTGGCATCTGTGTGCCCTGCCGTCTGTTCTCTGTCTGTCTTTAACACTTTCCATAATCACAAAGTTGCTCCTGAAGACCCACTAGAATGTTGGGGATCCCTCACCCCAACACTGAAGGTCATTCAAGCTCCATATTTCCTTGTAGGATTCACCAAGGTTGTCCCTGAGCCTAATATTATCGCAATTGGATTTCTCCATCTGCTATACCTGCTTCCTTCCCTTCCAAGGGTGCTAGACCCAAGGACAGACCCCAGTTCACATCCTGCTGACTAAACTCTGTCTGAATCTACTCTCCAGGGAATCTCTCTGGCTCCCACTTGAATCACAGCCTTGCCTTCCAACAAGGACAATCAAAATTCCCCCTGCAACGTTCTCTGTGGTCCAGTGAGCATATTCAGCAGCTTACCACTCTACCCGGAACTTTCGTATTGAAACTGCCCTCTCCTCTCCATTACAAAACATCCCATAGTCATCATCATTTACAGTCTCCTTGTTACAGCCACGAGCCCTCCGGAAGGTTCATTCCAATGGTGCCCTGCATGGAATAGCAGCCATAGATCCAGGCAACAAATGTCTGGAGTTTGCAGCCAAATATAGTAAAAAATGTTAAATATATCACCTCCCCGCACCAAAATGGTCCTGCTGTAGCAAGTCTATTTCTTTCTCTGCTTCTTGATTTAGTGGCTTCCCCTGGTATATGAAATATTTTTTTGAACCCAGAGTCCAATGAAAACATCTTTATAAAATAGAGCTCATCTTTGAGGTCAATTTCCTATTGAATTTTAACATTTCAAGACGGAGAAGGGGACTGCTTCTGACCCAGATATTCTTTGAACAGCTATTTAAGTGGGGTCCTAGATGCCAGGATTTAAGCTCCGTTGACAGCCAATACAATCATCAGCTTGTAAAACACATTCTCAAGTCCGGGCCTGCGTGAAGCGCAGTGAGTCGGCGCTGCTCTAATTACTCCAGGAAAGAGGAAGAAACGATCTTCCTTCCTGTCCCTGGCCTTGGGAGCTAGCCTCGGCTTCATACACTTAGCAAGTGACAAAGAGTAGACTGGAAACAGACCAGCCTGGAGTCAAAGGTCATGTGCTCCTTCAGCCACACAATGCCGCGCAACAAATACTGACCGCCTCCAATGTCTGTATATGCTCCCGAAACACTTGAGTGTGTTACCTTACGTACATACATCACTGTTAGGCGCCGCTAGGTCAATTCCATCTCATAGCCACCCTGCAGGACAGAATGCAACTCCCCCACAGAGTTTCCTAGACCGTCGTATTAAAAGGACCAGATTCACCATTGTCCTTTCTCCCAAGAGACACTCCTCATGCCCTCTCACCCTGCTGGGTTCGGATCACCCACCTTTCCATTGGAGTTTGGACGCTTAACCATTGTGCCACCAGGGTTGTTGATTTTGTTGCATGAACACTGTGAGACACAGAGCTCCACGGGGCTGCCTTGTGTTTCTGGGTGCACACCAGCCTCCTGCCTGCCTTTGAGAGGCCTCAGTGACCACTTTCGTAGAGAAGTAATCTGGGTGTTTCTTCTCTGACAGATACCTGTCTTACACAGGTTCCAGCTTTCCCAGGCTCTGAAGTGTTTAGTACATTGCATGTAATCTCCCAGCCCACTGTCCCTATAAAACGCATCGTGACCCCATCGGACAGGGAAGGGCTGCCCTTTGGGTTCCTGAGATTCTACGTCTTCGTGGTGTTTCCGGGACTAGAACTCTTTATGGTGATTTCCCACTGCTGCCCTTGCAGTTAACAAGCCAATGCAGAGCTGCTGCGCCAGCAGCGCTCCTCTAGGCAGCAGATGGAAGACGGCCTGGTTTCTCTCTCTGGAGCTGCTTTCTCTCCTTTTCATTCTTTCCCTCCTTCCTCTCTGTCTCTCCTTTTTATCCCTGTTCTCATCTCTCCCTTTCTCTCCCTCCCTCTCCATTCTGCCTCCCATCGTAGCTCCAAGACAAGGGGGAAGGAAGAAGGCTCTTCATAAAGAAGAAGAGGGGGCTGCCCCTTGAGTCTGGAGGATTGTGGGAGAGAGAGGAAAGGTAGGCAGGGAAGGGTGTCCTGAAACGGAAGGTGGAGAGCTGAGCAAGAGCTTGCATGGAACTGCCCATTTGGGACGGTCATGGGAGAGGAGTCCACTCAAAGTCATCTATACCTCTGAGCTTTTTATTTGTTTGTTTTACAGTAGAACCCCAGAGCTCAAGGCTAATCCGTTCTAGAAGGATCATTGAGATGCAATGCAGCTGAATTCTGAGTCAGTTTTTCCCATAAGAAATACTGAAAGGCGTGCATCCATGGAATGACAATAGAACAAAGTGTTCTTGCGTTGAGTAAGTACTTGAGTGGGGGTCCAATTTCCATCTGCTGCCTTAATAATAAACCTATAAATATATGCACGTAGATCTATTTCCCCACCATCCTACATAAATATATTTACATATGTACATGTCTGTATTTAGACCTCTATAAATACCCTTTGTCTCCTAGTTTTTTCCTCTATTTCATTTTACTTTCCCCTTGTCTCACTATCATGCTCAGCCTTCATTTGGGTTTCAGTAATTTTTCTCCGTTACATTGCCCTTACCAGGCTCTCGCACCCTCCTTACCACTGATTTTGGATGACTTGCTGCTCCCTTGTCTCTGGGTTGGTCAACACCACCTCCTTACCCCGGCCTCCCCCTCTCCCATGTCCCCTGGAACCATCGGTCCATTGTTTTCTCCTCCAGATTGTTCATCCAGCCTATCTTATCTAGATAGATCTGCAGAGATAAAAATATGCAACATACAACTTTCCTCTACCTCTTAAATGCTCCATCCCCCCACTATCATGATCCCAATTCTACCTTACAAATCTGGCTATACAAGAGGATATACATTGGTACAGATAGGAACTGGAAACACAGGGAATCCAGGATAAGATGACCCCTTTAGGACCAGTGGTGAGAGTGGTGATACTGGGAGGGTGGAGGAAAGGTGGGGTAAAAAGGGGGAACAGATTACAAGGATCTACATATAGCCTCCTTCCTGGGAGATGGACAACAGAAAAGTGGGTGAAGAGTGACATCGGACAGTGTAAAATATGACAAAATAATAATAATTTATAAATTATCAAGGGTTCCTGAGGGAGGGGGGAAATGAGGAGCTGAAATTTTTATTAATAAATCATTTTATTGGGGCTCATACAACTCTTATCACAATCCATACATACATCAGTTGAGTAAAGCACCCTTATACATTCGTTGCCCTCATCATTCTCAAAATTCACCTTCCACTGGGTTCCTGGAATCAGCTCATTTTCCTTTTTTCTCTTTCCCTCCCCCTCCCTCCCTGTGAGGAGCTGATATTAAGGGCTCAAGTAGAAAGCAAATGTTTTGAGAAATGATGGTGGCAACAAATGTATAAATGTGCTTGATACAATAGATATATGTGTGGATTGTGATAAGAATTGTACAAGTCCCCAATAAAATGATTTTTTTTAAATAACTGAAAAAGGATTAATCCATTCTCGACCACCAAGTTTTTACCATCACCTTGCCTCTGTATACCAAACATTACACAGAGATTTCAAAGTAAATAAGTTCAGGGTTAAATAATATAATTTAAATAAGAAGCACAACATTAAAAATATTTTTAACAACTACAGTATGGCCCATACCTTGAGACTGATGAGGATCTGGATCTGTGGACACACAGGTGGAGAGGAGGGATGGAGAGAGTCGTTGTTTGGAAGGGGAATCCCCTTCCATAAAATCAACTGTAGCTGCTTTTAGGAAGTTTGGTTTTGTTTTCCCCCTTCTTGCCTTTTTTCACTAGGACCCGGCCGGCGGTCTTCAAATGTGGTCTGCTGTTGGTGCTTCCTTAATGGTTTTCTAAAAGGCTTTACCAAATTATCATCAACAATATTGTTAAAACGGTTAACCAATTCCTTATGATGATTCTTTTAAAAAAACTCTTTCTTAGGACCCATTTTTTTTTCTCTAAAAACAGTACAAAAAGCCACAAAAAGTAAGAGAATGGTAGCAAAATGCTTGGAACACAGCCACAAATGATTTAGCAACACGCACTAACAACGCCAACTAATGCCAGGTGACGGAACCGCGGATTGCTTTTGTTTACAAAATCCACATGCGTCCGGTCGGATTCCGATGTTTTGTTCTAGCTCCGATGCAAACTTTTCTCGACATTTCACAATGAAATCCAATTATGTCGCGTACTGATGCGGTGGAGTCCAGGGTTCTGTTGTACATTCTTTGGCATTAAGAATCCCTTGGTTAGCTAATTAAAATGCCTAGACCCGGGGCTTCCCCAGACAGACTGAGTCACTTCCACCCCAGGTGATCCTCATATAATTGCTTAAAGACCACATGTTGACTAACTCAGTGAGGTTTCGTTTTGTCTTTGTCTGATGGGTCCTGCCCTAGGATAGTCCTCAGACATCAGGGCACACCTATAGTGTTGCTACTGTCATCATACATGTTTTCTTCATTTCTGGTGGTGATCTACACACTCCAGCTCCCATCTGCTCACAGGTTTCTGGGAACATTCAAGAATCTTGACAATGCAGGTTAATATGGTGTTGTCCTTCTCGCTCTCTGCCCCACATCTTCCTTGGCATGAAGTTCGCTGAGCACTATGGTCAATGATTACATGCAGGTGATACTTTTTCAAGAGAGCAGCTCCAGGCAAAGGTTCTTCATCAGTTGTTTATCGATTGGGCTAACCTGTAGGTTAGTTTAACCATGGCTTCCTGGGATCATTTTAGTTCAAGGTTTAAAGAGCATCTCTATCCATGAGATTGCCCCCAGCCCACTTTAATGACTCTCAGAGAGTGGCACTGTTTTCTGTCTAGTGGGCAGAAGAGGAAATCAGTAGGCACAGAAATCCTGTCATTTGTCCTGGTCAGCAGAAGATGCCAGTCCAATGGGAATGGGACATAAAGGCCCTTTGGAACCTGGATAGGGGGCAGGGGAGGCCACTGGTGCGCAGACCTAAAGGAAACAGTAAGCAATAAGGGGACAGAGGCAGCTGAGAAGACTGGCTGTGCACTGAAGGCTGGGGGCAGACTGCTTTTAGTTGGATTTTCTTTGTGTGACTTTCCAGTATTGAATGCACACGAAAGCATCCATAACCCCACATATCCCAGGCAAAACAATGTGCACAGTCTGGGCTCTTAAAGCCATTGTCCATCTCCAGCCAACCCCAGTGAAGGAAAGGAGAGGAGGGAGTTTTACAACAGACAGAATGCATCACAATGACCTGGCGACCCCCCAGGACCTGAAACAGCAGTGGCCAACTTGTCTAGTAACAAATCTTTCCGGGGGACATAATCTCACAGCAAACAACACAGGATAAATTCTAGGCACAATGTGATCCCCCACGGCCCCACTCCTCCTCCCCATTTCAAAAAGATTTAACATCTAATTCCGGCTTGGACGAGCCTTTTCATCGCGGCAGAAACATGGTTGATCTCTGTCGGACCCCAACGGCCTTGGACAGAGCAAACTGAAGGCAAGACAAGAAGAGTGGCCCAGAGGCAGTGATAAATAAAGACATTACCAGTCGCCTCTGAGGCACCCTGGCTTCCCACACAAGTGCAGCACGTTGCAACTGTGTCACGCAAGTCCCCCACTTTACTCCCTGCAGCCTCAGAATCTTAAAGTGCCTAAGCAACCGAGAGATGCCCAGGGAGGCAGACCCATTCTGTCCGAATCCAGGAAGAGCTGGGCTTGCTGGCTCTTTGCAAAGCTCTCTCCTGGGATTTCCAAAAGGGTACAAGACACCCAAAGGAGATGCCACAAAGAAGGAAGGATGGGGCTGGATACAATGTCCCTAACAGGGAAGCGAAGGGTCTTGGGAAGAAGTGCAAAAGGCCAAAGCCATGGAGCTAAAAGGGGGTGGAGCTGATGAGCATGTTAAGTTTTATTTAACAATCAACTCCTGGGGAAGACTGAGCTAGCAAGCACATCAGGTGGTATGGTCGCTGTGTTCCTGCTTAAAAATAAATTACTTTTATGAAACTGTAAATTCATGAATTAAAAAGTAAATGAAGACTTCTTTGCATGCCACCGTTTTTATGCAGTGAGCTGCTGCTGCAGGAGAATTCATCATTTCTATCTTGACTCAAATAGAAAACTAACATGCAGGGCCATCAATGCAAAGCCAACTGAGAGTGACCCTGGCAAAGTCAAACTGTTCCTGTGGCTTCCCTACCACCCATTTGATCCCAACTCCTATCATCCCTATATGACAAAGCAGAACTGCTTCTGTGGATTTCTAAGACTATAAAAAAGACTTCACCCAACAAGACAGACTGGAAGGAGCATATAGGGAGACAGTAGGCCATTGATAGGGGAACTGCAACAAGGGCCACGTGTCTATCAAGCATTTACCAATCACACAGGGTAGCAGAATTTTATCCATTTTCAAAGGGAAAAATAAATGTCTCCATGGCTACTAAAAAAAAGACTTCATGGGAGTACAGAGTCAGGTTTACCTCCCCCGGAGCAGCTGGTGGTTTCAAACCACTGACCTCATGGTTAGCAGCCCAACATCCAACCCACTCTGCCACTGGAGCTTCTCTGGGAGCCAGGGAACTGATGCAGTTTGTCCAAGGTGATCGAGCTGCCACCCAACAGAGCTGGAGGAAAAGCAAGGAGCACCCGACTCCCCATCAAGGACTTTCATTCAAACATTCTGTGTTGCTTTTCTCAGAAGAAAATGAAAGACAGCACTTAGACTATGGGGCTCTGCAATTAACAAGAGCTGTACCAAAGGGTTTGTGGCAGGCAACTGCTTCAAGACGGAGCTGAGCAGGTCTGGGAAAAGGTCCAGAAGAGAAAGCTCTTGCCCATGGACTTGACTGAAAACTCTCTTAAACTAACAGATAGCACTCTGCCTGGGCCACAGTCAAGGAGCAATAAATATGTGCAGCCTCCACATCTGGCCTATAAACAGTGTGCGGAACCTCTCTGGAGCCCCTGCACTTGGCAGTTCCCCCACGGTGACCCCTGTTCGTTCCCCTGCAAATGCCTATGGTGGGTTATTTCATTACATCTCCCAGCTGCCTTCCACTCATGGACATTGCTCTAGATTGAAGGGTAAAACACAT
The DNA here is from genome assembly GCF_050624435.1 of Tenrec ecaudatus. Taxonomy (NCBI): domain Eukaryota; kingdom Metazoa; phylum Chordata; class Mammalia; order Afrosoricida; family Tenrecidae; genus Tenrec; species Tenrec ecaudatus. The sequence goes on from NC_134541.1 coordinate 22,686,594, forward strand.
ATCATTTGTCCACCAAACTTTCAGAAGCACCAGCCCAATCTCAGGCAGATACTCAATAAATGTGTGTTCAATGAACAAGGGGGTCCATTGTTCTGCCTTGTGAGGCGTCCGTGTCTCTCTGCTGCTACTGGCTGTGCGAGCAGCGTATCACCTCGTTAGATGTTAGCATCTGAGGAGCCCTGAGTTATGCCCCGACATTTACAGTCAGACAACTGAACCTGGAGGGAAGGGATTTTTCAAGAATGTCTCTCTTGTCTGTAGCAGACCTTATGCTAAACCCAGTTCAGTGATTCTTCCATAAATCGGCCACCACCCATAACTGTTGAAGTGACAGACTCACAGTGACCCTGTTTGTGTGAATTAGGTCCGGTTGACCAGAGAAACAAATCCAGAGATACTCATGTATGTGTAAGAGAGAAATTTATAACAAAAAGTAATTATGCATCAATAAAACATCCCAGCCCAGTCCAGATCAAGTCCATAACTTCGATATTAGCCTATAAGTCTGCTATTAGCCCACGGATTCCTCTTCAGACTCGCGTAGCACATGTAATGATGCCAAATGCAGGAAGATCATAGGCCGGTGGCTGGAAAGTCCTGTGGGTCCAGTGGCAGGGTTCTGGCTGTCATTGGCCTCTCAAGAGGAATGTGAAGCAGAAAGAGCACATGGTCTGCCTCCGAGGAGAAAAGGAGGAAGTTTCCAGAATCTTCATAAGAAGGCCACACCCCCAAGGAAGCATCCTCAGGCTCTAACCTGATTGACAGGTTAGACTCTACTCCTCAATGTCCTCAAGCTGACACAAGATTGTGTAACTCTCACAGTGTAAAACTGTGCTCCAAAGGACTTTCAGTGCCTGATTTTTGGAAGGAGAATGCCAGCCTTTTTCCTCATGTCTCTCAACAACCTAAATATCCAATGAAGAAAACAGACATGGAGGGAATTGTGATGTCAGTTCTCAAAAGGGCATTTCACACACACACACACACACACACACACACACACACAACCAAGCCCACTGCTTTAGGGTCATTTCCAACTCTGAGTGGCCCTATGCAGATTTTCTGAGACCATAGATCATTTTCATTTTTAATTTTATTTTTAATAGTTTTATCGTCATATAATTTAATCATTCAATCATAAGAGTTGTGAAAACTTCACCACAATCAATTTTAGAATATTTTATTATCATATTCATTGCTGTCAGCTCCCGATTACCCCCGAAAACCTCCCCAGCCATGCCCTTAGGTAATTATTAGTCCAGTTACTACCTCTATCGATTTATCTAATCTGGATTTCATATGCAGAAAATCATATAAAACACACACATATATAAAAATGACAAAACAAAACGGAGGAAAACCTCAATCAAAAAGAAAGCATCAAATATTAAAAACTGAAACGAATGCTCTCTGATGCTTTCTGATGGCTAATCACGTCCCTGGCTTATGAGCAGTGAATTCAGTGAGGAGGCTGAATCCACACGGAGCTTCCAATGTCATCACCTTGTGCAAACCAAGTGTTCAGAATTGAAGCTCTGCTACAATCCCACCCTGCAGATTTGGCTTTGAATGTTATGATTTACAATCCTTGAATCACACAGGCTGGTGGGCTTCTTCCATGTCGGCTTAGTTGGAGCCTCACTTAGACGGCTGCTTGTTTGAAGACAGGACTTTAAGACCCAGATGCTCTTCTTTCTGGTAGCACGACACCATCTGCTTTCTTCACCACAGTTTGCTAGAGCACCCATATCTTCAGTGATCTCTTCATGAAAGTGGGCATGAAGTAGGGCCATGGCATAAAAACGAATTGTTCTTACATTGGGGCTAGAATTAAGTGCAAGTCGCAGATCCACTCATATATCTATGACTTATATATGTCTCTGATTCACTTTAGAAACCCATTATAAATCATCTTGCTGGGGCATAAAGTGATTCTATTGATGGTGTCCTTAATTTACCCATTGGTAGGGGATTTAAAATACTGTTGAGAAAATGAAATCACAAATGTCTAGGTTGGATTTTCAGACCAAAATACATGAATTGTTTACATGTGCAGATTAAACATTTAAGCAACTGGACACGATTTGCAGGAGCAATGGAGCTTAGTGATAGGACAAAACTTTCAATAACACTCATTCACAGAAGCAGATCCATGCCTGTTAGACTAATACATGTCGTGAGTAAGAAAGGAGGACATAAAACAGTAAATATGTGGTAGTCCTGGGTAACCATTCATCGCGTACCCTCAAAGCAAGCGATCCGCATCACTGCCCAATGACCATCATTTCCATAACCTTGAGATTATAGTCATATGCTTCCTCTCATACAAGGTGTTTCAACCTCACATCCAGGGGAGGATGTCAGTCTTAAATCTGCTACAGGTATGTTTAAGGTAAAGCCCAGTTTGATTAGTGAGGTTTCCACATAGAATTCTTCTGGTGTGGCCTATGAAGGATGTTGCGCACCTAGAAAGGACAGCAGTCTATAGCACACAGTCTGGATCACCAAAGGCTGGGGAGCAAATAGGTCAAAAATGCTCACCTAGAAACATGAAATTCGGCATATTCTCTCCTTGGGATTTGTGTCAGTGTTGTGACATGTCCCCAGCCCCACCCCAATGGGAGGTAGCATTACTCAGTTTACCTACCAATCAAAATAAGAAGAGTCCATATTGAAATGGCAGATGTGTTGTTACTCACATAGTTTACCATAATTAAAAATAAAAATAGAGTACAAGGGCCTTGAGGGTATGAAAAGTAATATAACATAATCATAATTTGTAGAGACTGGAACCTGGCAGCGAGATTTTGCACGAGAGTCTCTGTGCAGATTGTCTCTTTCAATTGTAGCTCCTCTGGCCCAGATGCCCGTTAAAACAAAAGAAGCTGGAAATCTAGTCTATTCCATCCCCCACAATGAAGGAAAATGGGATCTGAGGAAAGGAGCAGAGGGAGGGGTGGAGAAGCATACTTGTGGAATGTGGAAGTTCCTGACCTTGGAGAAAAATCTATATCATTTGGGAAATAAATGCAGGCCAGTGGCCCCAATGCAAAACCCAAACTTTTACTGTTCAAGGGCACGTCAATCCTGGGACACGAATAACAGCTGGCATGCATAGCGTGCTTTCTGCATGAGCATTGCATTTCATACCAAGACCCAAAGGTGTCTGCTGTTGGCCCCATCTTCCCTAAACTTTAGCAATGTTAAGTAGCATCCCCCAAATTTTATAATTGCTGAGCGTTGGTGTCAAAGCAAAGTCTTCAGACTCCAGGACCCGGGTGCTCCTCGGTTAAGTCAGTGGGAGGGTATTCATGCTCGGCACGTGCAGCAAGAGTCCCCTGAACAGAAGTCACCTTCTGTGGAGCTACTCTGGCCACTCAACCTTTGTGTTATGGACATTTGGGAGAACAACATCCCTTTCTCCCCACTAGATGCCAGTAGTACCATGCTCCCCCGCCCCCACCCCCCTTCAACTTGAGCCAGCTAAACTATCTCCAGAATTTGAAGAATCCTTCCACGAGGAGAACACTACTCTGAGCATGTCTCAGGACGTCCCGGCACACAAGCTCTGCATGTGAAATCGAGATGGACTGACACCGTGGCTGCAACAATGGGCACAAATAGAGCAACCCGGTGAGGATGGCACGGGCCTAGACAGTGTTGTGTTGTGCAGCATCACGATGGATCTGAACTGACTCCACACGCCCAGAAACCTAAACAAACCAAGTCGAAGCTCCGCAAAGGGCTTAACATGGGTAGCCGCCCCAAGGAGACCCTCTCGCTCTGCACGTTCACAGTGGAGGGTGTGGGAATGGTGAGATTCATTTTACTGAGCCCACCTCAACCCTCTACACTGGCCATCAGAGAGGGCTGTCATTTGAGGAGGGAAAGGATTTTTTAAAAATTTAGGGGACTTTTAAGATTCAAAATTAAGAAAAAAATCTTCATTGGAATCAGTATTTATATGACTCAAAGGGTCAGAGTTTAAGTGGGCCATTATGAACTTAGTCACATGAGAACCTAAATTAGCTTTGCTTCTCTGTGTATTAACTCCCCTTAGGTGTCCTCTTTAATGAATTAATGATGTTTAACTCTGAAGTTCTTCCAAGCTGAGGAATTTGCAGAACCCCTAAGGCAGTTTCCACCTCCTTTGAGCTGGAAGTCCACTCAGACACTATTCCCATAGCCCATTCTCTCCTGCAAGCCTGGCCTTGGGGGGCCACCACAGGCAGGGTTTGGGCAAGCCCAGGGCTGTGAGCCAAGTCCCAAGCAGCCGCTTTGTTATCTAGAAAGAGAGGTGAGCCGAAGGGGTCCAGGATCGAGGGGAAAAGACTTAATGAGATTCTATTGTTCCATTTCTTTGTGCCAAGAAGGAACACTTTCATTTTAAACGTGATCCTTTCTGAAATGAAGATTCCACTTTTAGTTAACAAGGCAGTATGCCTTTGACCGCTAACGATCTTGTATTAAATAGATGGTTTGTGCTACAAATCATAGCACCTTGGAGTAGAAGAAACAGGCTATCAGCCAGATTTGACAGTGATGTTTTTCATAACAATAGCAGCAGCAGCATCACAAGACCTCTTTAAAGTGTTGGAAAGCAAGGAGGTTACATTGAGGACTAAGGTGCACCAGACCCAACCCATGGTATTTTCAATCGCTTCATATGCATGTGAAAGTTGGACACTAAATAAGGAAGACAGAAGAAGGTCCTGGCAAAGACTATTGAAAGTATTATGTACTGTCAAAGCAAAAAGAAAAACAATCCTCCAAATCCGTCTTGGAAGAAATAAAGTCAGAATGCTCCTTAAAGGCAAAGATGGTGAGACTTTGTCTCACGTTCTTTGGGCATGCTGTCTGACGGGAGAGACACGTTTGTGGAAAAGGACTTCATGATTGGGGAAGGAACAGGACAGCAGGAAAAGAGGATGTAGAGGCTTTCATGTTGCTGTGATGCTGAGCAAGTTTCAGTGGAACTTCCAGACTCAGATAGAACAGGAAGAGAATGTACTTCTGGCTGTCAGCCGATGCACACCCTATGACGCACATCAGAACGGACTGAAACCGACCATGGTGATGACACAGGAACAAGCAGCATCCCATTCCATCGCGAAAGGGTCATCATAAGTCTAGGGGCTGACTCCACAGCAGATAGCAAGATAGAAGGTCTCGGACCAGTCCACAGTGGGTGGGAAAGGCGGCCAGGAAAATGTACTTTCATTTATAGGGATGCCCACATGAATCAGGCTCAATGAAACAAAGCAAACTCACTGCCATTGAGTCGATTCTAACTCATAGCGATCTGATAGGAGAGAACTACCCCCGTGGGTTTCTGAAACAATAACTGTTGACAGCAGTAGAAAGCCTTGTCTTTCTCCTGCGGAGTGGCTGGTGGTTTCAAACTGCTGACCTTGTGGTTAGCAGCCCAATGTATGACTACTATGCCACCAGGGCTCTGGATCAAGGTTTTGGCTTAAAAAATAAGATATTAGAGTTATCTTTAGATGCTTCTACTCTAGAATGTACCTCAAATATATACTCTGATTTCTATTCTTGCCACTGTTAGCTCACCAGCAAGTACTAGGGATCTCTCTCTCTCTCTCTCTCTCTCTCTCTCTCTCTCTCACACACACACACACACACACACACACACACACACACACACACACACACACAAATGAGGGTATGTCTAAAGGACACAGAATCCAATTGAGAGAGCTCCCAATGGTCAAAACTGGAACAATTTGAGCAAAAAATAAAGTAGTATTAAATTATAGCCTAGAGTATAAAATAAATATCCATGTGTGCAGAGTGATATAAATACACGACTGGATAAATAAGTTAGTGGGGGAGAATAGACAAGTCTCCCATGCAGAAGAATTCTGAATAATTTACATAAAACTCCACCCCCCAGAGGACAAAGCATCACTCCCCACTTCTTAGCTTGGCACAGTGAATTTCATACAACTAGTACATTAAAAACAGGATGGAGGTGGGGTGTGGGTGGGGGCAAGAGAGGGGACCACTTTTCATTGGGAAAACCTGGTAACCCTAACCCAGTCAGGAAATCAAGGTCAATATTCACTGGCATAAGCCATGTTGATAGCACGTACCCTTGTACCCTTGAAGAGATGTAATGAGAATAGCACTTACCTCGGTGGGGTTTCTCCCCCAATTGAGTCATGAGAAAAATGCTGTGAGCTAAATCTCAGTGCAGCGATAGTCTAACACAGACCTGACCAGTGCTCCTCAAAATGACCAAGGCCATCGAGGACCGGGCAAGCCAGAGAAACTGTCACATTCAAGAAGACCCCAAAGGGACCTGACAATGAAATGTAATGTGCTGTCCTGAATGGGATCCTAGAAGAGAAATGGGGTCTTAGGGTATGGGTGGGGGATGAGAAAATCTTATTAAAATAAGGACATTGATTACTAACAATCTATCAGTAGTGACTCATTAATTGTAACAAATATACCAGACTAATGTAAGAACAAAGGAACCCTGGAGGTGCAATGGGCTGCCAACCAAAAGGTCAGTAGTTCAGACCCACCAGCCACCCTGCAGGAGAAAAGACTAGATTATCTGTTTAAGTCAGTACTTTAGCCTCCGCAACCCGACAGGCAGTTGTACTCTGTGCTGTGAGAATCAATAGCACACAGCAACAAGGATGTAAGATTTTTACAATAGAGAAAAATGACATGTGCTGTATCAGAATCCTCAAAACGGTCTTCACAAGTTTTATACCCATCTTTTTTATTCTAAAATAAGGAATCGTTATTTAAAATGATTTTTAAAATAACTCACAGTGTCTCTGTCCTCTGGAATTCAGTGCCTTATAGACCCACTCTTAAAATTAACACTGCAAGTTCCCAGAGAAACCACTCCTGCCCGGGGAATGACTGTGGCACCAGGGAGATTGTATTTGAATGACATGAAGCGTCTGGTTCCTTGCACAGTTATTGTCTTCAGAGAAGGATGTGGTGGATGTGGAGGACTTGAGAGGAGAGAAAAGATAAATTAATTAGCTTGTCACAGCTTTCCTCCTGGCATGGACTGCAATAGATCCTTCTGTAACAAGTATCATTTCCTGGTGGTGACAAGCATCCACTTCCTTGCTTCTTTTTATGTTTCCAATTTATAGCTCTCAAGTTATTCACAAATCAGCACAGTATTCACAACAGTCACACATAACAGCTAAGGCATATTTTGCAACGTTAAGCAATTCATATTACTCGTAAATTTGAATATATGTAAGTCTAGACATAACATGCACAGAGCATGATACCACTATTTCATACTGACAACTAGAAGGCTGATTCTAGAGTGCTGCTGTGTTTGTATTTCTACACAATTATTATTAAAAATTTAATATTTTGTATTATGTTTAATTACATAGTTGGGTTTAAATTGGGGATATTTGAAAATGCTCTTATCATTCACATTTATTTATAAATATTTTATATTTGCATATCCATTTTAACATATATTCACTTTAATTAGAATTTTTGATGAACAGATATATACACTGAATACATGTAATTTTACTGTATTTTATAATGCTCTAGGTCATTATCGTCAAGGAAAAATACTTTGAAATTACATAATTATTGATCTGCTAAGAAGTCAAAAGAATATATTTTTTTGAATAAATATATAGTAATTTATGAGTCATGTATGCCTTTATTTTATTATTCAGTCAACACTTTTATTCTCCCAACTAATGAACCACATCCACACTCCGGAAATCATAATTAAATTCAATCATCTTTTGTACTTTGGTGTCTTTCAGTCATTTAAATACCACAGCTTTACACACTGCCTGCATTTTGAAAGTATTTTTGCAAAAGTAGGAAGATCGTATTTGATCTACCTTAATACGAGGGTCTCAGTTTTATTCGAGCTGTGATCGTCAGCACCATAGACAAGGACACTGAGATACAGAATAGACACATTACTTCTCTAAGGTCTCACAGCTGGTAACCCTGGCAGAGCTAGACCAAAGCAATGGAAAGACGGACATTTTAACTACGAATAAGTTGCCTCACTTTGAAAGTGCTTGTTGCTTTGAGACAGCTCACTCCCTGATTCCTGGAACACTGCTGCCCCCGCTATTATGACAGAACATTTTGACTGAAGATTCTATAAATGACCCCTGATCAAAAGTGGTGGGGGTGTGGAACAGAAATTCAAGTGTCCATTAGAACCTGGATTTTTTTCCTGAGTTACAGAAACTGCATGAGTCCCTGAAAACTAAAGTTAAATAAAAACTGGCCCCTAAGTCTTCTTTGAGCCAAAGTTGTACTAATAGCGGATTTTCATTAGTAAAGTTATACCTGCTTAGAGCATTGTACTCTCAAAGAATTATCCAAATGGGGTCAAATTGACCACAGCAACTCCAAAGGCTGGATGGAAGCCACAGTGGGTGTGGTGTGTGTGTGTGTGTGTGTGTGTGTGTGTGTGTGTGTGTGTGTGTGTGTAGGGGGGAGGTAAATGGAATGATGGTGAAATCTGATGGAAAAGGAGGAGGGAATCCCAGAACAACTTGAAGAATGTAACCAACGTCACTGGGTTATCCAGGTAGAAATTCTAGAAATGGCACACCTGTAGTTGTGTATATTTTCATGAAAATAAAAAAGAACACAAAATAGGAATTCCTTAAGAATGCTCTCAATGCTTCTTTCCAATGGGAATTCTGAGGCCTGGGTAAACATACAAAAAAAACATATTCTGGGGCAGAGGGAAGGTGGTCAGGAACTTCCCTGGCACTCCAAAGCCTTAGAGTCTAAGGTTCTACGCCTTAGCGAGTTTAGAGACCTAACACAGACTGATGTAGCGAATATGTATATTTTAAAGCATCATCATATGACATAGCTAATCTTTTACAACATCATGCATATTTACACAACACAATGAAAACATGATCAACCTTGAAAGCAAACTAAGCAAAGAAAGCATATTTGATCAGAAGATAGATCGATATCATTAGATAGATAGATAGATAGATAGATTTGTTCTCTACTTTCCCCCACCACAAGGAGACTTTTCCCTGTGTATTCTTATGAGCAGTCCTATACAGTCTGCTCCACAAGCCCCATCCTTCTTGACCCTCCACGTGAAAGAGGAGAAGGGGATAGGGGGTCTGTCTCCATACCCACCCTCTGCAGCCCCCAGTTTCTTTACTTGACAGCCCGGGCAGTAGTGATTGCTGTCAGGCTGCAATTTAAAGCAAACCAATGCAAACTGGAACCAACTTCATGCAAGTGATTGATGGGTTGAGCGGGTTTTCTTTTCCCCCTCTTGCATGAGATTCATGAGATTCACGAAGCGGATATTAGGAGCCTAACACATCCAACATCATTCCTTAGTCCACTCAACAGCAATGTTTGGCATTTAGCTTTATAATAAAAGGTATCAATTAGAAGCTGCCGATGTTTTCAGAGGCAAGACCTAATTACAGGCACTTGCTATAGGCTATCTTGTTAAAAAATTTGAACAGAATGAGTAAGTATTCCTGACAAGTTCAATGCATTATTGCTCATGTATTACTGAGTTAATTATGTGACTTCAAAATTCATCACTTTTATGTTTATTGAACTTTGATAAGTTCACCCATATCTGATTTATTTTGATGATCCATTCCCTTTCTTATTCAAATGGAATCTTTCAGACTAACTGACCAAACAGTAGAGAGATATTGAAATCTTCTAGACCCAGAGATGGTTACGTTGGGTGAGGGTACACAAATGGCCATTTGTGGATGTGTTAGGCTGGGTTTTCTAGCAAAGCAAAATCAGTGACAGTCACATGCATATACTAAAGAACTTTATACCATCAGAGAAATGTATGTCAAGAAAGAGACCCCGTTCAGTCCAACTCGAATCCATGGGTCAGAAGCGAGTTGGAGGCCCCGCCAGACTCACACAACTGTAAGGCGATAAAACAGGAAGCAGGAGGCTGGGAGATCACAGGCCAGTGGGTTCAGAGCTGCATAAATCCAAGGCAGGTAGGAATAAGACAGGATGCCGACACCCCCAGTGCCTGCAGGTCACTTGGGCCAATACCCTAGAAGGCAACCAGGATCCAAGAAGGCAGAAAGGAGAATTGGGGCAAGAGACAGGCCACTTCTTTGCAGTGTGTCCTATAAATAGGCCACACCCCCAAGGAGCTATCATTAGGCTGTGTCTTGATTGAGATATTGGACTCCAGCCATACCTTTACATAAAACATAATCATCACAATGGGCACCCCAATATGAGAGTGGGGTGAAGATGGCAGCCACAAAGTCAACCCTACATCACTTACAGAAAGTAAGTGCATGTGCTCTTTATCATGTACTTCTATTAACAGACATTTTTTGATAATTGGCTATCTAGCCCAGCTTGTTGTTGTTGTTGGGTGCCATTGCATCAGTTCCGACTCACAGCAACCTTATATACAACAGAACAAAACACTCTCCAGTCCTGCACCATCCTGATTACTGTTCTTAGGTTTGAGTCCATTTTACAGCCTCTGTGTACAAAGTTCTGCTTATATGCATGATGTTTTCAGTATTTGACAATGTTTCGATGCTATTCATAAGGTTTTCAGTGACTGATTCCTCTGAAGTAGATGGCCTGTTCCTTCCTCATAGTCTGTTCTTAGTCTGGAAGTGCTACGGAAGCTAATTCACTTTGGGTGAGGTGACAGTTACATAACCTGGTGTCCACTTGTAGAGAGGTGGAGTCTCTGTCAATCAGGTCACAGCTTGATGACCTCATTAGGAGGCACCACGGAGATGAATAGCTCACTGGAGGCCAGATACAGACAGGCTCTCTCTGCTTCATCTTTCCTGCTGACAAGACATACTACAAGTTACACTAGAGCCCTGGAGCTGGAGGAGTCACATGGAGACCCATGCCAGCGCTAAGTTGCTTCCACTGCCACTGGGTCCACAAGACTTTCTACTCACTGGCCTGTGATCTTCCTGCATTCAGCATCACTGCATCTGTTGTGCGAGTCTGAAGAGGAATTTATAGGTTGGTATCAGACAAGTGGGCTAATATCAGACTTAAGGACTTGATCTGGACTGGGATGGAATATTTTCTCAATATTCAACTGCTCGAGGATGTAAACTGGTGCAGATAGGAGCTGGAGGCACAGGGAATCCAGGGTGGATGATACCTTCAGGACCAGGGGTGTGAGTGGCGATACTGGGAGGGTAGAGGGAGAGTGGGTTGGAAAGAGGGAACCGATTACAAGGATCTACATGTGACCTCCTCCTTGGGGGACAGACAACAGGAAAAGGGGGTGAAGGGAGATGTTGGACAGGGCAAGATATGACAAAATAATAATTTATAAATTATCAAGGGCTCATGAGGGAGGGAGGAGCAGAGAGGGAGGGGAAAAGAAGAGGACCTGGTGCAAAGGGCTCAAGTGGAGAGCAAATGCTTTGAAAATGATTAGGGCAAAGAATGTACAGATGTGCTTTACACAATTGATGTATGTATGGATTGTGATAAGAGTTGTATGAGCCCCTAATAAAATGTTTTTTAAAAAGAAAAATATTCAACTGCTCTTGTATATAAATCCCTTTCTTATACACATATGCGTGTCTATGAATTTGTTTCTCTAGTCTGCCCTGATTAACACAGGTGATCTGCTGTTATTTGAAATACTAATGACATCGCTTCCCGCCACTACACAGCCACTACAAAGAGATAGACACGTTGGGGTGCACTGACCTGTTCTGAGGGCCAGTGCTTTGCTCCTGTTGCCTGGAATTAAGAGGAATGAAATATTAGAAATAATGTTAAATAGGACATTAAAATTATAGAAATAATATTAAATCGAAGCCACCGGTCCTGATCCATACAAACAGTGTTTGGATGAATCCTAACATGGCACAGAGAAAGAGCAAGCTGGGTTACAGACAGTGAAGCAGTGACTCTTCTGCTCTTCCTCGGCGTGCAGCTAGAGAACGTGCCATCTGTGGAGTTACGTAATATCAAGTGACCTTGATAAATCAGTGTAGGGGTGGAGTCTAGCTTGTCCATCAGGACCCAGCTGATGATGCCTCCTTGAGGGTCTGGCCTTCTTACAAGGATTTTTGGAACTTCCTCTCTTTCTCCCTGGAGGTGGGCCACACTCTCTCTTGCTTCACCTTTCTCTTGAGGAGCCACACCCAGAGAGCTGGAGGAGCCACGTGAAGATCTGCGCCAGTGCTGAGATGCTTCCACGATTACTGGATCCACAAGTCTTTCCACCTTCTGGCCTGTGCTTTCCTGCATTCAGTATCATTGCAGGTGCTGTGTGAGTCTGAAGAGAAATTTATGGATTAGTATTGGACATATTGGCTAATATCAGACTTAAAAACTTAATCTGGACTGGGGGGGGTATGTTTTCTCAATATACTATGACTCTGATATAAAGATCTCTCTTACACACATAGGCATGTCCTTGGATTGGTTTCTCTCGTCCGCCCAGACTAACACGCTGTCCTTCTTCCTCTACCTTTGCTTGTCATCATTGTGCCAGTGCAGATTTCACCCAAGAGTCCCTTCTTCTCTCAATGGAAGAACCCTGTAAAGGTCTCCCTGGGCCTAAGCTTGTACTCCTGAAGATTGGGTTGGACATCCTGCCTGATCTGGGTCTAAGAGTTATTGGGAAAGGGAAGCCTTTCTCGACATGGCTGTGGAAAAGAGGCAAACCTTTACAGACTATGGAAAACCCATTGCCTTCATCAGTCCATGGGTTCACGGGTCAACCTCCCCACTCCCAAATGCCCACCTCTGAATGCTCCAGAGCACAGCAAGCCGTGAAGTCTCTGAAATGGTTTCCCATGATCCTCACCTCCCCAGGTTCCTGACTTGGTGAAATCCATCATCCCTTGGGTGTCGATGGTCCTCAAACTTCCTTCGCACTGATGAAAGTGTCAGCATATCATATGCTGTTGTTGGGCGCTTTATCCAATTTGGTGCTGACTCACAGCAACCCTATGTCCTACAGAATGAAGTGCTGAGTTCCTGAAGTGAGTGGAATTCATAGGGAGGGTCTTTCATTAATTCACCATTATCGACCTCCCTATGAATTCCACTCACTTCAGGAACTCAGAGTAAGAGTCAACCCTTCAGACTCCAAGGCAACTCGTGCAGCGCCTTCAGATTTTACATTCTCTAAGCATCATGTCCTCAATTCTAACGGTGCCTCAGACACTGTGATTTCTGGATGAGCCCTTGCTGCTGAATGTGCCATGGTGTGTCCATGCTCCGTAATGGCTATTGGCATCTCCAGCATGTCCCCGCAGATGCTGGGGACCATGGCTCCCTAATTCCTACGCGCCTCAATATTACGAGTAATAGCATATGCTGAAGATAAATAAGCAGTCCTAGGAAGAAGCTGATTAAAATTTTCTGTAAGACAAAGAGACCAGTAGGCAAGGATCCTTTATTTATTCTGCTGCTGATCACCATTTCTGGAACAACTTTTGCACACATCTTAAATATATATATCAGGTTACTGCTTTCCTCTGTGTTCTCAGATGATCCAAAAATCAGCTCATGTATCACTCCTGAGTCTGGCCACTGGGGACGTCTTATCTACCAAGTGAAACTCAAATAGGAGAAGCACCATGCACACTAGTGCAGACACCATGGAAAGCCGTTTGAGGGAATTCTTAAAATGTGAAATATGAAATTATCCTGTGACCTTGCAATTCAACCCCTAAGTATAGCTATCTCCAATAGATCCTGTGATATCAATGTTTGTTTCAGCATTATTCACAATTGCCAGCAGGTGGGAACAACCCAAGTTCTTCACCAAGCGCTTACTACGTGCGAGGCACTGTGAAAAGTCACAAACAAAACAAAAATCCCCAACAACAAACAAACTCACTGCCATCAGGTCAATTCCAACTCATATTGATCCTATGGGACAGAGTAGAACTGCCTTTGAAGGCTTCAGAAGCTGTAAATCTTTATGGGAGCAGCTGGTGGGTTTGAACCACCAGCCTTGTGGTTAGCAGCCCAATATGTAACCTACTACACCACCAGACATCCTTTGTATTGATTCCATTGCTTAAATTTAGTCCATTTTTAAATCACTAGTATAATCATAGCTTATGGTTCATTTCCATAGATGAACTCCCCAAACCAAACTCACTACCGTTGAGTTGATCCCAAGTTAGTGACCCCACGGCACAGAGCAGAACTTCTGCTGTGGGTTTGGGAGACTGTAAATCTTCACTGGAGGTAGAAAGCCTCATCTTACTCCTGTGGAGCAGCTGGTGCCACGTTATGGGCATCACCACTAGGCCACCAGGGCTCCTCACAGATGGGCCTACTGGAGAAGAGCGGGTCATTCTGTTTAGGATTCTGGCCAGACCTGGTCAACTTTATTTCTTTGGCGCTCTACTCATTGGCAGTGCACGGCACAATCATCCTGCTGCGCTGCTTCCAGGAGGTAACATTGTGATGATTCTTGTATAATTTGATGAGCTTAAAAGGGGATTTGACGTCTTTATTAGCATTATTTTTAAATATTTTATATTTCCCTTTCCCTAAATATATTTTCTCCACTGTGCAATGTTTACTAATGTTCTTCATCATCTCCTTTATATGTGTGTATCTTTACATGTACATATATAAAGGAGATAATCTTGTCATGTTTAGCATAAATATTTTTTCTAATTTGATGCTTCCCCTTTGACTTTGCTTATCCATAATCAACTCCATCAAACTTTCTTCCTCCCCTTCCCTTTTCTTTTTTCTTTGTTTTAGAAATTCTGTCCCCTTTTCTGACAGACTTCAGAAACATGCACCTGCTTTTTATTCTGGGAGTTTTGTGGGATCCCTTGTTGCATATAACTTTTAAAATATCTAGAATTTATTTAGGTAGATTGGGTGAATATTAGAAGAATAGATATTTCCATTCTATTTTAATGTGGTATTATCATTTCATCCTATGTACCAATTGTTCTTTCTTAACTTGCCAACTGAACCAGAACTATTTATGAATAATCCTTTCTTCTCCAGATCATTCATATTATAGAACTAGGTATAATCTGTCCCGGGACTCAGCAAGTCTATGGGATATGAATTGAGGAGAAGAGCAAAGAGGAATTCAGGGTAAGGAAGCAAAAGAATCAAATTCCAGGAAGCAAGAATGAGCACACAGCACTTGGGGACACCCATGAGTCCAGGACACCCTCCATCAGGGCCAAGAGTGTGTCCCTGGATTTTAATGAGGCTGACTAAGTAGAACCAGGTGGTAGAGATTCTCAAATACTAGGCAAAAGAGGCTAATCTTTGTCCTTGAAGCATTAAGGAGCCATGGGAGATTTGGTAAAGGGAATGACTAACAGACAATGGAAAACCAAGTTCCCACTGACAATCAAGCCCATACCAATACACAGGACCCCACAGGTCAGTGGAGAACCGATCCATTTGGGTTTCCAGAGCGGCACATCTTTATGAAAGCAGACGGCCACATGGCTCTCCCTAGTAGTGGCCGGTGGGTCCAAACCATTGGCGTTCTGGCTAATATCCACAAGACAATGGCAGCTCCTTGGGAGAAAGGCCTAGTGGACTGCTCCTATTGACAGGCTAGATACCCTTACAGCTTGACTCTGTCACTGGGGGTTGCGAGGAGCTGGAATCCACTGGCCAACATCCAACAACAACAACTGAAAGTATAGCCCACATTAGCAGCATATTCAAGTCTATTGCTAGACACAGAGGGTATGGACTCTAGTTTTCCTGAGACAGGAGGGAGAAATGGTGAGGCAAGGGGCAGGGAAAAAGAGGGTAGGAAAGAATGGTGGGGATACAAGATCCCAATCCAGAGCTCTGGCAGCTGTCCATCCCTTGGACCAGGTCAAGTGGGATTAATCCCCTATGAATCTCACTCCACAAAGCCAACGGATTGTGGAGCACCCTGTGCTTACCAATCCCCTTGGCTGCTCAAGCAGCTGACTCAACATCTGACTGTAGCATCAAAAAGAGAATCTCAAATGTGTTGACTAGAGAAATAAATCCAGAGAGACACTCATATGTGTATAAGAAAGAGCTTTATACACAAGAGCAATTGAATATTGAGAAAACATCCCAGCCTAGCCTAGTCCACATCAAGTCCATCAGTCCAATATTAGCCCATATGTCTGATGGCAATCTATAAATCCTTTTTCAGACTCACGGAACACATGCAATGATGCCCAATGCAAGAAGATCACAGGCCAGTGAGTCGAAAGTCTTGTGGATCCAGTGGCAGTGTAAGCATCTCAGCGCTCATCAGCATAGCTCTATCAGGCTCATCCTAAGTAAGGTCTCACAGGGAGTGAGCATGTGTCCCGCCTCCAGCGAGCTGTTTATCTCCTTAGTGTCTCCAAAAGAGGTCATCAAGCTGCAACCTGATTCACAAGCTAAACTCTACCCCTTCACTCTTTAGTCTCAAATTGACAATAGATTATGCAACTACACAATGAATACTTATTTTAAACCACGATGTTGTAGGGGGTGGGGTTCATGCCACAACAGAAAACAGATACTTCCCCCACTATAGAGCTCAAAATTACAATGGCAAAAACTCCAATCATCCATTACCCCCACCTCAGCTGTGGTTCCCCTAATCACACGCTGATTCTCCATAATTTAAAATAAATGTATCTCACTTTCCATATCACTCCAGGGAAGGAGAGATGAACCTCTTGGCCAAAGATAACTGGTACCCATGATTCTCCCCGTTGCTCCGTTATCTGGGGCCGCCACCCAGAATCCTTTTTGGTGACTGTTCATCTCCTCATGGTCTGTTCCCTCTTCATATGTTTCATTCCAATCCCAAACCAAATTCGCTGCCAGCATGTGGAATCCAGTTCATATAAATGATACAAGACAGGATAGAAATGTCCTTATGCATTCCTGAGATTGATGGGTTCAAACTGTTTACCTTGTGGTAAGCTGCTCAAGGTATACATAGCCCACTATACCACCAGGATCTCTCTAAGTCATCTCTTCTAAGTCATGACTTCTTTAGGCTATTGTTCTATTGGGTGTTTCATTGTCTTATCCTCAACTTGGATGTCCTCAATGTGAACTCTACTCAGGTAGCCCTGGACTTGAGTCTTCAGTCTGCCACTTACTCTTGGCATACATTTGAGTTAGTTGTTTAATTTCCTAAATCCTCAATTTCCTGGTGCATAATGTGGATACCCTCATAAAACCCACAAACCATATGTTATTCAAAAGAGCAAGAAGATGGAGAAAAGCAAAGTGCCATCGGTGGAAGAACAGATAAGTAAACCTTGGGGCCTACACACAATGGACTCACTAAAGAATCGTGGTGACACTGTGAAGCATCTCGTGGCACAGAGGACATATGCTGAGTGAAGCTAGTCAATGAAAAAGGCATATTGTATGAGACTGCTGTTATAAAAAATTAAGATAAAGGTAAAATAGCAAAGAAAGAGAACACACACACACAACAGACCAAAGTTTGTTTGTTTGGGCACAGTGGTCTTTCTCCCATCCCTATGGAAGCCAGGGGTGGGAATGGGGAATTCAGGAGAAACAGGGTAGAGGGGAGGAAGGTGTTCACTTGGTGGAGAGGAAGATAATGTCCAGTGAAAGGATATGGGGGGGGGCGGGGAGGAAGGGCGGGACAAACTAATGGAAGGGTTGATCAGCTGCTAAAGTGGCAAAATAAAAAATGGTTATCTGATCGTATAACTCTCGCCAAATGCAGTCATTAACAATTTCTTTTAATTATCCAATGGAAACATGATACTTAACTTGTTGTTCATGAGGGAGGGTGTCATGAGACCAGCCCAGACTTGACAGCATCACCATTTAAAAAAAAAAAAAAAAACTAGAAACCTCTGTATCCACATAGCACTGTGCTCTATAGGTTTTCAGTGGCTAATTCTTGGGAACTGGATTGCCAGGTCATTCCTCTAAGGTGCTTTGGGGTCAACTCAAACCTTCAACCTTTTGGTTCATAGACAAATACTACACCATTTGCTACCATCCCCTGCCAGGGGAATTAAGAGGAAAGGGCCATAGCCTGACCTATGTGATCTCCTCTGGTCTAAGACAGATGTACTTGTCTTGGCTGGTTTATGTCAAGAGAACCCTGCCTTCTTTGAGAGCTAACACTGAAAAGCAGAGTGGAGCTGGAGTCTAGCTGCCATAGGTGATAAGATAGGGTGCTGAAGAGACAGGGAGATTCCCTACAGCCAGCTTGAAGGGTTCAAACACCTGGACCAAACCTCCATGGGTGGGACCTGACTCTTCAGTCAGGCTTCCACTCACTTGACCTCAAGCAGTAGACTCGCCTCCTTCTCATCTGCACAGCGGGATTGAGTGCCGAGTCTGTAGGTCTTGAGGAAAGTGTGCAGGGAAGGTGGGTAAACACAAATGGCTCCTTGTTGATGGGATCAATGGCTGACACGGCAGATGCCCGGTGCTCAGTGACACATGAACGTGTTTATAGCACATAAACACCCTTCACAGCTGTGCTTTTTCTTAGCTGAATTATTCAGTGTTTGGGGGACATGACTCTTACTCTTGACCATGTTGGGTTGAGAATGGGATGAGGACAGGCAGGGGCAGCCCCGAGCCTGTGTCTGCTCCCTGCCATTTGCTCATGGAGGGGGGATCAGGGAGGGTAAAGCTTGCTAATCTCCAACCACCCCAGTCACCACCTGGGAAAGCAGGGCAGGTGGAATGGTCCCTCCACAGCTGTGTAGCTGGGAGTGTAATTGAGCAGAGTGAGAGCCAGTCTAGACCTCCCACAGTGCAGACACAAGTAAGAATCAGAATCCTGAGCACCTGGGCTGGCGAAGGGAAGGCTACATCTCCCAGGTTCAACTCTGAGCCCCTTACGCAAACACAGAGCCCCAGCCCCCTTTATGGGGTGAAGGGGAAGAGAGCAAATTGAGGTGTAATAGAAAAGTAACTGCGCGCAAATTCTCTTCCAGCTAAGAAAACGCTATTTAATCCCCCCGCCCCTTTTCACTCTGAAGCCTGGGATCTGGAATAACTCAAGTCAGGATGACGACCTGAGGTTTCTTGTTTAATTATTCCAACGCTACCTCGTCGCCCGGCCCCACTGCAAGCACTCAGCTACTTCAAGCAAAGCCATCCTAACGATTTCGATTAAATCCTGGCCTCTTCCCAACTGCGCACAAATTAAAAGCATTGCTGGACGATCCCAGCTCCAGTCCTCAGAAGCGTTGTGACATGAAGAAGGAGGAAGAGTGCCAACGCTTGGAGGCCACAGGGGAGGATTAACCCTTTGCTGAGGGTCGGAAACCAAACATTTCTTTCTTTTTTTTCCCTTTTCTCCTACTCTCCACCTAGTGTTGGATGGATGGATTGGTTCATGCCTTCTCCTTCGAGTGTGCTTTCAACAGATGCATGTCTTAGAAGGCACCGTGACGACTGAAACGGCACACCTTCCTCCCGGGGATGCAAACTTCATATTTCTAAGAAGATCTCTTCCAGGTCACCAGTTGACCAGGGTTCCTTTTGGTAAAGAAAGATGTGGCATGAGCTGGTAGGAACGCCTTTAGGCTGTTAAGCTAGCTGTCTCATGTGTTTGGGTACTTGGATCAGGGACTCTGGGCTGGGGTGTCTGTGGAGCAGAGAAATCTAGAACCTACTCAACGCTCTGCTCTTCACAGAAAACTTGGATGCCACTTGATCCCAGCCCCTGCCTCCCAGCTCAGGGGTGACCCACGGTGACCCGAGGACAGAGGTGAGAGGGAGGGTAACCAAGAGGGGAGAATGACCAGACCCAGATGAGGAAACTGAAGCTCCCAGAAGGTAAGTGTCTGCTTCAGGCAAAACCTAAGCTCACAGCCCAGCATCTACCCTCATCATCCAGTGGCTCACCTGCTTCGTTGTGCTACTTCTTGCCTTTGAAGTGCCTATCATAGGCCATGGGGACATGGGGCCAGGCAAGAGGCCCTCCCTCAGAGCGAGGGTCCAGAAGCACACAAGTTTAGTGGAAGCAAGGACCCAGCATGTCATGAGTTCAGGTGGTCAGGCAAGTATACCTCCCTAACCGCCAGAAACATGTAAGTATTTTGCTGAAGGGTTCCACTTGATGAACGTTTCCATAGTGACTAACTCCCTGCCATTGAGTCAATGCTGACTCAGAGCAGCCCCATAGGACAGGGTGAAACAGTCCCTGTGGATTTCTGAGACGGTACCTCTTTATGAGAGGAGAAGGACCCATCCAGCCCCCATTCCAAACTGGAGGTGACCGACCATAGCATAATAAAAGTCCAAACAAAGCCAGGTCTTGTTGAGTTTGTGGCTCATGAGAGCACCAGGTGTCAGAGTAGAAACCGTACTCCTGTTTGCATTCAGTGGCTGGTTTTTTGGAAGGATATTGATTGCCAAAGCCTGTTGTCCAGGCCTGCTTCCCTCCTCCATCACCCCCAGGTGTCCTTGAATCACCAATCTTGGCTCAGCAGGTGGCATCTGAAATAGTGGCACCTCTCAGGGACATTGAATACACCCAAAACCAGCACTTAAGCCTTCCTTCCATCCACCCCAGTCCCTACCTTACCCAATGGTCACATCACCCTAATACCTTGTGCCCTAGATGAGCCTTTCCTGTTGCTGTGCTGCCCAGGAATGGGAGAGAGTTTGCTTTCTGTTAGGTCTGTCTTTCATAGAACAATCTGTAGGACACATTCATCCTCACCCATGTGCTTCTATAATATTCGCTCCTGTGAATACAACACAGCCATGAAAAATGTATCCAATGCATGGCTGATGGGTGTTGATGATGCCAATTATTTGTGGGGTGCTCACTGCTTGATGCTCACTGCTTGCTGTACAGCGTGTCAACGTTCTGCCTTGCCCTGGAGACAGGCACCCACTAAGTACTAAGTCCCGATTATCCAAGAAAGGCCATTCCGACAAAGACACCCCTCACAATTCCGGACTTTTTGGAAATCAAATGTTTGTCTCCCTGCAATTCTCAGTCCTCTGACAAGGAGATAATTCACTTGGGTTTATTTTTTATCTGATTATTCACTGTATTTTATCTGCCATTTGTAGAGAAGAACTTACAGCTGAAGAGGATTTGTGTCCAGAGGACAGGGAGTAGATGTCAGTCCACGGACAACAGCTCTCACCGAATGAAAGCCATTACGGCTGCATCCTGGGCACTGCGTGAGAAGGCTCTCTTTGGGGTCATCAGGCAAGAATGCTGCGCTGGACTAGCCATGCCTGCCACTGGTAGGAGAAGGGGAGACCAGTTGTCGGTCTGCTATTGTCCTGATGCTCTGTCCTATTGAGTCAGGTCCACCCCTGTGTGAGAAGGAAAGCTGTCCTCCTAGGGTTTCCTAGGCTGTCACCTTCACAGGAGCAGGTGTACGGGTCTTGTCTTCCATGAAGCAACTGGTACTTTCAAAATGTCAACCTCTCCTTGAGCAGCTGAGTGCTAAACAATTGGGCCTCCAGGACTCACCAATATTGCATCTTGACCCTGCATATTAACAGGAATACTGTGTCTCAGCTTCTCTCCATAGACAAGGTTGTGAAACCAGATCAAGTCACGGGCAGCGAAAGGACCCATTCTCTCTGTAGGTGACTGAAAAACCATGGAAATTATTGGTTGATTTTCAGGACCAGAGGAGTCCTGTTAGACCTTGTTATAAAAAGCCATGTGGAAGCAACAAATTCCCCCTTTCTCCCACCCTTAATCTCCCCAAATAAAGCCAACACATCAAGGGAATGGGCCTGTGGGCTGACATCACCACTCTCCTTTTGCTGCCCGCCCTCTGCACCTAGCCAGGCCCATATCCTGGATGGCTGCTTGTGCAAGAAAGCCAAGCTCCCTGGTCCAGGACCAGGGAAGAAATCTTTCTCTGCCGCACTTAAGAAAACATTCTCCTGTCTCCATCAATCAGTGGGCTTCCATTCAGAGCTCCTCTTGTCGCCCCCTCGCCAGAGTGGCCCAGATGTTTTATTTATGGGCTGGTCTCTTTCGGAGGGAGGCAGTCAGGCACACATCTTTCTTCCTATTATTCATGAGCCTTAGGTGGAGAGAGGCCACCGAGGAAGAGGAGAAAAGCCTTCCATCACATCTTGATGAAATAAACTAATTAGGGAGATTACACCTCCATAATGATGTTAATTGTGCAGACAGGAAATCACAGCCTTCCTGGCTGGCTCGGGTTCCCTGGCCCCGACAAAGGCATCTTTCAGCATCTCCAGAAATCAATGGCAGTCCTGCTGCCTGTCCCTGGTCAAGGGAGGGGACCAGGCTGAGTCACAGCTCTGGACTCCTCCTCCAGGAAGACCTAAACCTTTCATTCTGATATCCTTGTGTCAGCCCCATGCAAGGAACAGGAAGGTGTCCAGAGTCCTAGAGAAGACAGGTGTTTTCTTGGGGGTGGTGTGTTGGTCAGCAAGGAATAGAGACAAGGGTGACTTCCAAGAGTCAGACTCCGTAGAAGTGCCCGCGAATGGACATTGGATTTCAATCCCTTCCCCCTATTCTCTCCCCCTCCCTGCGCCCCTCCGAGTACCTCACCTGACAGACATCCATGCAAATTCCGCACCGGGTTCTCAGAGAAGGAGCACATGGAAAGGTGATCGCTGGGTACAGCTAGGTGTGACGGAGGAGCCAGACCAACCACGTTCATCCTGCTGCCATCGGCCCAATCAGACGCAAGCAGCCTAAGTGTGCAGGCAAATTCTCCATAGGCTTTTCAAGGCGAGGTTCTTCCGGAAAGAGATTTCCAGCTTTTTCTTCGGTGGGACTTCTGAGTGGCTTCAGGCCTCCAGCTTTCAGTTAATAGTCCAGGATTTAACCACGGTGCCTCCCAGGAGAAGTCACATCCTTGGGAGACTTGGGGAGGAGCGTTCCTGACGGAGGGAAACTTGGAAGCAAAATTCCTGCTACAGAAAGAGTTGAGGTGGGCACAGAACAGCAGGGGTGGGCTCAGAGTGAGAGGAACATCGCAGCCCGTGATAACTGGGAGACCCATGCAGGCATGAGCTCTTTCATTTTTCCTCCCTCCCTATTATAGGCTTTGCACCCAGCATCTTGCTTGACACCTGGCAGGTGGGCAATTCACAAATAAGTGTTCATTAATGAGGAAATGAGTGGCCTTTAAAACTCCCTCTACCAAGGTGTGGGAGAAAGAGGAGGCTTTCATCTTCCACTAACAGTGACAATTCCAGAAGCCCAGAGGAGTGGCTCCACCCTGTCCTATATGCTTCCTATGACTCAGAATTGACCAGGCGGTCATGAGGGGTTCTTTTGGTTTCTGGGTTTTTTTGGTTGCTTGTTTGTTTTGATACCAAGATGAGGTCTGGTGTAGAAGCTGAATAGGAAAGAGATTGAGATATGGGCCTGAGGAGAGAGTTGGCAGGTGAATCTCTCGGGGCCTAAGCCAAGCTTAAGAGCCTGGGTGATGGTAATAGTGGAGCACTGAACAGCGAACTGATAGGGTGGAGCTTCAACTCCACCAGAGGAACCTTGGAAGAAAGGCCTGGTGATCTGATTCAAAAACCCCATGGAGAAGTTATATTCTGCATATGGGGTTTGCCAGGTGTGGAGACCACCTGAAACGCCACTAAACATAACAACAAAATCAGACTCTTGCTTCAGGTCAGAGAGACCGGTTTGCCTGGCTCCCCTGATTGGAGCAGCGAGCAGTGCCCACCCTCTTCAGGGCAGCCTTTTACGGCAAACAGCTAACCTTGCAGAGAACAATGTCGAGGGAACGGATGGCAGTGGGTGGCAGCCCCTTCCCCTGAGGCAATTCCTGAGAGCAGCCTCATGAAATCACTCCAAAGCCCAGACTTCAACATGTATGCCACCACTGGCAACACCACTATAGGAAGCTTAGACAGACATAAAAGAGTCCCTGCGAAGAAGGCACGTTTTAAAATGCAAATAAAGCCATGGCGAAGTGTCACAGTGGACGATTAAATTAGTCCAAATATAAAATAAAACCTTAATACACCATGCTGGCAAAGAGGAGGGGAAAGTCCCCTCATTAATTGCTAGCTGGCAAAGGACACTTTGGCACCACTTTTTTTCCCCAGAAAATAACTTGGCAACAGCTCTCCAGAACAATAAAAAGTGTTCATACATTTTAACACAGTAAGAACAATTCTGGGAAAGCACTCAAAGTAGAATTCCTAAAGATAGAAAAGCTATATGTTTGAAAATACACATTCCAGCATTATTTATAAAAAACAAAAGAAGAGGGGAAAAAAACTTGTCAGCAACCTAAACATCCCAAAATAAGGGTATGGTTAATTTAATTGAGGTATATCGATAGAGAGACACATACTATGCATGCATGTTTTTGCTTTGCATAAGTATAAATGTACATATATATATATAGTTCCTGGATTTTATGCAAAAACAACAATTAAAGTTATCCAGCTAAAATGGGAGCAGCGAAAGAGGGCTTTGAAAAAGTGCACTAACTAGGTGGGCATGCATCCAGTCATGCATTCGGTTGCAAATATGTGCTTGTCCGGGGACCATGATGTAAAGTAGACATGCAGTCAGAGAGGGTCTCCTGACCTGTAGGTTTGGCTGCTCCCTTCATTGAAGAAATACAAATGAGCTCTGAATTGAGCATGGGCGCTCCCAGGACTTTCCCCTGGGTCAGCTCTGAAACTGCACACTGGACCCAGAAGCGGCAAAGAAGAGGCAGGTGGGGCACAGAGGGGGGGAAGACACGTGCCCAAGCCATGCACAGCTCTTGTACAATGGTCGTCGCTGCTGGTGTTCTGTGGGTCAGAGCCAGCTAAGGACATAATCTCTTTTGTAAATACCGAAGTCCGGACTACAGCCCCCTGGGTAATTTTGATTCAGTGAGGCCAAGAGAATTTATACTGTAAACAGTTCCCAGGTGGTTTTGATATCAGGCCGGGCTGATAACCGCTAATACAGAGTGACAGAAGCAGCAGTGGGAGTGGAGTCCTGTGGCTGGAGGCCCCTGCAGGAATTGTAATGAGGGTACTATTTGTTGACCGGTGTCTTAGCCGTCGAGCGCTGCTAGAACAGAAAAACCACCCCTGGGTGGCCTGAACAAACAGATACGTCTTCTCTCCCAGTGCAGGGCCCTAAAAGTGAGAATTCAGGGTGCCAGCTCTAGGTAACAGCGTTCTCTGTGGTCTCAGGAGGATGGCCCCTGCCTCCTTCCAGTGTCTGTGGGCCGATGTCCCATGGAGTTCTCCGTGTGTCTTGGCATCTATCTTCCCCTAGGTCTAGGGGCTTTATTCTCCATCTAGGGACCTCCAGGTCCACAGGAGGCACTCTGTCCCTAGCTCTTTGTTCTTGGTGGTACTGAGAGTCTTCCTTCTCTGCTTACGTGTTTAATCTCTTTTATATCTTAGGAGATATAAAATATCTCTTTAATCTCTTTTGTATCTTACATCTTATCTTAAACTACCTCCGAATCCCACAGCTTATATCTTGCCTCCTTCACATGACTGCCTTTAATCCCGCCTCACTAGCACTGCACCAACCCACGGCCAGCGATGGCGTCGAGTCCAATCAGGAGGAATTCATTGATAGGCCCTCAAACCGCTTCTGAGACTGTAAGTCTGCGGAAGCCAGCAGCTGGTGCGTGTGAACGGTCGGCCTTTCGGAATGGCCTTCCAACGCTTCTCCTACAGAGCCACCAGGCCTACTCTACTTAGGTCAGGGTAGGGCTTGCAGCAGGTCAGTTATATCGGACCGTACCATGGAGGAGAAATGCCCAACCATCTTAGCTGCACTCCCTCCCTGCCCTGCCCCCTGCCCTGGCCCCCTCTGAGCCCCCTTGGACTCTGCCTGAAGCGGAAGAATCCAACCTTGCACGATGGCCTATCCAAAGCCTCGGCAGGAAATACGGAGAGGGGGTGGGGGTGCGCAGGGCGGGGAGTCATCCACCATGGCCAGGGCGTTTCACACACAATGTGACATGCCTTCCTGTACTGGACGTTCCCCTGCGGCTGAAGATTGATTACATGCAAACGGTTTCCGTTGCAATCGGCCCAAGTTTTCACAAAATCCAACGCAGCCTGTCAGGCTAATGGCTTCCGAGCACCAGCCACGTGCGCGAAGTGACCTTGGGGCCCCGGGAAGCCCCAAGGGTGGCTGGAGCCGTGCGCGGCATTGTGTCGCACAAATCCAAGGAACCGCTTGGTGAGTCACGGAAGTTGGGGGCTTTCAGTGTTTCCAATCGAAGCGGTAAGCCCTCAAATGTAGAAATGCAGTTTTGCATTCAGTCATTCATTTGGTTCCTTCAGCACGAACTGGATGGACAGCTCTCAAGGTCTGGCCTCACCTGGAGCCAAAGGAGAACCAGGGAACAAACCTAACCAGGCCGCTCTCCTCGTGGCCCCTGGCAGACTTCACAGTGGGGCTGCAGGAGGGCGTTGGGCGCTGCCATTGATCCAAGTCCAGCTCAGCTTCCAGCCTTCTCGGCATCAGACCGGCTCGTGGAAGTCACCACACCAACTTTGGGGTTCACACCCACGCATTTCAACTACCACTCCCCCAGGACTCCTTGGGCCAGATGCGAAGGCAGGCGCTGCGGAAGAAAGTCTGGGAAAAGTGTTTCCTGAAAGATCGCAGCCCGGCCAGCCCTCGGCACGGTCCTACTGTGAGATTGATGGGTCGAACTCGACAACAGCGACAGGAAGGCCAGTGAGCACTTATGGCGGATTCCTTCAACTGTGGCGAGACTAGGGAAGTTTGCCTCCGCAAGGAGCACATGGAGGTTGAGCGAGGTGGGAACTCCCCCGAGGAAGAGAGAGAGAAAAGTCTGGTGATTTCTAGAAAGGCGAAGACGTCTGGCTGAACGAGAGGAAACATGTAGGACACAGACTAAGCGGGGGTGGGGAGTCGTGGGCACCCACTCACTAGGAGTCCTTGTAATCTATGTTGTCAACTAAGGGCTTCGACTGGGTGGGAATGGTTACGGGTGGGACACACGGTTTTAATCTGACTACCTGCCCAAGGACTGGCATTCCGAACCAACCCAGGATTGTCACCGAAGAAAAGCATAGGGCGATCTGCCTCGGTGGCAATTGCAGCCAAGAAAAGCCAGTGCAGCGGTTACTCTGTCTCACATGGGTGGCCCTCCGTCAGAATCGACACACCACAGCTCTCCGACTACAGAGAGCATCATTTTATTGGGTTGTTTTGTTTTGTTTTGCTTTTAAGCTGAGAATGGCAGACTGAGGTTTGCCTTTTAGACAAGCCAAACGGGACTCTGGCTGATTAGAAAGAATGGATGTAAGGGGCAGAGGACCTCGGGGAGAAATGAGCAGCCCAGGAGGCCCGTTGGCCACTGGAGCTCAGGAGCAAGCCCCCCAGGGGTGAGGATGGGATGTTGGGCCCAGAGAGAAGCCAGTGAAGCCCCACGGGAAGCACAATGGTGGGACAAGGCAATGAGGTACAGGATCCAGGAGAGAGTGGTATTGGGATACCTCCCAGGATTCGTTGACCCCATGGAACTAATACCCATTTTTGAACTCGAAAAAACATGGCGATGAAATTCCAGAAAATTAACTCTCTATAACAAGATGAAACACTTTGTTCCCCACTCACTCAGAGGAACCTTGGAAGAAGGCTTGCCAGCCCACTTCGAAAAGGTCACACAGCCTTGAAAGCCAACTGAGCTCGGTTCCGATCTGACAGGCGGGGCCCCCATGAGTCAGAATGCACGCTAACACTTTTTGTTCTTTTTTTTAAAACCATTCTGGCCTGGTGGGATTGGGGAAGGGAGAAAGGAAAGAGTGGCTCAAAAGTAAAAGCTATTTCCCTTGTTCCATAGGACTGCCAAACAGAAAGTTGGGGGTGTCTTGCCTTGAGGATGACCTGTTTTAAAGCGTCTCAGAGAACGACTAGAATTGAGACACTGAAAAGCGGGTAGGGGACAGGGGGAGCAAACGGTGGTGCAGGGTGTCCCTAACTGGTCTGGAGGATGAGACAAGGAAACCCTGAAGCCCAAAACCACAGCCTGGACCGTGGGCGACCAACCTCAGGACCGGCATTGAAACTGGCACTGGGAGCAGACTGAGTGGAGGTGTTCCTGCCAGGACCTTAGAGCCATTCACAGTCAAGGGCTCCTTACACTGACGCTGCCGGAAGGACTCTGGGGGATTGTAAAGAACAAGCAAACACACAAAGTCCAACATTAACAAGGCTGCTGAAAGCCGGGGAGAGGTCAACTTGTGCTGCTTCTGCTCCAGTACCAAGAAATCTGTGACCCCAGACTCAGAGGCCTCTGGTCGGCCTGGCAAACAGAGCCCCAGGGGCTGCTCAGAACAAAAGCTGGTCACAGTGGTGGGACCAAGCTCCTGAGGTCATGGCCCCTGGACGTGCAGCACAGTCACAGGCAAAGAGAACAGTGGAGACTGGGCAGGCTTACTGGCTAAGACACTCCAAAGGACAAGTCCACGTGAAAAATCCAGCTGTGTTTGCAACTGCAGAGGCCCAGCCCCCCTACCCTTCCCACCCACAGCACCCCCTCAGTCCCCAGCAGGACGCCGGTTGCACGCCAAGCCCAGATTCCCAGCAGTGTAACAGAAAGACTTCAACCTGAGCCTTTCCCTGTCCCAACGACCCTTTGCTGGGACTTGATGAGCAGACTTTTCTTGTGTGTGTCTCTGGGTTACATGGGGTATTTACCGTATATACTCATGTATAAGCTGAGTTTTTGAGCACATTTTTTATGCTGAAAAAGCCCCCTTCAGCTCATACTGGAATGAGGGTTCCACTTACTTGTTCTCCAGTGCAGTGTGGGTGTTCTCCGGTCTCTCCAATTTATCAGAGGGCACCCACAACCTCTGTGTTATCCGTGCTGTACTGGGCAAGAACCTGCCCGCGTCTGTGTGCTGGTACCGGGGCGCACCGCATCTTTGTCAGATGAGTGTCGGATGCTGCCGCTCTTCTTCTCCCGCTCTCCTCCAGGGCTGTGACCAATGACGGAGCCTTTAAGGTCTGACCCGTGCTTGGTCACGCCCCTTGCTCCGCCCAAGCAGTGCTGAACACAAGTACCGGTATAGCTTTGGTCTTGGATATACAGTATGTTTATTTACAGTACCTAGTCTGCTATATTTATTTTTTATTTTATTAAGCCCTATCTGGGGTCAGTGTTGACTATGCTGGCACAGAGCAGCACTTCCCGTACACGTGCAGTAACACGGCACAGGCAGTAACACGCGTGCAGTTATTGCGGATACCATCTTGTTTTCCATGACCCTCTTTTCCACTTGCAGAGCTAGTTTACTGTTTTTCTTTGAAATAAATATTCAAAAACATTCAACCTACTGATGTCTCAAGTGATGTAGTTTTATGGGTACCCATTTTAATTTTGAAATTTACCAGTAGCTGCTGAATTTCCCACCTTAGGCTTATACTTGTGTCAATAGTTTTCCCAGTTTTTTTTTTTTTTGTGGTAAAATTAGGTGCCTCGGCTTGTATTCAGGTTGGCTGATACTCGAGCATATGCAGTATTTAAAAATGCAGATTTCCTAGACTGCAAAAGCCCAAGAGCCAAGTCCCAGCCTTCTGCCTCCAAGTTGATTCTAACTCATAGCAAGCCTATAGGATAGGGTGGAAGAGCCCCAGGAAGTTTCTAAAGCTGTAAATCTTTATGAAAACAGACTGCCTTATCTTTCTCCCAGGGATCCGCTGGCAAGGGGCTTCAAACCACCAGCCTCTGGGTCAGCAGGCCAATGTTTAGGCCACTGTGTCATCCCACTCCTGAGCCACATCCAAGAATGGCGATTTTGATCAGAACACTGCGTGTGGTCCCTGGACCACTGTTCTGAGAAACCCTGGTTTGGGGCCCGTATCCATTTTTATTTACTTCTGCGGGCCTTCTTGAGACTCTGCTGAGATTTATGGATGTGCTCTATGAAGGAAAGTTTCATGTGTATTTTTCACCAAATATTGAACCATTGTCAGTGTCGACAGGCATCCTGGAAACCAAATCCTAGTATCTTCGTCTTAGTCTAAGGCGTAAGGCAAGATGAACGAATGAATGAGGAGGCAGCAGGGAGCAGGGAGCACTCAGATGATGTCTAAGAAGGCAGATCCCAGTTTTCTTTACTCCTGTAAACCATGCTGTCTTTGTACTTAATTCCTCCAACGGTAGCCTGAGGCAGCAAGAAAGGCTGCCCTAACTCCTCTCATTGGGGACTCTGACTTTCAAGGACACCCATATCTGTAGCAAAGGGAGACATATCAGAAAAGGTCTGCATGAACGAAGAAGGTGCAAACAGCTGCTTCATTCACTTCCTGCAAACCGAAAGGTGGGCAGTTCCAGTCTACCCAGAGACACTCGGAAGAAAGGTCTGGCACTCTACTTCCACAAGGGATGCTGTTCTGTGCCTCCGAATTTTGCTGCGTCTTCCTGTACTTCGCTCTCCCGCTGTCTCAATCTTGCCATTCTACAGGAATGCACGACGAACGGACACCCCTCTGCTGTTTCCATTCCTTGGTTAAGACAGACCCACTCCCCTTGGCAGGGCAGGGACCCCTCAAAGGGTGGTGGAAGCGAGCGCAGGGGCATGCAGCGTTTAGCCGGCACATGCTCGCCTTTCTGTCTAGTCTCAATTCTGTTAGAGTTCGTGGCGGGCAAACAAACCTTTGCTGCTTCTCTTTAGGAGGCAAAACAAACCTTCCTCCATCTGAAGGGCAGAAAGTCAGCAAACAATACCTGCAGCTGGAATGTGGACGATTCTTTCAAGCAGAGACGACGGTCTGAGACCCAAAGGACCTTCTCATGGGCCTGAGCGCTTCTTCCCAAGGCTTATCTATAAAACACCCCTGCTTGAGGAAGCAGGTTTTGATGGGCACAGTCCAGCCTGTCTTCCTGGATCCTGAAAACTCACTGCCATCAAGTCAATTCCGACAAATAGCAAAGGAGCCTGGTGGCATAGTGGTTATGTGTTGGACTGCTAACCACAAGATGAGCAGTTTGAAACCACCAGCCACTCGGAGGGAGAAAGATGAGGCTTTCTACCCTTGTGAAGAGTTACAGTCTCAGGAAACCACGGGGGACAGTTCTACCCTGTCCTACAGGGTTGCTAAGTATGAAGCCTGGATACTAGTACTCAGTAAATATTCTTGCTCTCCCTTCTACCCTGTCTATGAACTGGCTTCCTTGCAAAGAGTTGCTTGGATCACCTACTTTGCACGAACAAAAGATCCCGTTCTTAAATGTCCCAGGGAATCTAGTTCTTCTCTAACTCACCTGCGGTGTCAACCTAAGAGCAACAGGTTCGGCTTTGTTTTGTTCTGTTCCGTTTGTTCAGGGCAGGAGGCACCAAGGGTTAAAAGAGTGGATGTGGTATACACATGAGCTTGCCCTTCCTTAGATCTCTGGCCTTAACCTTTCCCTCATTGGTAAAATGTAGATGGAAACACCTAACTCCCAGGGCTTTGAGATCACCATATAAAATAATAAGATTAAAGCACTTAGGCAGAGGATCTGGTGCGTGACAAGGGCTCAATAACATCATTGTTGCCATTCTTTTTCTTGAAATTCGGAATGCCCTGACTTCTCCCAGAAACGAAGATGGTTCTATACCCATCCAGGTATCCTACAAAGCATCTGGTCCTTCGTAGAAGAGGAATGTGTTTTTAAGGACTGTTGGAAGGTAGGGAGGAAAGAGAGAGCGAGAGAGAGAAAAGAGGCAAGGCGAGGCAAAGAGAGGAGAAGACAGGAGAGAGGGGAGAGGAGAGAGAATGTGAAGGAATGAATGGATAAAAGAAGGAATGAGATGACCAACATTAAGAGGATTGATCCAGGAGCCTTGTTCTGGGGAGCTGGCAACACGGTTCTTAGCAGTATTTCTCACCAGATTGGATGTTCCAAGCAGGGCCAAGTGACATTCCGAGGGTTTTTTTATTTGCCACAGACAAACATGAGCCCATGGAGCCAGCTGGGACAAGAAGCCTATTCCTGGATTTCTGGGATGTTACCTTAGTGATCCCACAACTTGCCTATCTCAGATTCCTACCATCAACAATTAAGTAGGCATTGTTAATTAAATTATCATCCAGCTTAATTGAGACTCAGATCATGGTGATTTTAATGAACTTGAATTGCTTTTGAGGATGGCTCTGCAGACATTGAGGGAGTAACCTCCCTGCTCTATCGCTAATAGAATTCAGTGTTTTTCTTTTGGGGCGGAAAATAACAACAGGGTTAATCCCCTGGACCTTAGCTTGAATGCTTTCGAGTGGAATTAACAATGGGGGTGGGAGTGAGTTACCCAGAACCTACTTGATTCCGGTGGGGGAGATGTCAGGGTATAAGTAAGGGTTCTTTAAGAAACAAATGTCAAACTTTAGCAATATCCAAATCCAAGCTACATTATATTACAAATGCCAGTGTGAACACATGTAGGGCTGTCTTCATAGATCTCGCTAAGGTTAGATGTTCAGTTCTGAAACAGGCTCCCCAAACAAAGGACAGGCTCCCCAAACAAAGGACAGGCTCCCCAAACAAAGGACCAGTTGGCGTTATTAAAGCTAGACTAGAAGTTTTTAAACATGTCTTTAAGAAGAAAATCAGTCACCACCAAAGTTCAAAGCTGACTGACAAGTTTTACTCTGTGCTCTGTTTAGAGGAGTAGAAAGCCCCAATGTTTGCTTTCTTCCACGGAGTTTCTGGCAGTCTCTATGAGTGGAATTGACTTGATGGTGGTGAGTCTGGGTGTTCCAATAAAACTTTATTTATGAAAACAGGCAGTAAGTAGGGCTTGATGGCCCATGGATCAGAATTTTCCAACCCCAGAATAAAGGAAGGGCTTTTCCTGCAGAATAAAACAAAAGCAAAATGACTGCCTTTGAGTAGATTCCAACTCATAGTGATCCAAGGAGCTTCCCAGCATGTAAGTCTTTATAGGAACAGAGAGCCTTGTCTTCCTCCCAAAGATCAACTGGTGGGTTTACACTCCAATGCTTATTCCATAGCACCAAGAAGGCTTCTTAATCTGGCAGAAAAACCAAACGTATAGCCATTGAGTCAATGTCAACTCATAGGTGCTCTGGTGGCATAGAGGTTATGCATTGGGCTGCTAAGTGTAAGGTCAGTGGTTCAAAACTACCACCTGCTGTGCAGGAGCAAGATGAAGGTTTTTACTCCTGAGAAAAACTACAAGCCTTTCTTTCTTATTGTGTTTTGTCATTGTTTTGTTGTTTTGTTGTATATAGTTGCTTGGTTTTGCTCTGTCTTGTTTGTGTGCATGCTATTATCTCCGCAGGTCTGTCTAAATAAGATAGGCTGGATGAACAATCTGGAGAAGAAAACAACAGGACCGACAGTTCCAGGGGGACATGGGAGAGGGGGAACTAGGGGTAAAGGTAGTGGTGTTAACAAACTCAGGGAAAAGGAAACAAGTGACCCAAATCAGTGGTGAGGAGGGTGTAGGAGGCCTGGTAGGGCATGATCAAGGGTAATGTAACCGAGAGGAATTACTGAAACCCAAATGAAGACTGAGCATGATAGTGGGATAATAGGAAAGTCAAAGGAAATAGAGTAAAGAGCTATGAGGCAAAGGGCATTTATAGAGGTCTAAATAAAGGGATGTACATATGCAAA
The DNA here is from genome assembly GCF_050624435.1 of Tenrec ecaudatus. NCBI lineage: Eukaryota > Metazoa > Chordata > Mammalia > Afrosoricida > Tenrecidae > Tenrec > Tenrec ecaudatus. Next base: position 22,720,160 of record NC_134541.1, read on the forward strand.
TATATTTATATATAAGGATAGGGAAATAGATCTATGTGCATATACTTATAGGTTTAGTATTAAGGTAGCAGAATGACATTAGGCCTCCACTCAAGTGCTCCCTCAATGTAAGATTACTTTCTTCTATTAAATTGGCATTCTATGATCCTCACCTTCCCAACACATCTGCTGAAGACAAAGCGGGTGAACAAGTAAATGTGGTGAAGAAAGATGATGGTGCCCGGCTATCAAAAGATATAGCGTCTTGGGTCTTAAAGGCTTGAAGGTAAACAAATGGCCATCTAGCTCAGAAGCAACAAAGCCAACGTGGAAGAAGCACACCAGCCTGTGTGACCACGAGATGCTGAAGGGATCAGTTATCAGGCTTCAAAGAACAAAAAAATCATATTATTGTATGCTCACCTCCCTGATATGACAGCTAAAGACAAATACGAACGCTGAAGAGAAATGGGTGCATAAGCAAATGTGGCTAAGAAAGCTGATGGTGCCCGATGTCAAAAGCTATAGCATCCGGGGTCTTAAAAGCTTGAAGGTAAACAAGTAGCCATTTAGCTCAGAATCAACAAAGCCCCCATGGAAGAAAAAAACCAGCCTGTGTAGTCACAAGGTGTTTAAGGGATCAGTTATCAGGCTTCATCAGAACGAAAAAATTGTATCATAGTGAATGAGGGGGTGGGTGTGGAGTGGAGACCCAAAGCCCATTTGTAGGTCACTGGACATCCCCTTACAGAAGGTTCTTGGGGATGAGATGAGCCAGTCAGGGTGCATTGTAGTAACAAGAAAACATACAACTTTCCTCTAGTTCATAAATGCTTCCTCCTCCCCCACTATCATGATCCCAATTCTACTTTACAAATCTGGCTAGACCAGAGGATGTACACTGGTACAGATAGGAACTGGAAATGCAGGGAATCGAGGGCAGATGATCCCTTCAGGACCAGTGGTGTGAGTGGCGATACTGGGAGGTTAGAGGGAAGGTGAGTTGGAAAGGGGGAACCAATTACAAGGATCTACATGTGACCTCCTCCCTGGGGGATGGACAACAGAAAAGTGGGTGAAGGGACACATTGGACAGGGCAAGGTATGACAAAATAATAATTTATAAATTATCAAGGGTTCAGGAGGGACGGGGGAGTAGTGGGGAAGGAGGGGAAAATGAGGAGGTGATGCCAGGGGCTTAGGTGGAGAGCAAATATTTTGAGAATGATGAGAGCAATGACTGTACAAATGTGCTTTACATAATTGATGCATGTATGGACTGTGATAAGAGTTGTATGAGCCCCTAATTAAAAGAAGAAAAAAGGAAAACAAAGGAAGGTATATGCTTAGTTATTTTAAATTTCAAAAACAAAAACTTATCACAGAAAAAATAAGAAAAGGACTTTTGTGAGAGCAAAATACAGTTACCATTTGGGCATTGCTCCTTCCATCCTGGTTTCTGGGGTTGCCTTACATAATAGTCCTCATGGTACACAATTTTATTTTAACCTGTTGCTATAACACAACATCACAAGCATCTCAATGTTGCTACATAAACTTCAATGTCACTCTTTTAATTTTATGTAGTCTTTTTTTAAATGCATAATTCATAATATCCTTATTACTAGAACATCCAACTAGACATGCCTAGTAAGAAGGACATAACTAGATACCTACTGGGGTTTTTGTATGTGTTTTGTAACGTGTTTCTCTTTTAATCACATAGCACCCTGGTGATAAATGCTTTGTCTGCATTTGTCATTTATTTTCAGAATCATTTCCTTCAAGTTCTCTGAGGTTGGCATAATGGTTGCAAAGATCTGAATATTTTTATAAATATAAAGAATAAGAATCCCTGGTGGTGTAGTGGTTATTCATTGAGCTCTGCAAGATCAGCAGTTCAAAACCACTCCTGGAGAGAAAGGTGAGGCTTTCTATACCCATAAAAAGTTCTAATCCCGAAAACCCACAGGGAAATTCTACCCCAGCCTATAGGGTCTCCATGAGTCAGAATCAATTCAATGGCAGTGAGTGAGATGGAGAATACAAGGGGGTACCCTCCCCCGAAAAAAAAAAACAGAAAAAAGCTCTGCTGGGTGGAGCTTTCACAGTATGAATTTTTCCTGCTAGGTGAGCATCCAGCACTCATTCTGTGTTAGTGCAGCCAGTGGTGTGACCTGGGAAGGTTCTCTCTGGTCATAGTGAAGTTTTTCATAAAAGCAGTTTAATTTAAACCTCATTTTGGGGGGAGGGCCAATGTAAAGGAACAGCATGCAGCTGTGAAATTTTGTTTCCTGCTCCAGAAAAATGGGGCAGGACTGTAGCGATGTTGAACACAGCTTACAAGGATATCTCTGTGGGGCAAAAACGTAAGCGTGCAAGTGTTTTTCTCATTTCAAAGAAGGTGAAATGTCGATTGATGACAAACCTCATTCTGGTTGTCTGTCAACTTCACTAATGGATAAAATTTTGGACAAAATTTGTGCAGTTGTGCTCAAAGATGAACGACGGACCTTTGAAAAGATGGAAATTATCTGGACCATCTTGGAGCTCAGTTTAGTGAATTTTAGGGGACAGTTTGGGAATGAGAAGGGTCGCTGTGAAATGTGTGCCTTGGGTTCTGACTGACCAAGAAAAAGAGCATTGCGTGGAAACATGCCATGCTTTGAAAGAACAGCTCCAAAGCGACCTGGACTTTCCCCCCCAAGGTCATTACTGGTGACAAGACATGGCACTCTTCTTAGACCCGGAAAGCAAATATCAGTCAGGCTAGTAGATCATGCCATTGTCAGTCGCTTCACCCAAAAAAAGGCTCGTCAAGTGAAATCGAAGATCAAGACAATGCTCATTTGTTTTGTTTTATTTTGTTTTGAGTGAGGGGGATAGTGCATTTAGAGTTCATCGGGTCAGACTGTTAATCAAGCTTTTTATTTAGAAGTTCTAAAAATATTGCTGAACAGTGTGTGACAAAAAAGGCCTGATTTGAGGGAGACGGGAGATGGGTTTTGCCACCAAGACAATGCACCTGCTCACACAGCCATCTCAGTGCTCCAGTTTTTTTTTGGCAAAAAAAGCAGCATTCAGCTCTTGCCCCACACACCTGACTCACCTGACCTCGATCCATGGAACTTCTTTTTGTTTCCTGGAATGAAGAGGGACATGAAAGGACAGCCATTTAATGAGATTGAAGTGACGGGAAAAAAATGAGGGAGGTGCTGTCAATCATCCAAACAAATGAGTTTGAAAAATGTTTCCAAGAGTAGAATCACAGATTTGACAAATGTATTAAATGTAATGGAGAGTACTTTGAAGGTGACGAGGTTGTTTTGTTAAAAAAAATTTTAAATACATAACTTTGAAAAGAAATTCCATTGGGAGGGAGGGGGTTATCCCCTCCTAAAGCCAAATTGCTTCCAAAAGGGCATGGACTTATGGACTCTTGTGATATGCCCATAGGAGTACTCTGGGAGCAACACATCTAACTGGAAACATGAAAAAATAGTTCTCTTAATTTTCATTTCTGTGTTGAACATCCTTCCAGTTCTCTGGTTTCTTCCCTATCAGTGAAGTGAGTGAGGTTTCTGGCAGGTAAGTTCAGACTTCAAGTTGAGGCAACTTTACATCACAATTGTTCAGCAGATGCTTGCTGGTTGCTGATTATGGCTAACGTAAGACTTACCACCGCAGCAAAACATATCCCAGAAAAAAATCACACTGGTGACGGGTGGCCAATGGGATGTTGCCACCATGTGAAAGTGAGAGTGACCTTCCTAACCCAACTGAGTCCAAGGAGGGATTAGTGGAGAGAGAGGGGGGGGGGGGAAGGCACTAGAGGCTATACCTTCAGGCTCAGTCTAGATGGTGGTGAGCCTGAGAATATATGCACCACAGATTGATTCTGCATTAAAATTCAGAAACATAACCAAGACTCCCTTGGGAAAGCAGGAAATCTGGCTCCTGAGCCTTTGTTATACCCACTCACTAAATCTCAACCTCATCCCTCAGAAAGCAGCCAGGAGGCGCTGTCAGCAAATCTACCTGAGGGAGGTCTGAGTGGGCTGGACCATCGTCTGGGGCACTTCCCCGGCCTCTCCTCTCCCATGGGTTCACCTGTGTACTTTTGTTGCTAGTTGCCATCATGTCTACTCTAACCCATGACAACCCTGCATGTGAGGAGTAGGGTTTTCGGGCCTCTTACCTTTCAGAAGCCATGTCTCTCTTCAAAGGTACCTCTTGGTGGATTTGAACCAACTACCTCTCAGCTAGTTGCCAGACACTCCATCTGCATTTCTGAGCAGGTGGTCTCCATCTTTGCCAAGCCCTATTGCAGACACACAGTAGGCCCCGTAAGCATGGATCCGGAGAGAGGCCAAGGCCATCCAAGGTGGTCTACTTAGAAACCTGAGTGAATTTGCTCCTTATCTTTCTTCTCATCCTCCTACAACAAGCCCAACCCCGATGCAGAGAATTAAGTTCATTAATATTCATCATCCCAGCGCTGCCGCCACCATCTCTTTGTTTTCTACAATAGCTCCTTAGCCTGCAGTCAAATGAACTCAAGGAAAATGATGTGACTTGGCTTTGGAAATATATTCCTCCGGCTGCCAGAATGGATTTAGCAGACTCGGAGCTCCGTTCGTCACTTCTTCCACGACTGCCTTCACGCTCACAAAGGGCTATGACAGTCCCTGAGTTATGAGAGGCCATTCCAAGGCTGTGATGGATTTGATTGTTTTATGCACTGACTTAAGATCTCATTTCCTGCCACATTCACAAGTGCTTTCTGGGCTGCTGCAGGAAAGCCCCTCGCGTTGGGTTTGTGCTGCCCCCACCTCTACCCAGCTCCACTGGGACAAGGTTGCTGAGCCTTGAATTTCTTATTTGAGCAAAAGCCTCAACAACATCAGTGATTTAAGAGTTACCGAAGTTGGCCCCTGCATTGCTGGCGATGTCTCCCAGCCAACTTGCCTGTGTTTAGTTGTTATTGTTTTGTTTCTCAGTCTTCCTTTTGGGTTGAGTCCCAGAGAAGTACTCTGCAAGAGATAGGGAAAACGAGGAATAAATGACTCAATTAGGCAAATAGCAAGTTGATATTTAAAATCAAGCTCACTTCTCTAAGCCACCTCAGACGGGTCTGGCAGGAGACTGGGGCATTCCGGGCTGGAATGTCTCATTTGAAGACAGCCAGTCCTCTTTTGTTCTAGTGTTTGGGGGGATCACTTGACTGTTTATCTGACTGCTTCAGCCTGTATCTCTCGGTTTCTCCATTATGCAGACACTCTCTGTCATGCTTCTCTGTCACTGGTTTGGGAAAATCAATGCTTTCACCCACATGCAGAGTTAACCACATTCATACTCCCCGAAGGGGTGCCTTCCTAATGCCTTTCTTCCTACTTGGATCAGAAGTTCCATGGGGCAGGTTCCAGGTGGGCCTTAATGATTGCTGAGTCAGTATGATTGAAGGCAGGGCCTGGATGATAGTTACTCTTCTCGAAATATTTTGGGGAGAAACAGTGTCTCCAGCTGGAGGAGTTAGGCACACAAAGAGCGGGGACAGCCGCTAAGGAGGCAAGGATGGGGTAGCGTCATGGGTTCCTTGGGCCAGCAGCGTCAGCAGTGCTGCTGGGTGCTGCCGGGGAGTCTGGTTGGCCCATGGGACAGAGTGGAATGGCCCTCTAGGCTTCCCTAGCTGGAGTCTTTAGTGGACAGCTCCTCAGGGATTGCTCCCCCAGTTCACAGCCAAGCGCTCCCCAGCATGCCACCAGTGTTCTTGGGACTTGTTAGAATTACAGTCTGGGTCCATCGCAGACCTAGTGAATCAGAAACTGGGGATGGAGCCAGCCATCTGGACACACACAAGCCGGTCGAGTGATTCTGACCTACACTCCAGTGAGAGAACTACTGGTAGAGGAGGGGGCTGCAAGGCTACAAGTCTATCTCAGGAGAGTGGGGAAAGCAACTCTTAGAGTTTACTTCGACAATTCCCAACCAGAAGACAGGATGGTGTGAAATGTGTTATGGAGACAAATGAAGCTTGAGACTGCCCAAGTGGAAGACCGACCGCTGGAGAGGATGTAGCGCCCCACCCGGCAAAGGCATTCCTGTAGGTTGCATATATGTTGTATGTATGGCTAAGCATGGGATTACTAACCCTAATGTGGGCTTTCCAAACACACTCCATGTGGCTTTGGAAGTAAGGTCTGATTATCTGCATTCAAAATGTCAAACATTCACAACCTTTCAAAATAGTCAAAAGAAAATGCTGTGAAGTCCAGTTGCCCTCCGCCTAGGTGAGTCTGAATCCACTGGGCTGGATTAGCTTGTGGCAGCCCTTAACTTGCTTCATCAGGATTTGGTGACGCACCGTAGGGTTTCCAACTTCATGATGTGGATTTTAGGACCCTACAGGGCCTCACAGTTGGACGACCAAGTATCTTCAAGCCAACCATACAGGGACAAGGACCAGTTGCGTACACAATGGGATACCAGGAGTTATGTCAGCACCATTAAAGTCACACTCCTGCTAGAAAGGAGCGTGGTGGAGCAACAGTGAAGTGATTGGCCATGAACCAAAAAGTTAGCAGTTCAAACACAGTCAGAGACTTGATGGGGAAAATGCCTGGTCATCTACTCCTCTAATAATCACAGCCTAGAAAACTCTAGGAGATGAATTTATGTGTCATATCAGGTCACTGTGGGTCAAAAATTCACTCGATAGCACCAATAGGGTGTTAGTGGTCAGGATCGTGTGACTCTTAGGGTAGGGATGTGAATGGCGGGAACATGGGGGCTGGTGATATTCCATTTCTTCATCTGGGCACTGCTGACACAATGTGTTTACTTTGTTACAAAAAAGGAAGCTATACTCTTAATTTATAGAGTTATCTGTATGTATATGTATGGATTGTGATAAGAGTTGTATGAGTCCCTAATAAAATGTAAAAAAGAAAAGAGGAGGAAAAAAATGATTAGGGCAAAGACTGTAGAGATGTGCTTTATACAATTGATGTATATTTATCTATGAACTGTGATAAGAGTTGTATGAGCCCCTAATAAATTGTTTAAAAAAATCATTTGGGAGTTGTTCCTTAGGAATGTCATAGGCCTAAATTCTGTCTCGAGGTGAAGTTTACTAAGAGCAGCCCAGGACCCCTGAGGGACTATGGGTGAGGACCCAGCCTTCCATCTATGACCAGGAGTGAAGATGGGTCCTGCATGTAACCCTGAAAAGAGGACTTTGGGCCGCGAAGCCCGAGAGGGAAGTTGGGAGAGGCAGTTCCAAGTCAAGACACAAACAAGACTTATGGACATTCGAAACAAGACATGAACATACCAAGTGATCCAAATACCTGAAAGGGGTGGCGGGTTGTGGGGGAGTTGGTACTTGAGAAGCAATGGAAGGAGACAGAAAGTCCGGAAGTTAGGACTAGAGAATGGGGCGTTGTATAAAAAGAGTATCTTTTGAGTCATGGTGAATGTATGTAGAAGGAATTAGATTTGAGCGAACACTACACTCTCTGCCGTTCAGCCTTGTCAGCAAATTGAGAAGCTGTCCTGTATTTCTTTAAGGATGTATTTCCTGAAATCTACTGATCATTCAGGCCTTTTGAGAAGTGCACCGTCCAGGGTCTCAGTAAAATCGCTCCCTGAGCATGCACCCTTAGAAGTGCCCCCCACCCCCCAATCTCCACAGACACTCCACATAACGGTGGCACAAACACGGTGGCAAGTGCCTGTCACTGGGTTTGGTCTCCATCCTCTCCTGTGTGCATTTTCATGAAGCAACTTGTAGTCTGCCAACTTCATTGTCATTTATCCCTGGACAATTTGTTAACTTCAAGCATCCTTGAATGCCAACCTGGATGTCTTTGTAATTGCTGTCTCTGTCAGAGCCTGTGTGAAAAATGTCACCGGGAGAAGGAAGTCAGAAAGCGAAGTTGCTGCTTGTGCCTCACGAAAGGTGACAACGACCGAAAGCATTACTTGCTTTCAGGACAGTTTTGAGAACATTTCCAGCTCCTGAAAGAAAAGACGTTTGTAAAATTGGGAAAGCTAGCCTGCTGACATTGACAGTGAATGCATAATGCGCATGTTAATCTACCCGATGGGAAGAGGTTCATACACCTTAGAAGAGGGCTTTCGTTGTAGCTTGGTGCTGTCAAATCAGCTCTGACTCACAACGACCCATGGCCCGACAGAACCGAACACTGCCCGCTCCTGCTCCCGAGCCATCCTCACGCTGAAGCCCGGTGTAGCCACTGTGTCGACCGATCTCTTTGCACATCTTTCTCTTTCTCATGTAGCTTCTCCGGAACTGGTCCCTCCTGATGACATGCGCAAAGTACATAATACCAGCTTGGCCATGCTTCTAATTTTAGGAAGATTCTGGCTAGATGAGGGGATGTCAAATAATTCTTGGAGAAATTTCATTCCATTTTGCCATGAACTTTTTGAGCCTCCCTCATATTTCTTCAAAGACTGGTCTGTTTGCTTTTCTAGTCATCTATGGTGCATTCAATATGCTTCACAGACTCCATGATTCAAAGACATCAGTTCTTCTTTTATTGTCCTCATTTATTTGACTGTCACATGAATAGGAGACAAGTAAAAATGTCGTGTCTCAGGTCTTGGACACTTTAGTCTACAGAGCGATATCTTTGCTCTTTAACATTTTCAAGGGTGGTCTTCTGAACCAGATTTATGGAATGCAATTTGTCCTTTGTTTTCTTGACTATTGTTTCCCTGGGCATTGATCGTGGACTTCAATCTTTTCTCCATTAGTCATGATACTGCTTCTCGGTGCAATTGTAGAGATTTTTGTTTTCATTACCAAACTCTCTGCCATGGAGTCAATGCGGACCCACAGCAATGCTCTGTGGGTTTCTGAAACCGTTTACAGGAGTAGAAAGTCCAATCTTCCTCTTGAGGGGTTGTTGGTGGTTTTGAACTACCGACCATGTTGATTGCAGCCCAACTCATATAATCCATACGGCAGAGCAGAAAGGTCATGTCATCTGAATATTGCAGGCTGTTAATAAGTCTTCCTCTAACCTTGAAGCCTCGTCGATCTTCATATAATTCACCTTCTCGGGTTATGTGCTCAGTATGCAGATTGAATAACTATGATCAAACAATAACAACCCTGATGTACACATATCCTGATTTTAAGCCGTGCTTTCTTCCCTTGCTCTACCCCAATGATTGCTGTTTATGAAGATTCTGCATGAGCACAATTACGTGGTCTGAATTTTCTATTCTTCACCATACTACCCATCATTCGTTAAGGTCCATACTGTGAATGTGTTTGCATAATCTAGGAAACATAGGCAAATATTCTGGTAATCTATATTTTTGATCAAGATCCAGCCAATGCAAGTAATAATCACTTTCATTTCATGTTCTCTTCTGAATCTGGCTGGAATTTTTGGCAATTCTCCGTCAGGGCACTATGGCAACAGTTTTAAACCTCTCTCTGGCAACATTTTGCTTAGGTGTGATATTGTTGTTCAGTAATTTCCACATTCTGTTGTACTACCTTTCTTTAGAATGAGCAGAAATGTAGATCTCTTCCAGTGAATTGGTCAGATAGCTGTCTTTCCAATTTTGTGGAGTAGACTAGTAAGTGCATCTTTTTGCTGAAACATTTCAGTTGGTATTCCATCCGGGAGCCTGTTTTTCACCAATGCCTTCCGTGCAGCTTAGAATTCTTTCCTTTGTACCATTGGTTCTTCATCTCAAGCTACCTCCTGAGAGTCGACCCGTTTTTTTGGTCTACGGACTCTCTGAATTGGCTCCGTCTTCTTTTGATGCCCTTCTGTGTCATTTCCACCTCTTGGCCATGGAATCCTTCAGCATGGCAACTCAAGGATTTGATTTTCTTTTCATTCCTCCCAGCTTGAGAAATGCCGAGTGTGTCCTTGCTTCCCTTTGGTTTTCTAACTCCAGGTTGTTGCACATTTCATCACCAAACTTTGTCTTCTCAAGATGCTCTTTGAAATACCCTGTTCAGCTCACTGGCGTCAACATTTCTTACCTTCGTTTTAACCAGGTTTTGAGCAATAAGGGGTTTAGAGAGTGTTTTTAAGGCTGTAATCAAAGGCATAAACGTTAGAGACCTCGATGGGAAGCTATAAAAATAAATGTGGGCTTCTTTTTCCCCCTCTCTTGAAAAAGCCCACATAAGGGAAATGAACCTCACATTAGGTTGCTTTCTGTAGAGCTGTAGTTTGATCTTTGCCCTGGTCTCCTGAGAGATGATTAAAAAACAAAGCCAAACAAAAACACCTAGTGTAATGAGTCAATCCTGACTCATAGAGATGCTGTCGGACAGAGTGGAACTACCCCAGAGGGTTTCCAGGGCTATAAATCTTCCCCAAGGTATTCTGACAAACTTTCTCCTTTGAAAGTGGCTGATGGGTTAAAAACACCAACCTCTGAATGAGTGACCGAACATTTCATCACTGTGTCCCTAGGACGAAAGCTAAGGCTCGAACCTTGTGATTTCTTGATTAATTGAGATACCACTCTTACTGTGGACTTCCAGAAAAGCAAACAAATCTGTCTTGAAAGACATATATCTAGAATGCTCCTTAGGAGTGAGGATGGGGAAAGTGTGTCTACCATTTACGTTTGGCCTGTTCTCAGCAGATACTATTCCCTGGAAAAGGATGCCATGCCTGATAAGGGTGAGGTCTGTGAACAAGAGGAACACTTCTCCAATGAGGTGGATTGACACAGCGGCTGCAACGATATGTTCAATAATGCCCATTGTGATGGCGATGCAGGACTAGGGGGGGCTTCCTTCTGTTGTGCACAATATGGTTATTCACTGGGACTCCTCAATAGCATTTACCATCAACAAATGTAGCCTACGCCTCCAGACCTGGCCAGACAGCTAATACTATTGGGATGGCTCATGGGTGGGGCTAGCCAGACCATCCTGTGTAGCCTGAGATCAGGTGACCTCAAGAGAGAGGTCAATCTGTGTAATGAGACCAAAAAAGGCCATGAAAGTTTCCAGGACTCACTTCCTTGTTTGTGGAAGTCATCAATGTGCATGACAGGGCAGCATTCCCTTTGGGACATGGAAGCTCTTCACTGAGAATTACCACCACCCCAACGACCTCTCCTTATGCATCTCTACGTGGCTACCTATGTTTGATATGATAAAGCTGCAATCTCAAGAATCATGATTCCGGTGAGTTTTGTGGATCATCCTAGCAAATTATCTAACCCAATAAAAAGTTGTAGGAGCTAGTATGTGGGAAGTGAAGAAGTCTGAAGACCCCTGAACTTATGGTTGGTATCTTGAGGGAAGTAGTGGGAATCCTCAAACTGAGTGAACCTCCAGATCAGAAGTGAAGGACCCCAGAGAGTTTCCCAAGTATGTGGCTGACATCCTAAGGAATAGTGGGAAAATGCCCACATCAGAAGTAAGGATACCTTATAGACTCCTGAACTTGAAGCTGGCATCTGAGGCCTTGGGCACACTTGGCCTTCTGGAGTCCTGTGCCCTTCCGATTGGGAGCTCTGACCTAGATCTTGGTGGCTAGAGTCCAAGGAAGAAAGACTGCCTGGGTAATGGTATCAGTATTCACAGAGAAGTGAACATGGGAACCTGGAGGTGTGTTGGTGTTGTTGGACTCTTATCTCTGTAATAGCAAGGTCACTAACAACGTTACATTTTGGGCAAGTCCCTTTTTGAGAGGCATCAGTTCCTTCATCTGTCGAGGAAGAATTAAGTTAAAAAGGCAAGGAAATGATTTCCTTTTTATGAGATAAGGGATGCAAATGTATACACAGCACACACATGGCACATACCAAGGGTTGAGTTAACATTTTGTTTCCTTACTCACAGCTAAACTAACAACACATTTTGGAGCAAATGAATGCCTTGGGCATATTTTAAATCCCCACAGACACTAGCTCAGTGACTTGTGCTTAACAGGTGTTCAGGGGCCATTAAACTACTGGATGGGTGGAGAAAAGGAGAGAGGGAGGAAGAAAACAAAAGAAGGAGGAAGCAAAGAAACGAGGGAGAAAACAAGGGAGGGAAAGAGGAGGGTTAAAGGAAGAAAGTTAGCAAATGAAAATACTGATCTTCAGTAGCCAATAGTTGATAACCTATAAGTGACAATCTCTGAGTCTTATTAGGCTCATTGACTTCATTCCCAGAGGCATATCATATGATTATAGTTTAACCTTGGTGAGGCTTTAAGAATTCAGATGTCCCCAGCTATGTGGCCCCCACTACCACCATCACCAGAGGAAATGCACTACAGAGGACAACACTGAAGCCACAGCTCTGGGAGTGGGGTGTGTCTGAGCAGAGCACACAGGAGCAAAGGAAGAGGAAAAAGAAAGAAAGAGAGTAGAAAACATCCTGGCCCGCCAAGCCCCAAGGATGATATTCCTGCTCAGAGCAGCCAATGCACAGAGAGGACCATAGGGCCAGCACCACCACGAGACAGGACATTTTCACTGACCCATAGCACTATGCGGGACACTACTGGAGATACAGTGTGGGAATTGTACCCGATCTGACCCCATCACACTGGGATGCAACACTAAGGGTGTGCAACAGAGTAGCAAGGGGAGCAGAAGAATGGAATCGCCAAGGAATCCCCAAAATAGACTTTGGGAGCAGGGTGTGACACCACATCCGATTTGACCGGAAACCAGTCATAAAGGTCAACAGACAAACCTGGAACTATTTTTAGGCTTTTCTCTTTTGTTGTTGTTTTGCTTTGCTTTGTTTTGTTTTTGTGTTTATTACTTTTTTGCATGTCTATCTAGATAAGATAGGTGGGATAAGCAATCCTGAGGGGACCAATGGTTCTGGGAAGACACGGGAGAGGGGGAGGTGGGGGAATGAAATGGGGGTGACAAAAAACCCAGAGGAAATTGAACAACAAGTGATATAAAATCGATGATAAGGAGGGTATAGGAGGCCTGGTGGGACATGATCAAGTGCAATGTAGCCAAGAGGAATTAATGAAAGTCAACTGAAGGTCAAACATGATAGTGGGACAAGAGGACAGTTAAAGGAAATAGAGGAAAGACAGGCAAAGAGGAAATAGAGGCAAAGGACATTTATAGAAGTCCAAAAAAGGCATGTACATGTGTAAATATATTTATATACAACAATCAGGAAACAGACCTGTGTACATATATTAATATGTTAAGTATTAAGGTAGCAGACAGACATTGGCCTCTACTCAAGTGCTCCCTCAACGCAAGAACATTTTGTTCTAATAACCGGGAATTCTGTGATGCTCCCTTTCCCGACACTATCCCTGAAGACAAAGTGGGTGCATAAGCAAATGTGGTGAAGAAAACTGATGGTGCCCAGCTATCAAAAGACATAGCATCTGGGGTGTTAAAGGTTTGAAGATAAACAAGTGGCAAGCAACCATCTAACTGAAAAGCAACAAAACCCACATGGAGGAAGCACACAAGCCTGTGTGATCATAAGGTGTTGATGGGATCAGGTACCAGGCATCAAAGAACCAGGAAAAAAAATCATATCATTGTGAATGAGGGGGAGATTGTAGTGGAGACCCAAAGCCCATCTGTAGACAATTGGACATCCCCTCACAGAAGGGTTACAAGGAAAAGAGGGGCCAGTCAGGGTTCAGTATAGCGCTGATGAAACATATAACTTTCATCTAGTTCTTTAATGCTTCCTACCCCAGACTATCCAGACCCCAAGTCTAACTTACAAATCTGGCTAGACAAGTGCACGTACACGGGTACAGATAGGAGCTCGCAATACAGGGAATTCAGGACAGATAAACCTCTCAGGACCAATAATGAGAGCAGCAATACCAGGAGGGTAAGGGGAAGATGGGGGGACCAAGAGGGAACCTATAACAATGATCAACATGTAACCCCCACCCCCTGGGGGGAGAAACAATAGAAAAGTGGGTGAAGGGAGACAGTGGTTGGTGTAAGACATAAAAATAATAATAATTTATAAATTATTAAGGGTTTATGAGGGATGGAGGGTGGGAGGGAGGGGAAAATGAGGAGCTGATACCAAGGGTTCAAGTAAAAAGAAAATATTTTGAAAATGATGATGGCAATAGATGTACAAATGTGCTTGACATAATGGATGGGTGTATGGATTGTGATAAGCACTATGAATCCCCAATAAAATGATTTAAATTTTAAAAAGAACTGAGATGCCTATGTTTCAACCAAGATCACGGAATCAAAATATCTGGTGAGTGGTGACCCGGAAATGTAAATCATAAACCTCCTCTCATTGATTCTGATACACGGCATGCCTGGGAAATTCACTGCTCTGCAGAAACCATAAGAAGCCACATTGCTTTACTTAATGTAAGGAGATACAATTTCTTGTTCTACAGTAGTTATTGAAAGTTTAATTCCAATTGATTTCTCAAAACACATCCATTAAGGTCCAACATCTGTTTAATAGGTATATCCCATTACACTCTTGTACTTAGGGCCCCAGTCAAGACCTGACTTAATCAGAGACACAGTTTAAACAAACTAATTACATAAGGGCATGTAGAGGCTGAGCTGAGCAAGGGCCTTTGAACACGGCATATGCCTTTAATCAAAACCAGGCATCAGACAAAAACAAGATATCTGAAGTGGGAATCATGCAGCACATTGATTCCGTGACAGATGTTCCCAGGGTCAACCTGGGCTGGGGGATTCCTGTAGAACACAGCTGTCTCACTTCCACCACTTCAAAGCTGGACATTTCCGAGGTCATGGTGGGCAAACTGGTTAATGAATGGAATGGCAGCAGGAAGGAGGGACCTGGCCAACTAAGTTCTTGAATGAGTGGCTCTGGGTCTTTACAAAAGTAAGGATGTACTCTCCATCCATCCTCGACACACGCCTACTGCCCACCCACCCTCTCACTGCCCAACCAGACATCAGCACGGGTGCTTCCTCTCCGGCTCTCTGCCGTGGCCGTCCAGACTGGGACACTTATTGATTGCTAGTCATGTTTCTGCACACTCTACACATCATATTTCTTAAGCCTTAAATAGTCATGTCAAATAATTATCATCACGCTTTCTTTATAGACAAAGAATTGATGTCCCAAAAGTTAACCTGCCCAAGGCGAATCACCCAATCAGCAGCAGGGACAGAAGTGGAGCACAGATCTGGTTGATTTGCGGTTCGTATTCTTAGAACTTTCTGGTGACCACACAACACGGAGAGGAGGGTGGGTAAAATTCACGCCCCAGCATGTTTACATCATCTGAGACTAAAACCAGCCTCCCCGCACCTTCAACAGAATTTGCATCGTTGAGTAAGTGGATCCAAATTCAAAATACATTGATTCGCTCCTTCATTTACAGGTGTGCTACGGCTGAAGATGCCTGTCCTGTTCTCCGGGTCCTTTTCTGGGTAGGGATTTTTGTTTTGTTTTGTTAGCAGCTGTCTCTCCAGTGACCACTAATCCCAAAGGGTGTGCACCCTGGCCCAGGTCGCAGCACTGCCCATAGAAAGGAGAGGCATACCAAAGAAAATGCAGGTTACAGATAAGTCCCTACCCTCCACCCCCTCATGCCTTACCCCTGCACCGGGTGTCTGATTACATACAGCCCAGCCAAGATGCCCTTCCCCAGGGATGGCTCAGAGCCTCGACACGGGTTGAAGGGTGAGTCTGGTGGCCGTCCATCCATCCGTTTGTCTGTGGGTGGGCTGTCAGCACTTGGCCTCCAAACTCTCCAGGAAGAGTTTGTGCATGAGTACCTGGCCCTGCCCTTTGACGCTGTGGAAGTGCTGCCCAGCCTTGGCCCCTTCTGGGGAAGCAGAGGCAGCGGCAGTGTCCGTTTGCCGGGGTCGGCTCTTGGTGACGTTGGCTCAGCTTATAGTCCTGGTGCACCTCCTGCAGCAGGTCCTGTAGCTTCTGGGTAGCCTCCAGGTCCTCCATGTTGTGGAACCTGAGTGCCAGGGCCTTGAGGGCCACAAACTGCTTCTTCTCCTCTTTGAGCTTCTTGTATCTTTGAGCTGGCTGCAGGATGGCCCGGTAGAGCGCAAGCAGCCCCTGGTGCATGCTGTAGTCCTCCGTGTAGACCAGCTTGTGGCCGTACGGCACCCATCGGCACACGAAGCCCAGGATGAGGATCCCCATCCAGGTGCTCAGTGTGAGGTTTCAGAAACCTGGGATGTGCTTGGTCCACCCAGCGATGACCACAAGCACCCTGTCTGCCAGGTCACAGAGGGTGTTCAGGGTCTTTGTGTCCCCATAAACTAGGGGAAAGAGTGGCATAGAGTTTGTCCGGCTCAGCCACCCAAAGGTATGAGAGAATCTTTTGGTCAATGGCTTTGGAGCAGGCGGAGAAAGCTGTAAGTTCACGTACAGGAAGCTCTCAGAGTCCAGACACCACTTGGACTTCTGGAGACCCCGTGTACTCAGTAAGGACGCACACCTTCCTTCAGCGTCCCCACTTTGAGGCATTTCATGAAGTGACAGGCCTGGTAGGACTGGCACCTCTGTGTGGTGATCTCACATTCGTTGGTGACTGGACAGCTGTACTCAGTGTTTCCTCTTTCCAATGAGAGGGGGAGGAGAGGATGAGAGTCACCCCCAGGACAGACAGCCAGCCAGGGCCCTGAACCTGCAGGGAATTTTTGGTTTGGTGTTGCTGCCTCTCTCTGTGGTTTATTGGGGGACAGGGGCTCCTCTTCCAGTGGTCACAAGTTTCTGGGTTTCTAGTAGAACTATTAATGTCACTTATAAGATCCTTGTTGAAACTTTCACCTGATTCAGAATCTGCTTCAAACAGCAAGCAGGGCCTCCAAAAGTTCACCCCCTGCTTCAAAACCTTTAAACAGGTGTGTGTGTGTGTGTGTGTGTGTGTGTGTGTGTGTGTGTGTGTGTGTACGTTATCAATGATCTCTGCCTGCAGCTAGTCAAAGTTTCCATCCACCAAGTGTTACCTCCTGCCCACTCATTTCTGAGGCTGGACAGCTGCTAGTACTCGGATATAGAATGGCCACGCTCTTCCTTCTCCCTAATGCTTGAGCCTAGATCCAGTGTCATCGGTGATGGTCTTCCGTAATTGACTTGTTCCACAGTTACCCCTTCCTCACTGCAGTTGAGTTGAGGCTGACACATACTGACCCTGTATTGCAGATTAGAACTACTCCTTTGGGTTTCTGTGACTTTGGATCTTCAAAGGAGTAGACAGCCTCATCTTTCTCCTGAGGATCAGCTAGGGGATTTGAACTGCGAACCCTTCTGTGAGCCTGCCAATGGGTAACCCACTATATAGAAGATTTCTTCTTCAATTGTAGTGCCCACATATTCAAAAACCACCAGTGTCTCCAGGTGTGAGATCCAGCCTCACATCCAGATGGGTTCTAAGGGGCGTTTGTGTAATTGGAGGGAAGAAATCAAGAGACTGACAAAATTTGGGAGGTTCTCACCTCTGCCATCACATCAGGAACCAGGTCTGAACAGAGAGAGAGAGAGAGAATGTACAAAGGGGTACCCCCAAATAACCAGAATTCTCCCCAAAGCTTTGTATTTACACTTGTTTACAAAACAATCTTATCACCTTGAAAACACTCTTCATTTCACTGAATACCATTTGTCAAATCTGTGATTCTATTCTTGGAAACACTTTCAAACTTGTCTGTTTGGATGGCCGAGAGCACCTCCCTCATTTTTTTCTTCACTTCTTCAATGTTGTCAAATCGCTGTCATTTCATGTCCCTTTTCATTCATGGAAACAAAACAGAAGTCTCACATAGTGAGGTCAGGTATGTGGGGTAGGAGAGGCATGCTGTTGTTTGCCAAAAACTGGTACCCAGATGGCTGTATGAGCAGGTACATTGTCGTGGTGTCAAGAACAGTGACCAGTCTGCCACAAATCAGGCTTTTTTTGTCAGACACTGGTACGCAATCCTTTCATAACCTCTAAATAGATTGCTTGATTAACAGTCGGACCTGATGGAACAACCTCCAAATGCACTGAGTCGACATTTTTGGTCTCTTCAGGAAGTTGACAGACGACCAGAATGAGGTTTGTCATCAGTCAACATTTCACCATTTTTGAAATGAGAAAACCACTCATACACTTGAGTTTTTTCACAGTGTTGTCCTTGTAAGTTGTGTTCAACATTCACAACAGTTTCTGGGGCATTTTTCTGGAGCAGGAAACAAAATTTCACAGCCACATGCTGTTCTCTTACATCAGCCATCACACAAACCAAGACTCTGGTTACATTGCTTTTATGCAAACATTCACTGTGATCAGAGAGAGCATTCCCAGGCTGCACCACGGGGTACACTAGCTCAGAGCGAGTTGCTGGATGCTCCCTCGTAGAAAAAGTGCTTACTACAAAAACTCTGCCCAGTGCAAGTTTTTCCTCTTTTTTGTATTCCCAACAGCAGCTTTTATACTCTAGGGACATGCAAGTCCCCTTGATTATAGATAACCACATATGTAACAAAGTGGGCTGTACCCTAATCCTAAAGGTGTCTGAGTTCAATGGAAGAGTAACCTAACACCAGTTCTGGGGACAAGTAAGGGGGAGTGACTGTCCCCTGAGCAGTAAGAGTTATAGCAACATGTCTGCTCCTATAGATAGAGCTGCCAGCTAGATAGCTATCAGCCATGTGCTTGTAAGAGGTAACTTTAAGGCAGCACAATTGTGAAAGGATGTTGTGGGGATTCATCTTAGTGATGAGGATGTGATTGGGACTCATCTCCAACCCACACGTGTGAAGGCCTCCTCTACCCAGAATCCTGGCATGCCGGGCTTCTTAAACTATGAGAATAAGGAATTTGTCCACATAGACTCTCTTCCCAGTCCTCCATTTCCCACAACCAGGGACAAATAGAGAATAATGTAATGTAGGAAGAACTCTTGGTGCTCATTTGCATTCTGGATGTCTGATTCTAAATGGCCCAGAGGTGTTCTGTTGTGTCAGTTAGTTTTGGCCTAGACTTTTGCTATTCTTTCAATTAGGGATGTTTAATTCAGCAAGTGTACTTGTTCAATTGCTATTTTTGTGCTCACACTTGCGCTCACCATGCTATCACATTGGTGAAGGAGGAAATTTAGAAAAACAAAAGTAATAATGTGATGGTTCTTGACTCTCCTACATGCACAGTGTGGAAGAACAGGGAGACCAGCTCCCAGGTCTCTCCGCTCCTCAGTGAGTCAGGACTTCTCTCTCAGGACATATGGCTATTCGCTTTCACTGACATCTGTGGTGTGCTGACAAGCTGATTGATTTGCTAAGTAAACACCAGACAGGATTATTTAAGAGACCCAGGCCAGTAAAGGGAACATTTAGTCTAACTATTGATGTCCTGAATTCCAAACAACAGTAAGATTATTAGGAGACCCTCTTGAAAGTGCAAACATGAGTAATTAGGGGGAAATCACCTAATCTGGCTCCCATTGTCACCCATTGTCATCAACTCAGCGTGACCCTGTAGGACAGAGCCCAATTACCCAGGGGAGTTGCCAAGGCTGTAAATGTTTACAGAAGCAAAAGGACCCATGTTCTCTGTAGGCATCTGGGGGTTTCAAACTCCCTGTGAAATGGGAAAGACCCACCATAGGAACAACAAGCAAAATCATTTCCCTTTTTGTGCTTCCGAAGTTTGATGTGGAGGAAAATATAAGACCTTGTGTGTCAAAACGCTTGATAAACTTTACACAAGTTTAAAGGAGAGACGTTACTCCATCATGCCCAGGGTCAGAAAGACAATTAGGCACCTACATTGTGCCATAGATTCAGCTGTGATTAATGCATTGACTTTGGAAATTCTAGGAAGTAATAGCCACTCGCCATATATTCATTAGGATAACATTTATCATTATAACTGATTGGTTAATTAGCTAATTATGGTTATAATGTAGATGTCATATGCGTTTCCATAGGAATTCTTTGGTAATTCAACATTAATTAATGCTTGACCTTATCTTGAGGCTGAGCAGATCGTAGAAACAACTCTTCTAGAACTGTTTTGATTAAAGGAGACTTCAAAGAGGAATGAAGTCAAGCAGGTATTCTGATTTTAAGAGCAAGGGAGTTTATTTTGAAGCAGCAAAAACCTTAGAACTTTTTGGGCAAGTTCTTCTAAAATGTCCTCATTCCTACTTTGTACAAGCTCCATGCAGAGAACACAGGCTTATTTCTATGATTTTTATTCTCCAGGGCAAGAGTTTTCTGAAGGAGTCAAGGGAAACCTCTGGGAGACAAACAGCAATGAGAAAATAAGAACTGACTCCATGGTGTCAGGTTTAGTGTCTAATTGTCCCAGTCAGGATTCTCAGAGGTTTGACTGGTAATGTCTGTTAATCTCCCGTGATGTCACATAACGTACTGCAATCACCTCCATAATGAAACCTGCTGTGAGCAGGAGATGAGGGTGGCGTGAAACCCTTTCCTCAGGTCACAACCCTGATGCAATCAAAAGGCGATGTCCTTGGAAGAACATCCTAATTCCTACATTAGTGGACACTTTGGAGAGCTTGCTTGCTGCTTGCTTCTTCTGTATCCTGCATCTGGCTTATCAACCTCTGGTTCTTTGAATGTGAGTCAATGGCCCAACATATTGCCTGTCAACTCTGGGAGTCATCAGAGGCTGCCAACTGACTCGCCAACCTAGAATGAATTCTATTCTTGAGCCGCAAGTTGACCAGCTGGCGTTGAATTCCTCGGCTTCTGCCTATGGTCTTTCTGCTCCATCTTTCTCCTTCCTAGTTCACCTTCCTGCTTCCTGTTCCATCAATCCATGCAGCCAGAAGGGTCAGGAGAAATCTCCAGCTACACATCTGAACCACATGCCTTAACTGAACTGGATTTAGTCACGTCTACAATCGTGGGAGCCATTTTCTTGATATAAATTCCTCTCACTCTTGCTCTCACCCTTCCCCTTGCTGATTTTGCTTCTCCAGAGAACTTAGCCTAACACAGTGGTACAAATAGTTAACATGCTTGGAAGTTAACCAAAGTTTGGAGATTCAAGTCTACCCAGAGGTGCCCCAGAGAGAAGGCCGGAAGGCCTGGTGATGGAATTCTGAAAGAGCTGTCACTGAAAAGCCATAACTGTCCTCTGAACACACAGTGTCTCTGTGAGTTGAAATCAACCTGACAGCAAGTTATTTGGTTTAGTGTTACACACAAACAGAAGAAGAGTGACCCAGCCTCGGTCCCCAAGAATCTAGTCCCCGAGTTCTTCAAGAAACAAAGAAATTCATGAAAGCGTCCACTTGGGTAGATTAGTATTTGTTTTAACAAATATTGTTTATAACATTGTTTTTATTGTGCCCACAGATTTGGAAATGCTTGGAAAGGGAGTTAAGAAAAATAACAATGCTAATTGGAAAATTTGATTTTAAAAATCAGTTGCATGCTATGATGAATTTGGGTAAAATAGTGTACTTTATTTAGCACTCTGGAAATATTAAGGGGTCAAATAAACTTAAATCAAATGAAATCTAAGATCCACAACATTTGCAACAAATTAAAAATCTGTTGCCACGTGATGCAATGGAATATTAATGCTTAAGACTCCAACTGCTACTATCACGAAAGAAAGTTTGTAAAAGTATTTAGAATGTGTCCATTAGTACAAAAATATGAACTTGCTCCTAAGACAGGAAGTTCACATTTGATCATCTGTGAGGCATTGAGAGAAGAGATCTCTGGTTTTATTAAATGATATAGTGATTTGAAACCAAAATCTGATTTTGGTTTGTTTTATTTTGCTGTATTTTGAAAAGATGAAATGAAATTTTACTGATAGGTTTGGTACAGTCATGGCTGAATTAATAACTAGTGATGAGGTTCATTTAGAATGAATTGTAGCTTTCAGGGAGCCTACAATATTTAGAGAGGTCAGCTCCATTATCCCTTCCACAGAAAAGTGATTGCATCTTCAGGTGTATTTTCACTTACTTGCCCCATAACATTCACACTTCACTTGATTTTATATCCAATCGAGCGTGTTGTGTGTGCTTCACCCAAGATGACTTTGCCAAGAGCATTTGCTACCTGTGTCTCTGCCTCCATGAAGTGCCATTAGACTTCCCCACGGGCTCTGGCAAAGAGGCTCGGCCATGACAGGCTGATAATCTCTTAATCCCTAATATAATTTTTCATGGAATGATTAGGGTGCATCACACATCCATTGACTCGCCTACATTTCCCAATCTCCCTTGCAATTTGGGGGAACATGTGATCAGTTGTGGTCAATGGGCTATGAAGAGAAGTGGGCATGATACAGAGCCAGGCATCTCTGTCTGGTTCAGCTAAGAGAACCATGGTGATTACAAGGGCCAGCTGATCCACAGTGGACTTTATATGAGCACAAAATGCACTATCACTATCCACATGCTGAGGTATTGATATTTGAGTACTCTGTGGCCGTGGCAGGGAACATCCTTACCACGACTAATATAACTGGAGTTCAAGAAGGTACTTTAGGAGCACTGTGCTAAGCTGGGTTTTATAGAGAAACAAAACCAGTAACACTTCTATATGTCTAAGAACGAACTGAATATAAGGACAATGGTACAAAGCAGTCCACCTAAAGTCCGTGGATCTGATGCTAGCTGGACCCGCCTTCAGATTCCTGCAGCTGCCGGTGGATGAAGCAGGAAGCTGGAGAGCACAAGCCTGTGGGTGCAGAGTCATATGGATCCAACGTGCAGGCCACATGGGCCACTGGCCCCGGAACCAGATCCAAGCAATCAGGAAAGTGAGGAAGGGCAAAAGAGAGAGAAGTTCTCTGTGCTTCTCTTATAAAAAGTCACACCCCCACGAGGCATCATCAGGCTGGTTGGACTCTACGCATACTTCCCACAGGAATGCAAGTTGACATAAAATCTAACCATCCCAAGCACCAAATTGCCATGGAATCTCAAGCAGGAGATTTGAGTACGCGATGCATTGGGACAGCAAAGAGATAGTGACCAAGTGTCACAGGAGTGTCCCATCATGGGGAGGACACCAATGACCCCGTGATACAAATAGCACTAGTCGCTAAGCCAGGGTAATTTTTATGGTAGGGTCTTGGTTCTTGTGTGAGAACATGGGAGCAAGGAGGGATATGAGGATGCCTTGGGTGAAATGCCTCTTTCTTTGTTCTTCCCTTAGTTATGATCACCTGTTTGGTAGATGACAGAGAGAGAGAGAGAGAGAGAATCATTGACCTCACTCACTCCTAGCTCAGGGAAACATTTTATTGGATTTGGTTCACTATGATACCCATTAAGCCCATAGGGGAGAGCAGGCCAGAGGCAAGCTGGGGGGGTGGGTGGGGGGGGAGGCACAGGTTTCCCTATGGCCATAGCAGCTAGGTTTTTCATTTATTATTAACTATCTCCTTTTCCTCCAGGATCTCCTGGATGCTTCCAGGGGACCAGTTCCTGGGGCCTGGCCCGTGGTTCAGCCAGGCAGATCAGATAGAATATTATTTACTTACTTCTTCCCTTTAATGTAACATGACTCAATTTGGTCCGCAGCAGAAAAATACGTTTGACCTTGATTGAAACAGTGAACTTTGGGAGAACTCTGGAGTTAGACTATTGGCCGCAGTTGCTTCCCTTGTCTGGCACGTTGGCAAGATGCTGGTGGAACAGCCAATGTCATCTCTTTTGACGCCGTGACCTGGTTTTACAAAACTCAACCAACGTTTTTTCCCATGCTGATCATCTACAGAGTTCCACAAGCAGTGCGGCGCTTCCCAAGTTCTTTCTTTCCCTCAACGACTTTTCCCCGAGGGCACACTGTGTGCCCAATGCTGTACCACCTGCTGAGGAGCAAGTGCTGAGCACAACAGGCCAGGTTCCACGTCTGGGCGACCAGAAGGTAATGAGGTGGGGATCATTGCAATATGAAAGCAACACGGACAAGCAATCATTTCAGACAGCCTAAAACGAGGAGGAGAATAAAGGCAAGTGAGCAATTTATGTTATTAAGCTAAAGATTCTCAATCCTTACTTTAAGCAGCTGCTTAAATTCCCATTTTATCAATGGGGGCAGGGCTATATGTTGGTAGTGGTGGGTGCCTTTGAGCCGATTCCACCTCATCGTGACCCCATTCACAACAGAATGAGACCGCCCTGTTCTGCACCATGCTCACAATGGTCCTGATGCGTGAATCCCTTGTTGCAGTCAGTCACGGCATCAGTCCATCAGTGGTGGGTGGGGGGGTGTCTTCCTCTGTTGCTGCCCCTCTACTGTACCAAGCATGCAGTCTGTCTTCTAGAAACTGATCTCTCCTACTAACACATCCGTAGTATGTGAGATGAAGTCTTGCCATCCTTGCCTCCCTTGCCTCTAAAGGAACATGTTGCCCATCCTTCTCCCAAGATAGACTAGTTTGCCTTTATGGCAGCTCATGGTACTTTCAAGACCCTTCGCCAGCCCCACAATTCAAACAAATTGATTCTTCTTCAGTCTGCCTTAAGCAATGTACAATTTTCACATGCACTCGAGCCATTGGGAAATACTGCTTGTCACACTGTGTGTTCCTGTGATGTTGCTGTGCCGCTGCTCCAACAAATGCCAGCAGGGTCCCTCAAAGGGAACAGGCTTCAGCAGAGCTTCCAGAATAAGAAAAGACTTCGCAGACTGATTCGGCTGCTCATTTCTGAGGATGTAACCACTGACAACTGATCCAAGCATGTTGAGAGAGGTTATTGAATTCACCCGAGTTATGATGGCTCTTACACGGCAAGAACAAGGGATGGAACCCAGATCAACTTATTCCAAAGTCAAGTTAAAATATGTCAGGCTCAGTGCCCGGTGATTTTGAGACTGCCCTCTCCCTTGTCTTTCCTTGCCCCGCATGCTCCAGTCAGATGTCCTCTTTGGAGTCTTAGAAGCTGTCGCAGCATCCCTTGCCTCTAGTCCGTGCACAGTCTGGGAGAGTGTCCCCCCCACCCCCCGGAGAATGCTTGCACAGGTGGTTCTATGAGGTGAATTTACATGATGCCTGGCTACATCTTTGAATAGTACTGACTCACAAAGTAATGACGTCAACTCTCTTTTCATGTTTTTCCCCCTACATCTTATTGTATGGAGGGGACAATCTGGTACTAGATTCAAACATTCCTGAATACTTGCTAATATCTTCTGCTAATCCCCCCTCATATATAGATGTAGCAATAGAGATAGACATAGACATAAACATAGATACAGATACCTATTTTACTTAGGTATTAAAGTCACTGCCATCAAGTTGATTCCAACTCCTAGTGCTGAGAATATCTGAGGCTGTAGTTGTTTAAGGGAGTAGAGAACTTCATCATACTTCCGAGAGGCAGTTTCGAACTGCTAAACTTGAAATTAGTAGCCCAACTTGGAACTCACTATGCCACCAGAGCTCCTCTTACTTTAGGAGTGTAGTGGTCATATAATAAATTTCACATATGTAAAGTATACAATATGATTAATTTGATATATGTATAGTTTTAACGCCATCAGCACTCTAGATATCATCTCTTCCAGAAATTCTCTCGTGTCCTCTTGCAATCTCTCCCTCTTGCCCCTGCCTCCATCACCCAGTTCCACTTTCAGGCAGTCACTTAGCAGCCACTCAGGTACCTCTGTCACTGTGGATTTGTTAGCACTTTCTAGAATTTCATGTCAACGGAGTCCTACACTATTCGGGGGTTTTGTTTTTATTGCTTTTGTTTTGGCCTGCTTTCTTTAAATCAGTATACTTACTTTCAGTATCATCATGTACCACGTGCCCCAACCCTTTATTTCTTCTTATTGTTGAGTCGTACATGCCATGGTCTAAATAGACCAAATAGACCATCGTGTGTTCAGTCACTCATTTATTGTTGCTCAACACTTGGGTTGTTCCTCAGTTTCGTCTCTGAAAAGTAAAACGATTTCACATTCCTTGGGCTAATACGTAGGCGTGGAAAAGGTAGAACTTACAGAAGCTTATTTTTAACTTGTTGAGAAATTCCCCCTTGATTTCTGATGAGTTTTACCCGAGTTACAGGCTATCAATTGGTAAAGCTGATCATTCTGTCCCCCCTCCCCACTCCATGAGGGAGAGATGGGCAGTCAGCCTGTGAGACCATAGCTCTGAGAACCTCTGCGCCTATTCTCCTCTCTCCCGCAGGGTGGCTCTGATGTGGTCATGAAGCACTTCTGCCTCCTTTGTTTCCTGGAGGAAACCTATCTGGCCTCCCCCCACAGCTCACTCATGCTCCGTTTCCTTCATTTTAGTTCTCCTTTCTCACTGGTTTTCCATTTGGATAGTTTCTATTTTTATATCCACAAATATTTCCCCTATCATGCCTAATAAGCTGCAATTAGTATACTTACAAATCACATACTATGGTTTGATCTCTAGATATTCTACTGGGTCTCTTTTTTTTATAATCTTCCATGCCTCTCCTTATTGTATGGACTATATGGAACACAGTTATAATACTGTTGCAGTGCCCAGTCTTAGCAAGCTCAAGTTTGTCTCAGTTCTGGCTTGGTTTCAATGAACTGATTCCTACCCCCACCCCATTCTGGGTATGTTCTTATGTCTGGTCATATCAGATTAAATGTAAGATATTGTACAGATTGTATATTTTTAGGAGTCCAAGCTTCACTGAAAGTATTAATGAGAAACAAAGCTCCAGGAATTTGTGGAACATCAATTGACATGTTTCAGAAAATCAATTAGACAAACTCACTCATCCACACCAAGAAATAATAAAAGACCTGGCCAACAGACTGGAAGAGTTCCATAGTTGTTCCCTTTCCAAAGAAAAGTAACACCACAGAATGCAGAAATTTTTAAAGAATATTATTAATATTGTATGTAAGTAAAATTTTGCTGAAGATAATTCCAAAGTAATTGCAGCGATATGTCAACAGGAAACATCCAGGAGCTCAAGCTGGATTCAGAAGAGAATATGGAAAGAGGGAACATATGGCTGTCTTCAGAGGCTGACAACAGAAAATACTAGAAAGATGTCTTCTTGTCTTTAGGGACTGTGCAAAGGCATTTGACTGTGTGGATCATGACCAGCAATCAATAGCATTATGAAACATTAGAACCACAGAGTACTTACCTGTGCTCATGAGAACCTGTACATAGACCACAAGGCAGTTGTCAGCAAAGGTCTGTGTCAGGGTTATATTCTTACACCAAGCGTATTCAATTTGTACACTAAACAAATAGGCTGAGGAGATGGGTTATAGGAAAAAGTGTGAGGCATCAGGATTGGAGGAAGGCTCATTAACAGTCTTCAATGGTATGCAGATAACACTGTCTTGCTTACGCAGTTTCAAGAATATTAAATATCTTTACTTTCGTTTGCTTTGTTTCCATTTGAGGGTTAATTCATTTATAATAATACATCCCGCTTTTCCATTAATGGCAATGTCAAAACTTTTTATTGCTCAGTAGTAAATGCCCTTGTCTAAATCAGGGAGGTTTTCAACCTCCCTAATGCCGTGACCTTTTAATACAGTTCCTCATGTTGTGATAAACCCCCAATGAAATATTTTATTAATGAAATAAAATTATTTTTGTTGCTACCTCATAACTGTAATTTTGCTACTGTTATGAATCGGGTGACTCCGGTGAAAGGGTTGTTTGAACCCCCAAAGGGGTCACAACCCACATGTTGAGAACCCCTGGTCTAAATAGCCCATCATGTATTGTTTCACTCACTTATTGTTGAAGTTTAAGAAATAGATCCTCTTTGATAAAGTAATGAGTTGCAGGCCCAGTACTACGCAGAGGAAGAAGACAAGTAATCACCGGGGTAAAGAGAACGAGTGAATGAGGGGAACACTGTTCTCACCGGAAGGCACTTCCTTCTCTCTCTCTCTTCCAGCCACCCAGTCTCCCTTTAGCTAGATGACTCCTTTTCAGACTTTTGTTCCCTCTTCACCACCTCTCTATCTGTCCTATGCTGATGTCTCTGTCAGGAGATGTTACACTGTAGTGTTATTCTCATGTCATGTGTCTTTTCCTATATGATCCAGTACAGCATCACTCTTCACTGTAGGCACATGTGGATATTGAAAAATAGACACATGGCTAATCTGACTCAAGTGTGCCAAAGGTGTGTAAGGCATCCTTCATTCTAAAGACTGAGCTCCCCTCCCACCACCCCCTAAAAAAAGAAGACAAGATCTCACTAATAATTTTTACATTGAGGACATGTTAAAATAAAATCTAGACTATCTAGTGTTGAATGAAATATGTTCATAAAACTAGTCTCAAATTTTCTTTACTTGTTTTTAATACTGCGGCCACTACACCATTTCAACTTATTT
Source organism: Tenrec ecaudatus (assembly GCF_050624435.1). NCBI lineage: Eukaryota > Metazoa > Chordata > Mammalia > Afrosoricida > Tenrecidae > Tenrec > Tenrec ecaudatus. Next base: position 22,748,406 of record NC_134541.1, read on the forward strand.
CTGTGACTTTGCTGCAGTGGCCTGTGTCCTACTTCGATGAAGAGCACTGCTCTTGGTGCGCCACCACCTATGCACCCCACCTCCCCCAGGAACACTACCTCATTCCTGAGAGGTGTTTATCTAGGGCTTGCTGATTATTAGCGACTGAAGAAATACCCCAATGAGTCTAGTCGCTTTAGCTAGATCTAGGGTTCAGAGAAGGCAGACACTGCCTCAATCCCCTGAGCCGTGTAATGGGAATAGTAAGAATGTGTAGAGATTGTGTAGTGAAAAATTGAGATGATTTATGGAAAACACTTAACACTGAGTTTGAATCCAGAGCACTATTGGGAGAAGTTAGCCCTTGGGAGGAAAAAACGTCTTCACTAAGCCTGTGAAAGCCCTTCCCCATCTATGCACCCAGGATTAAGAGCTAAGACTCTTTTCAGTGTGTTTTGTCTTGCTCATTATGCAAATGCACTTCAGACACTTCACTTGGTTCACATTTAAGGATCCTGTTCTCTGACATATCACACCCTTCACCTAGGCCCCATCTCCCCAACTTATTGGTGTTCTGATATCTTGCTTCTTGTAAGCCATGGTGTATGTGTGTGTGTGTGCGAGAGAGTGCATGCGTGTGTGCGCATGCGTATCAGTAAAACACTTTCTTCCAGGTCTCATTGCTAAAAATAATGTACTTGTAAATTGCTTTATAAATTATTTATCACGAGGGGCTTCATCATTGAACAAGTGCTACAACGTACTGTGAAAATGGGGGGCAGGGGGCCTGGCGGCAAAGGAGGGAGAGAAGGAGGCATTGGAATCACTTATAAATAATATATTCATTGATCAAAGAAAGTTATCGCCTTTTATGAAGTGTTTGGAATTCGTCGTGCATACTAAGTGGGCGTCCTCTTGCTGACTGGTGCGTGATCTGCACCAACCTCCTCGCTGCTCCATCTCTGAACTTGGTGATTAGGATGCCTTTGGTTTATTTCAGCCAAAGCCGCAATTGCCACGTCTCATCACCTGGAAACAAACAGCAAACAGGGCTGACTGGTCCCGCTGAAGAAACGCAACGATGTGATGGCAACTCCCGGGAGTGGAGACCGTGTCCCTCACTTGGGCTTCGCATTTGGTATTCATCGTGGAAGTGCAGAGCCTAATGAAGGCATTTGGTATTCATGTGGATGTCACATGTACTTCCAGAGACGCTGGGCTCTAATTTAGCATGGGTTAATGGACACCTCTATTAAAGTGTTATCGGAAGTTTGACATTCAAATAACCCAGCTTAAAAATCAGACAAACCGAGGCATTAAATCTGAAGGGGAGAAAATGTAGGCAAAGTGGAGTATATAAATGTCAACTTCAGGCAGAGCATTAATCCGCCTTGAGAGGGACCAATGGTTGATCCAAGTGCTTCTTGATGTTTCGCCTGCCTTGACTCAACCCACTGCCATCCAGCCAGTTCTGGCTGGTGGTGACAGCCATGTGTTAAAGAAGAGAACCGTTCCATACGGGTTTCTGGGCTGTCATCTTTATTGAAGCTGGTGGCCAGGTCTTTCTTCTGAAGAGCATCTCTCAGTGGATTTGAATTGCCAACCTTTAGGTTAGTAGCCAATCACACACCATGAGCACCACTCAGTGACCTTCCCCAAGGTGTGTCATATCCCCTCTCTTCCCTGGACAAATATCTCTTCAATCAGTTGAGAGGAAAGGGGCAAAAAGAGAGGGCACACCTATAGCAAATGAAAGGCACCATTTGCTTCCTAAAGGTGTCATCCTCTATGTTCCTAGTCCCTCAACTCTGATCGTTTCAATATCCTAAACCATCACAGGGGATTCTTTCCATTAAAAAAAACCAAACACACACCACCTTGAAAGCTCAGACAACTTCAGAGATTCATTGAGTATTGCACTCCACTAATGAGCAGTAGGGAAAGATTAAGATGCCCGTGTTACTTATTTTCTCTATGTATTAATTCAACAAATATTTACTAGGTATTTAGCTGGTGCCAGACCCATTTACCAGCTGATTGAAATCAGTAAATAACACAGATCCTTCATACATCCACTGTGCAAAAAGGTCCAACAGTTCTGTTTTGTTATACAATAAAACTCGTATTTACATTATGACCTAGCAATTCCAATCTGAGATATTGAACTAGCATAAATGCATCTAACAGAATAAGTAAGCACCTTTATTCAAAATAATATAAAAGATAAATGAACTTACTAGAATATTTATAACCATTTTATTTGTAACAGCCCAAAATAAAAAGATAGCCCAGGTGTCCATTAGTAGATTAACAGATCCACTCTGGTTTACAATGGACTCCCACTCAGCAATAAGAGAAGTGAGCTATGGATATGTGCCACAATTGGGGAAAATCACTAATATTCCATACAATACAATTTTGCTGTAGATCATTTAACAATGGTTGCAGCAGTCTATCAATGAAAAGGTGCCAGCCACGTAAGCCAAGTTGAGAAGAGTGATGGTTATTGGCTGTAAGCAGAGAATAGTAGACGAACCTTGACTGAAAACAGGGAATCCGAATGGATCTCAGCTGAAAGCAGAGCATAACAGAAAGATGTTTACTTGTGCTTTGTTGACTATGAAAAGGTCTTTGACAATGTGTCTCATAAAGGCTATGGATAAGATTGAGGAGGCTGGAAATTCCAGAACATTTCATTGTGCTCAATGAACCTGTGTATGATTTAAAATCAGGAAGCATTTGTGAAACCTCCCAAACAGGAAAGGACTTACCATATGCAACTATAGTGAAAAAGACCCCTGAGGATGGAGTGTCCTCAACAAAGCACCTGTGAGAGGTGAGGGAGGGAGGCGGCAGGGCTAGATCATTCAGTAGTTCAAAGGGACTGACCATTTTGATCATAGCTGGGTTGGCCAGAGCCCTCAAAGCCCATGGATAAAGCAGGAACAATAAGGGTCACTAATATTTACTATGTGTCAAGTGCTGTGCCAGATACCGTGCATTTTACCTCATTTAAACCATCCCTCCCAGGTGTAAATTGTTTTTTAAAAATATACGGTAGGTATTTTCTCATTTGACACACGAGTAAGGTTAGGTAATTTGAGAGAGGTGAACTGTGTGCCGAATGTCACGCAACAACTTCCAGGGAGAGCTGGGATATTAAGCAGCAGGTTTTGTGGTGGTGGTAGTTAGGTGCCACTGAGTCGATTGTCAATTCCTGTTGACGCCATGTGACATGGTGGAATTGTCCTGCAGGCTTGTCTAGGCTGTAATGTTGACATAATTCACTTGCCTGGTCTTTCTCCCACTGAGCCAAGAGATGGATTTGAACTAACACCTTTTAGTTAGCAACCAAGTGCTTAAATGTTACTTTATCATGTTTCCTAGTCACCCTTAGTAGACTTGGGAGAGCTCTCTCTCAAAACTCACTGCCCTAAGGTGGATTCTGACTCACACCTACCCTAAAGGAGCGGGTAGAATGGCCCCTGGGGTGTCAAGAGCCACAATGATTATCTCTTGGAATCTGTAAAATTGTCACTGGAAGAGCGCTTTTATGGGTTCCCTATCATCTTAAGGATCTGCATTAGAAATCGTGGAGCAAATGGCCAGAGAAAGCAAAGTTGGAACTAGTACTAAGAAACCGATAAACTACAAGCAAATTAACAAAGAAATAAAAGAGACATTCTAATGAATAGATTTGTTCCGAGAAATAAAAAGTCATGCTGGACTATGCCGGATGAGAGATCTCCTTCCTTGGGAACTATTTGGAACTAGGTCGATGGGCACAGGACAGACAGGCTGCAGCATCAGATAGGAATTGGGACTGCTAACATCTAAGCGCCTCCCAGCCCTGAGATTGTGAGACAACCAGCCAATCGGACCGCGTGTGTGACTGTGGTGTCTGCAGCAGGTTGGCAGCAGCTGTCTTCCTGGAGCTGTATTAATAACATCTTCATTGACGCTGCACGCACAAACTACATTTTCCATTTAAACCACATTCATTGCTGGCCTCGTGAGAATCGCCAGTGAGACTGGAGAGCTGACTAAGTAGAAAAAGGCTGAACTGGCAATGCCAGCTCTCTGACAGCCTGCAGCGGAGGCATCTGTGAGGCTCTCTGGGGCGGGCAAGCTGTCTGGCATTGCCTGGTCCATGGGGCTATTTTACAAGAGCAAAAGACAGATAACATGGTGGTGCCCAATGCCCACAGGCAGATCTCCAGGGACTTGGTGGTTGCTCATAACATATAGGGCAGACACCCTGCAGGCTCTAAGAACCCAAGTGGTACAAGTAAAAACAGGTATTCAAGTTCAACTCAACTCTCTCATGAGATGATCCAGGAGCCAGCCAAGGCTACCATTCTCAGGCTGCAGAGATCTCTTTGAGCTTCCACACTCCACCAAGATGCCCAATACATACGGGCACAACTGATGATGTGCTTTGAGGGGCTGCTGTGTGACAGGCACTATTTTAAGCACTCTACTGCATAGTCTCACAAGGATGGCAGTTGATCCTCCGTCACAGAGACCCCATGTGACAGAGCAGAACATCCACAGAAGGTTTGCCATGGCTGTAATCTTTACGGGAGCAGAACATGTTGGATGGTGCAAACAGAATTGTATGAGAATGGATAGATTGGATTGTGTACGATATGAACAAAAATCTATTCGAGAAAAAAAAGGATAAGCGTTCCTAGAGAGGGCACAAAGGGGAGCTGATGTCAAGGAGTTCACAAAAAAGTAAAATGTTTTGAAACTGATTGTGGTAACAATTGTACAATACTGCTTGATGTTATTGAACTGTGGATTGTTATGATATCTGTAAGAGCTCCTAATAATATGATTTTTAAAAAGCCAAGATTAATGGATTCTTTGGGGTATGGCAGGGGAGGTATGGTGGTTGCACAATTTTATGTCAATTTGATTAATAAGGATGAAGGGGTGGACTCCAGCCTGTCTATCCTGATTGTTCCTCCTGGTGGGTGTGACCTTCTAGTGAGTATTCTGGGACTTCCACTCTTTCCCTGGGGGTAGGACACACTGTCTCTCTGCTTGACATTCCTGTTGACAGACCACATGGAGCCTGGATCCAAAGGACTTTCCACCCACAGGCCTGTGATCTTCCTGCATTTGGTATCATTGCATATGCTGCGCGAGTCTGAAGAGGAACTCATGGGCTAATATTGAACTTATAGGCTAATATCTAACTTATGGTCTGGATCTGGACTGGGCTGGGAGGTTTGATTAATGTATAATTATTTATTTATATAAAGTTCTCTCTTACATATATATGAGTATCTCTGTATTTGTTTCTCTAATCAACCTGCACTAACATAGGAAGTTAGGGGAAAATAAGGAGCTAATAACAAGGAATAGAAGAAAGGAGCAACGTAAAATTGATTGTGGTGATGATTATACAACTCTTCTTGATATCACTGAACTATTAAAACATATGATACATACAGTATGTGCCAATGAAACTGTTTAAAAACAAATAGATAAAGTTTTTTTAAAATTTCTGGAAATTGCCCCCCTTCCCAATCAAGAAAGATGTGTATCAGGCTTGTATCCACTCACCATCCTTATTCAATTATGTGCTTATCAAATAATAAGAGAAGCTGAAATATATAAAGAAGAATGAGGCCTTGAGATTGGAGGAAGGCTTGTTAATAAGCTGCAATATGCAATGACACAACCTTGCTTGCTGAAAGTGAGGAGGACTTGAAGCGCTTGCTCTTGAAGATCAAAGATGGTAGCCTTTGGTATGGATTACAAGTCAACATGAAGAAAACAAAAAATCTCACGACTGGACCAACAGATAACATCGTGAGATATGGAGAAAAGCTTGCAGTTGTTAAGGAGCATGTCTCGATTGGATACACAGCCAATGCTCACGGAAACAACAGTCAAGAGATCAAAGGATGCATTGTGCATTGGGTCAATCTGCTGCACAAGACTTCTTTAAAGTGTTTTTAAGCACGGGTATTACTCTGAACGTAAGATGCACCTGACCTAAGCCATGGAATTTTCAATCACCTCATATGCATGCGAAAGTTGGGCATTGAATAAGAAAGACCAAAGAAGAATTTATGCATTGAAATTATGGTGTGGGCAAAGAATATTAAAGTACCATGATCTGCCAAAAGAACAAACAAGTACATCTTGGAAGAAATACAGCCAGAATGTTCCTTAGAAGCAAGCATGGCAAGACTTATGACATGTTATCAGGAAAGACCAGTCCCTGGAAAGGGACATCATGCTTGATAAAGGAGAGGGAGAGTGAAAAAGAGGATGGCCCCAGTATGATGGGTCTACACAGTGTTTACAACAGTGTGCTCAAGCATAAGAACACTTGTGAGGGTGACTCAGGATGGGGGTGTTTAGCTCTGCCGTACATAGGGTCGCTATGAGTCGGAACTGACCTGTTGACGCCTAACAACAACATGTCTGACTCTCAAGTTTCTGTTGTTAATTACAATGATGAATGGAAGGGTGGATGAATGATGATCGACCTAAAGCAAGAGTAGGAACCCAATGAACCTGGGCTTCTGATTGAGATAAATAATCATAATAAAATAGAAGAGCATGTTCCCAAGAAGCAAGCCTGAGGAAAGCAAAAGGAACTGAGCATAGAAGTTTTCCTTGAGCTTCTTAATAACCAAGATAAAGAGGAAAGGAAAACTATTAGCATGCCCACTACAGGGAAGGAAGACAGCTCATCTGGACAACATAGTTTCTGGCCTAGTATTCCCAGAGATTTGGGGGTCAGTTCCCATCTAAGTGAAAAATCCATGGCTACATTCCCAACTCCATGGGTGAGGAGGATTCCAGGCTTAGATGTCTATTGTTGCTGTTTTCAATGTTGTTAGGTTCTATGAAATTGGTCCCAACTCATATCGACCCTTTCTACAGTAGAGCAAAAGGCTGCCCAGCCCTGCACGGTCCTCAGAATCATCGCTGTGTTTGAGCACGATGGTGTAGCCATCGTATCTGTCCGTCTCTTTGTTCTCTTCTTCTTGCTGTTTTCTTCAATGACCCTCTTAGACTCCTTCTTGGATTCCATTTAATATAGCTAACAACTCTTCGCAACGATTTCACTGTATCTATAATGCTAATTATATTTATCCATCAAAGATGCTGGCCTTCTTGGCAATGGTTTCTCTTCAATGATGCAAAACTATTACCACTACTTGAAAAATCGAGTTGGTGTAGTTGGCTAGTAAAAAAGTGAACCTGTCGGCAAACCCTAGGTTTTTGGTAAATGCGAGACCCTATGCTCATTCATGCCCGCTTGCTATCAGTGATAGAACCAAAAGTCAGTTGAGACAAGGATCATTATCCTATGGTGAAAAGGATCTAGCAAGACATCTCCTGATAGACTATAGTCCCTGTTTCCAAATGTGTTCATGGGATTCTAACCTACCCACTACCACTGAGTCAATTCCGACTCATAACAACCTGATATACAATTTCTGTTTCTATATCAGATAACCTCATCTTTCTCCTAAGGAGCAGCTGGTGGGTTTGAACTTGTGACCTCGCAGTCCCATGTTTACCAGAGAGCACCACCAGGGAACCTTCTCAAGGAGGCCCTTAATTGCCCTGTCTTGACTCACATCAGCAATAGAGATCATTGCTTAAATTTCTGTTCCAAGAAGATGGCCTCTGGATTAAATGCAATTGTGATTATTTCATCTTCCTGAAGAACTATTACTTGAGCAGTTCAAATGGTAACACTGGCTAGATTTCTTCAAGAAAGAAAGCTGAGGCTTAAGGGAGGGAAGGTAATGCTATCCAGTACACAAATATCATATCATAGAACTGAGTTTCAAACCCAGTCAAAGTACTATCTTTCCAACAAGAGATGAAGCTTGTACCTTTAAGAGTCAAGACCTTCCCCACTGGCCCTCTCCTGGCCCAGCCCCATCCTGTGGCTTCTTGCAGGTCTTCTCTGGCAACTCGGACACTGCCCAACTTTCTCTTACCAGCTGATTAAATATGAATGTGCAGGCGGGTGCGCACTCACATGTGATCCTTTCCCCGGAAACCTCCATTAGCATAACACAGCTTAAGAAAGCTAGAAACAGGGTCAGCCCATTACCTATTAATTCTTAATAAACTGGCAGATTCTAATGATACTTGGATGATGAAAAGGGATGGGTAGACAGGATCCGTCTGTCCCTAGGATCCGGTCTGAACAAAAGCCAAGAAGTTGAAATGATGCACCAGACACCCAGTGAGACATGTGGTAGTCCATTTATAATAAGCCCAGACAGATCCAAGTGGGGACTCATTGGTTATGTCTAATGGGCTCCCTGTGCTCATAGTCTGAGAGATACAGCAGCAGCCTTAAACAGGTGCTATCATGAAGTTAAGAGGGCTGGTGGTGCCAGGGTTAAAGCACTCAGATGATAACTGCAAGGTTTGGGATTCAAGCCCACCAGCCACTCCGTAGGATAAAGATAAAGTAATTGGCTTTGGTAAAGATTTCGTCTTGAAAAGCATGTGGGGGAAATTCTATTCTGTCCTATAGGTTCGGTATGAATTGAAATCAACTCCACAGCAACAGGTCTGGTTTTGGTTTTAGCTTATGAAACTCGCTTAAACTACTCTGTAATCTACCATAGGAGAATACTAAGGTTACGTTCCAAATGAGTGCATAGGTGAGTCATCCCACAGGTGGTTTTGAAAAACTGGTATCATCTTCAGTATCATCCTTAGCGGATGAGTACTGGCTGCTAGGATGGCTTTGTGGAGGACTCTGACGCCATGTCCAAACTCAGTGGTGGAACAGGAATTGATGAACAGAACATGCGTCTGACATTTTCCAGGTCTGAGAGACATTTTCGGTCTTTCTCATGCGGATGGGAATTTCCTCTCAGTGCAATCATGTCAGCTGCCTGGGGGAAAAACCTGTGAAATTTCTCTCTCCTGAGGCAACCAAGCCATGGGGCTATTGGAAGAAGAAAAAGAGAGAAAGGCATCCCTGGAGGAAAGCCGACTATGACCGCTATGGGTATGTGTCAACTTGGTGAAGCCATTAATCTGAATTTATTTGGTCCAAATTATGTAATCCCCTTCCATTTTGTGATCCCAGGCAAATGGACAATCAGCTCAAGGGGGAGTTACCATGGCTCATGTATCTGTACGGATGCTCTGGCTGGTTTCTCCAATCTGCCCTCAACTCATCATCCTCTGCCTTTCGGTTCTTGGAATAAGAACCAAACTGAAGAAAACACTCTATCTTTGTCTGCTGAACCAGTAAACTACCATCTGATATATTTTGGGAATTACCAGCTTCCAGAGTCCTGTGAGCCAGCAGCCTGCTATCTGACCTGCCATTTTGGGTTCCATCAGTTCCTGCAACCACATGAGCCAGGAGCAGCCTTCAGCCTGACTTGCCTGACTCATGGATTTGGGATTTGCTGGTCTCCACAGTTGAATCCTTTTCTTGACATAAATCAATCTCTCTCATATATATTTATATATATATCACAGCTTTTGGTCTTCAAAAGAACATAACCTAAGACATTTTGTACAGCGATTTTAAGGACAAGTTTTCTGAATTGCTTCTCAAGTCTGGCTAGTCGTAAAGGCCCTGATGACTCTGTCTCCAGTACCAAAGAGGGCACTACTAATTTTTTGGTATGAGGTGGCAAGAGAAATATGCAAAATAGCACCACTGGGGGATTAAATATTTGTGAAGAAAAAGGCTCTGGGTGACTGCTTACTTGGTATTTGTCTATGGTTTTATCAGAATGAGAATATAATGGAGCTAACTAATTGTTTCTACCTTTGTTAGACAAGGTGGGAAGAGTGATGAGCTCAAATCACAGTTCAAGCACCACATACAAGGTAAGAAAGTTGCATTTGCGACATGAAAGAAGGCCTTGCTTCCTGTATTACAGAGCTGACGTCACTGGAAAACAAACCTGGAGTCTGACTGCAAGAGTGGCTCAATTTCAATGCCAATTAAATTTCCAATGTTGAGTGGTGTCTGAAGTAAGGGCAGTAATTGGGAAGGAATGGGGTCCTGAAATTGGGATTCAGACATCTTGGCAGACAAGCAGGAAGTTGGGGACATTTAATACCTAAATGCTATCGAGTGATTCCTGCCAATAGAACAAGCCCTCTTACTCCAAACTGAAGAAAACACTCTACCTTTGTCTGCTGAGCCACCCTCCCCAATAAAACCATCATCCCTTCCACTACCATCTATTTCGATTAACTCAGCCAAGCCTGAAGAATTTAGGGGAACAATAAGGGGAATAGCGATACCAAGGGGGTAGGTGGAAGGCGGTGGTAGAAGGGGGAGAAAAGGGGAACCAATTGCAATGATTGATAGACATCAATCATGAACAACAGATATGTGGGTGAAGGGAGACAGCAGATGGTGTAAAATATGAAAATGATAATAATTTATAATTTATCAAGGGGTCACAGGGTGGGACCGGGCTGGGTGAGGGGAAAAAGAGGAGCTGATACTAAGGGCTTAAGTAGAAAGAAAATGTTTTGCAAATGATGATGGCAACAAATGTACAAATGTGCTTGATACAATTGATGCATGGATTGTTATAAGAGCTGTAAGAGCCCCCAATAAAATGATTTATCAAAAAGTGGGGTGGGGTCTCTAAAATAACACTTGGACATTGCCCCGGGCAATGCTTGTGGTAGATGATTTTATAAAACATCTCTAACCATCTCTAGGACCTACCCCTACCACCTAAGAGTACCAGGAGATGAAGCACAAAATGGGACCTAGGAGGAGGTATGCTATACTCCAAAATAACTGCTTAAGTTTTCTAACCTACACAAACATGACTCTGGGGAATATATGTAATAAATGAGATAATAGTGCAAGGAACATAAAGTTGAACCAGCCTGACTTGTGCAAGGAACATAAAGTTGGTACAGATTTTGCATTCAATATTTCAGCTCCTGACATTGGAATATATATACATATATCAGAGTAACACATCTACCCCTTTATCACCCATATTTCCCACCCGACCTCCGTATAATGTCTTCTGGCATGATTAGAACTGGAAACCTCAAGGGGATAGAATGTAATGACCACAGTCCAGTATCTCCTCACAGGCATCAACTTGAAGATCAGCTGCATAGTGCACCAGTCAGTAATAGCTACCAGAGTTACAACAACTATAGATTAGGGGCTATAAATGGAGCCATGACTCTGCGACACCACAAACTTGACCTAGCCCACCTCCTGGCACCCTCCTAAGTAAGCCACCCTTCCCTGCCCCCACAGATGCTGAGGGAGGGGCCTTCCCTGGACAGAGCTCACGTGGCACACACTGAGAGTTTAGTAGTTTGATACACGGAAGCACAGACCTGGCATTGGTCTGCACTTGCTCATGTAGAAATGCTAGATAGTATTAGCAGACTTTGGAGGAAGGCATCCAAAGGTTTAGGAAACTAGGCATATTGGAATGCCTATGAAGTGCCCAGAAGACACAGGAATGAGAAGTCAATTTGTGAGAGGAGTCCCGATATCCTTAAAAAGTGCTCTTATTGCTAGTTTGTATAAGTCTGATTTGACAGTGGGAACCCCTCTACTGGAATTAAGACATCTAACTACAATGGAACTGGTTTGACCCTTGGAGATAAGGGTCAAGAGGCAGCCCTTATGCTACGTAAGCGAGTTATGCATGGTTACCATAAAAAACATCAAAATTCTAGTAGGGCTACTTCTGCTCTATCTTATAGTGTCGCCATTAGAATCAACTTGACGGCAGTGAGCTTCCATGAGCGTTGATTGGGGATCCAAATGAAACAAAATACTTGACAAGGTCCATCTTTCTTCCTTTATAATGATATTATCCATTGGCAACGTTGTGGGATTTGGGTTTATTTACATGGAACTGTGATGTACACTGTAGTCTTGATCGTCATCAATTAGGTCCTTCAAGTCCTCTTCACGTCAGCATGTAAAGTGTGTCATTTGCGTATTGCAGGTTGCTAACAAGCCTTCCTCTGATCCTGGTGCCATGAGTCCCTTCACATAGCCCAGCTTATCTGATTATTTTCTTAGTATAGATTGAATAATTGTGGTGAAAGGGTATAATCAGGACTCATGTGTCTCATTTTTAAACTATGACTGACTCTTGGTCCACATAAGCACAAGGAAGTGTTCTGCAATTCCTATTCTTCCCAGTGTTTCCATAGTTTGTTATGATCCACACAGTCTAAGGTCGTTGCACAGTCAATAAAACACCAGGAAACATTTTTCTGGAATCTTCAGCATTCAATCAAGATCCATCTGATATTAACAGAGACAACCCTCTTGCCGTGTCCTCTTCTGAATCCAGTTTGAGTTTCTAGCAACTCGCTGTTAATGTACTGCTGCAACTAATTGAATTATCTTCAGAAACATTTTTCTTACATATGGTATTAATGATTTTATTTGATGATTTCCACATATTGTTGGGTCGGTGGCTTTTCTTTGGAATAGACACAGATATGGATTCCTCCCCATTGGTTTTCCAGATAGCTATCTCAGAAGACAGCTCTAACTGTCTATTTCCAAAAGACCACAGACACAGAATCCTATGGAGACTGTTCTACTCTGAGACTCAGGAGCGCTCCGTGAGTTGCAATGGATTCAGTAGCTATTAGCTGATTCTGGTGTGGCTATTTAAGATCCTTTCCAACCGGAAGGAGACCTGGAAGGGAATGCTAGCAGCCGTCTTAAAAGAAGGAGTCTACCTGGGGTGTAAATAGCATAGAAAATGCTCCTATTTGAATTGAGACCAAATATGAAAAAAAAAGTAATGATCTCATTTGACTCACTAGATCCAACCACATCTGAAGCCTGATTACCCATAGAGGTTTCAGTTATATGAGCGAATACATTTCCCTTTGGCTTAGGTCAGTTTGGACTGTGATTGACAGTACACACACCCGCATATCTAAGAGGATTGTCTGGTGTGTGGCTGTGGATCTAGTCTGGTCAGCACCACCGCGGAAGCTCGTTTTATTCGGCATCTGAGATGGCCTTCCTCTTCCTGTGTGAAAATGGGGATGGGAAAACCTACTGTAGGAGCTGCTTTATGAATCAGATGACACAAAACATGGAAAGATGGTGCCTACCACAGTGATCTTCAGATTTGGGACTCGGCCAATGTCCAATAGAGGCAGACATGTGGGCGGATGATCATGGAGCACATATGAAAACACATTTATAGTTTGGATCACAATTACTTCTAAAAGAGCTTTAAATAACAGGGTAACATGAGAGTATATTGACATTAGAATGAGTATTTTTGGAAGGGTGCACTTTTTTGGAAGGACGGCAGAGAACACAGGATACAAATAGTTTGTTGTTCTTTCTATACAAATTGTTGTGCTATTTTAACACTCTATTGGGGGCTCTTACAGCTCTTATAACAACCCACACATCAACTGTCTCAATCACATTTGCGCATATGCTGCCATCATCATTTTCAAAGCAATTTCTTTCTACTTGAGACCTTGATATCAGCTCCTCTTCCCCCCCTTCCCCATGAATCCTTGATAAGTTATAAATTATTGTTATTTTCATATCCAAGAGAGCAGCGCATTTGAAACAAAAACACACTGGATTTATCAGTCCAGCATAAAGCTTAGGGAACCACGTCCATCCAAAAGCACATCAGAAGAAAGACTTGGGACTCTGATTTCCGTAGGTCACGGTCAGTGAAAATCCTAAAAAGCCCAGCTGGACTCACGACTGTACTGTAAGCACAGTTGCTGGATTCTCATGCTCATGGGAGTTTCTATGAGTCGCCACTGAGTAGACAATGGATTGATTGCAATGATGGCAGTTTAAGACTCATTTCCACTCAAGTGAACCCGAGCCACATCTCAAACTCAGTCCCTCTGAACGTTTGGGGGATGAACCTGAGAATCTGTATTATCTAGCCACACTGCAACGTAAGTTTGGAGAAAAGTATTGTAAATTATTATTATTATTTTCATACTTCCAAGTATCCTCACATAGGATGTGAATTTTATTCCCATTTTCTTCTTTATTGGCTAGGGTTGTTGCCAAGAATCCCCAGCAGCATAGTGGTTGCATGTTGGGCTGTTAAAGCCAAAGTCAGCAGTTTGAAACCACCAGCTTCTCTGTGGGAGAAAGGGGAGGCTCTCTTCTCCTGTAAAGAGTTAGTTTTGGAAACCCACAGGGGCAGTTTCACTCTGACCAATCAGGTCCCTGTGAGTCAGGAACAACTCAATAGCAGTGAGTTTTAGTGAGTTAGGGCTGGTGTCACCATTTTAGAAATTAGAGAAACTCTAAACGTCTTGAGTTACCTGCTCAGTGTTAGAAAAATACGGGGAAAATTACCTGTAATTTTAAGGCTAGAAACGCAAATGAAAAAAATGTGAATTGTGTCTCAGTTTCTCCAGAGAGTTGAATGGCATTGTGTCTAAAGATGCTGCTAGCGGGGATACCTAAATTAGAAAACTGGAAAGACCCCTTCCACTGGACCCTGTGATCTACTCTCCAGATTCCTCTCGAGGGGCCTAGAGGCAGTCCTCATCTGTCCCCCCATTTCAGGAATGTTTTCATGTGAAGAAAACTACTCTGAGTGCCTGTGGTAACAGTCCACAGCCAATGTGTGTGCAAGGAGGTCCAGTCAGGCTTCTCACCCAAACCCAAGGCAATTCGGCAGGGCCATCCTGGAAAGCCCAAATAGGTTCAAGTTCAGTTGCCCATAGAGGCAAACTGTTTGTGAACTCATTCTGAATCACATCTTCCCCTTTCCTATCTCATCTCTGCATTGGTTATTCCCCACCACCAGGCAAAGTACTTCACTCAAATCCTTGTGTCAATGTTGCCTGCTGCTGGAACACAACCTAAGCCAAACACTTGACCTACCTTCAAGTTCCAGAGGTAGTATCCCAAGGACACCATCTGGGGTGGCAGACTTTGATCCAAGGTTTAGAGAATCAGCAAAGGACATAGCACAGGAGAGGAAGTTGAATGCTGAATCCCACTAACCAAGCGTTCTTTGCCTACGCCTGATGTGGGAGTTTTCCATGTTGGACTTACTCTCCTGGGGCCCTGTCCTGCTTCCTAGTGGAGCCCCTTTCCTTCCTCAGTCCCTCAACTCTTTTCTACACGACGGCCTAAGGAAGTCCATAATGTTGTCTCCCCACTATCCTCAATCCAGGCTATGTCTAGGAAGCATAACTAAAATGAGCACGCTCCTCGCGGCTCGCTCAAAAATACCAACCCCGAGTTTCCTAAAAGGAATATTGTATTTATTCCTGAGTTGAACACGGTCATTTTTGTGTTATATGCTTCCTTTTCGTCTTGCTGCCCAGCTTTGACGTCCATCCTTAGCAGGGTTCCAGATATGCCCCCTTCCTATACTTTTGATGGCCATTGTCTATCGGAACCTTTAGGACAACACTCATATTCCTCTAGAGGCACCTTCTCTACAAGACAGATGCCCAACTACTGCAGAACACCATCCCCAGAAGATGCCTGGACAACTTTCCTCTGGCCATGCCCCGCCAGATGACCCGCCCCGGTGTCTCCCCAGGGAGGCAAGCTGAGCAGGCAGGAGGCTCAAGAAGGGTTAAGATAGGCGTGCTCTCTTTCTCAGCTTGTGCTCCTCACTTAGCTGGGGACCAAAAATAGACCCAGAGCATTAGCATCGCGCGTGCCTTCTGGTTAATTGTCTTGTTTTAGATGCAGATGTTTTTCACTCACAGACAGTGCTTGTGGGGGAATAGAAATACAAAATGTGCTGCTTTGGCATTTCTGAACCCAGTCAAACTTTGATTATTTTGAGTGGTATTGCTCCACTGGAGATAAACATCAAATCCAGGGAACCTGCAGCCCGTTGCACAAGCTGTAACTTAACAAGACCCCTTTGAAACAGGAATGCCGGTGGAATCAAGCGCTTTCTATTTCCCTGAGATACTTTTTTTTTTAATGCTTCTGAAGGATGTATTTGGTTTCCCCACCTCTTTTATGTTTCTGTTTTTCCTTTAAAAAAGTCTTTTTGCCTACATCAGGTGAAAAACCAGAACTGATCCATGAGCTAGTTATTGCTTGAGTTTCAGAAGGGATGAGGGATAAGCCAGCCTAGGCAGAGCTTCTTACCTAAAGTACCCAAGTGAGGGAATGTGTCAAGGATTTGCCATCTTTCTGCTTGTGGACTCTCTTGTCCTAAACTCTTGATCACTGCTCAGATCTGTTGACCAATCAGGACCTGAAGAACCATTTCAGTCAAGGACTTCCACATTAGTAAAACCTTGGTCTCAGAAGTAGAAACTCCTGCATTGGCACCTGAGTCCTGCTTTTACCAGCTGCATAGTCTTACTGAATGAGGCCATAGTGGTTCAGTAGTAAAATCTTCACTCTCCATGCAGGAGGCAGAACAGAACCCTGGTAGCACAGTGGGTTACATGTTGGGCTGCTAACCACAAGGTTGAAGGTTGAAACCAACCAGCCTCTCCTTAGGAGAAAGATGAGTCAGTCTGCTCCCATAGCAAATCAGAGTTTTGGAAACCATATGGAGCTGATCAGCTGTACCCTATAGGGGTGATAAGAGTTGTGTGTTAGACAGATTTCTGTAGAGAAACAAAACCAGAACACTTATGAATACACACACACACACACACACACAGCATGAAGGAATATAACAGCTAATTAGTCCACACAGCAGTACAGGGGGCTCAGTTCAACTCACTTTCATGAAACAGTTAATATACTGGACATCCTTCGACTCATAAGGGCTGCTGGGTCCAAGGTCAAGGAAGCAAATGGATGAGTCTTCTGTAGGGTGATACAGGCAGTCCAGCCAAAGGCAGTAAACAGCAGGGTGGGTCACCAACAGTCAGCAAGACAGCAAGATTTGATAGTCTCAAGCTCAAGTGATGTATACACCATCAGGGTGGTGAAGCAGGTCTCAAAGGAACCTCAGGACACGGGTTGGCAGTCCCACAGGTAGTGTAGCTCATGATTTGAGGCAGAAACTAGCCGCACACTGGTCTGATCACCAGAGAGCAAGAGAGAGGCTACTGGTCTGATCACCAGAGATCAAGAGAGAGGCTACTGGTCTGATCACCAGAGAGCAAGAGAGAGGCAGGTCTCGCTGAGCCATTTATCAAATTGCCCTTCAATCAAACTGCGACCTGATTAATCCCACATGCTTTTATTGGACAGGTTGGCACAATCAACCTATCACAACTTGGATTCAACTAGATGACAATGGATATCCAGGAGATAGTTAATGTTGAGTTGATTATGACTCATAAGGCCCCATGTTATTCTGTATTCCATAGAGGCTATACCTTTAGCCTCAGTCTAGATCAGTGATTCTCAACTTTCCTAATGCTGTGACCCTTTAATACAATTCTTCATGTTGTGGTGACCCCCCCAACCATAAAATTATTTTCATTGCTACTTCATAAACTGTAATTTTGCTACTGTTATGAATTGGGAAACTCCTGTCAAAGGGTCGTTTGGCCTCCAAAGGGGTCGTGACCCACCCATTGAGAACCGCTGCCATATAGTGTTCAATAGCTGTGATCTTTTGAAATGAGATGACCAAGTCCCAAGGTAGCGCTGGGCGGTTCAATCTGCCACCCTTTCAGTTAATAACCAAGGGCTTAACTATGCCATGTAGAAGATGCAGGTTTCATTCGCAGCCAATGCACAACATGTGCAGTCAGTACTCGTCAATCCGTTGGAGACTTGCCTGCTGCCAGGAAGTTGAATGGGTTTCAGTAGAGCTTTCAGAATAAGAAGGACTAAGACGAAAGGCCAAACATGGGCCAATGAAAATCCTGTGGATCACACCTGTCCTCTCCACAATTGATTATGCCAGTGAGGCCAGTCCTGGCAGCATTTCCTCCCATTGTCTGTGGAGTTACCGTGAGCTAGGGAACTACTTGAAGACAGCTAACAATGACATCGTGTGTAACAGGGAGGAGATGGCAGTGTCTACTGCCAGGAACACTAAAGTAGATCAATTCGGAAAGCACCCAGCACAAACCAGAGCACACAGTAGTAGCTCCATAAAATCCAGCTCCTGAGATGTCCAGAATGTTTTGAATTCTTTCACTCCTGGTTCAGAAAAGGAAGTGTGATAGGTGGGTCTCCAAAGAAGGATTCTGTGCTCTTTGGATTTGAAAAATGTAGCGATGTGCTCTGATAAGACAGCTCACACCGTAGGCTACTAGGGAGATGTACAATAGAATGTAAGGAGGCACATCTTATTTTCAGGATGCTTCTCTCATTCCTGATATTTGGCCATAGTCATTTTCTCCACACACGCAAGAATTTTATAGACTTCCCTTAATAGCGATGTGCCAGGACCAGTCAGTGCGACAATATATTGGTTCATGGGCTTCAAATTCAACTCTGCTTAAAAGAACTAGAGCAAAGGGCCAGCTAAGTGTGGGATTTACTGATTTAGCTGTGGAGGGGAGAAATTCTGCAGATCAGATCAATATGGCCAGTAAAAACAAACTGCAGAATCCCCATTTTCTGCCGGAGGTCTATAAGTGAGGACATTAGATGAAGTACCTGCATTATTTCTGAGCACTTCATCTTGAGTGGCTGGAAATGGTACTTTAAATCCATTACAAGGAATGACTGCAATTTTAAGTCACCGTGATGGGATTAAGTGTCCTGTACAAAAAGTTATAGTTAGCATTTTGTTGTTGTTGATTCCAAGAATCGGATGCCATAAGAGAAGTGTTTTAATCAGCCAGCGTACTGGGACAAGTTCAAACCCAAATTAATTATGTCTCTGTCCCTTAGGAACCATATTTCATGCGATTGGAAAATATGAAGTCATTAGCATGTCAGTATCTGGAACTATTGGCAGCCGTATTTGGAAACACATTTATCCACAGCTACTTTGAAAACAATTTTATCATTATCATCATTGCTATCACCATGATCATTATATTTGTACAAAGAATAGGACTTCCGCACAATAGTGGTTTTCATTTTATTTTCCTAAGAAGGTTGTCAGTTTGAAGACCAAACACTAACGAGACTGATGGCATCGCAGGGCAAGAAGAAATAGGCACCGACATATACTACTGATAAGAATGTAAATTAGTAGCTCTTTGGAAAGTCAATCTAGCCTTTTCCATTATGATATAACATCCACATGTCACTGAATCTAAGTGTACCAGTGCTAAGGAACTCTTAGAAAAACACTCTCAGACGTGTCCAAAAATGAAAATATCCCGTGAAGTTCAGTGAAGCATTATGTGTATAAATGAAAATGTGGATATCATTTAAATACCCTTCATTCAGAAATGATAAACAAGCTATATTTATCAGGATGTTGGAGATGTTACAGTTAAAAGGAACAAAGTATATGTATGCAAATGCACACCAAAGAAGATGTCTACAATTAGCACTGAACTTGTATATGCTTAAAAACAAGACTGTGTATGAGGGATGTGGAGAAGCCTTGATATGAAGCGTGGGGTAAATATTCCTACTAAAACTACCAACAAGAGGCTACTGAACATAGTGGAGGTAAGAGATACATGCCAGACTCTGGAACCGGCCTTAGTCAGCACCGGGAACATATGGTAACGTAACAAAAGAAAGTAGCAGGGCCATGCCATATACTAGAACTGAAGCCTATCTATTTGTGTGTCTGTGTATACATAGATATTAAAAATTTGATGAGCATCTTCTTGTGGAGAAAAATGAGTCTGTCTGCTAGCAGAGGGAAGGTTAAGGGGCACACCATTTCCTCGGTGTTAAAGTGGATATTGTCTTGAGACTCGGATATAATTTTTGAGTTACTCATTTTGAAATGGGATCTATTTATACCTAGATAGAAGTAGAAGTAGAGTTATTCAGAGAGGAGAAAGAAAGAGGAAACGAGAGAGGAGAGGGGGGAGTCCAGTGGTAATTTGTCAGGCTTATTCAGGTGGGGTTGGGGTTTGTTTGAGGTTTGAGATAAAAGACTGTTGAGGAAGGCCAGACTGGCAGAGGAGAAGGGAGACCAGGAGTCCCTTCCTGAATCAAGTAGTCTGGGAAGAGGGGAAGGGAGAAGAGGATAGGAGCAGCAGCGGGTAGGGCTTGTGTGGGCAGCTGAATATAGTGTCCTCTATGTTATTCCATCCTGGTGCCTCCTCCTGACAGAGGCACTCATGTGTCCACCTGCCAGGTCCATGGCTTCTGTTCTCTAGAAATTGTTCTTAAGTAAAGGAAGCTTCCCAAGCCACTGCTACGCTCTCTCCTTAGGGAGAACCTTCTTCCAATTGAAGATCAATAAAGGGGAAGCAAAGGCATGACCCCTTGCTTTGAATCCGGGTGTCTCTGAATAGCTATTCACAGTTTCAGAGCTCCCTGTGGGATTGGATGAGGTATGCCTTATAGCAGGTATAACACAATTCAGCTCCTTCAACTGCCCCATCCTGCCATCTTCTCTCCAAGTGCATGCCGCACACAAAGCCTCGAATGTAAATCTCATCCTCTGTTTTCCTGCCAGCACAACCTGGCTTCCAGAAACCAGGGAGGTGCGAGCCCTGTTTCGAACTCAAACCCTCATGAAGGGGTTTTCTGCTCAGAATAAAGAACTCCAGTTTTGGAATGAGCAAGAATGTGTAGAGTATGCCCAGCTGAAGAAAGATATCCTGTCTGTGATCCTGAGCCTTGGGTGAAACTGAACTTTGGGACACCCTTCTAAGAAACTCTCGCACGTCCAAATGCTTCCATCAAAGACTGCGCATTTTTTCACTTCATAGCCTCGTACCCAAGGATCAGCTAGTGCCTATCTCTGAGTTCTCATTGCAGAAGTATGGACTGGAGGGCTGGGATTCAAAGTCTCTACGGTACAAGGAAATTATGCACTGGCTCTGAGGAATGGTGGGAAATCGTGGAGGGTCTCTAATCTCTTGCTTGCCCTTCTTTGCCCCCAAATCTCTTCTATTCACAGCTGTTTTCACCAGTCTGGCATCCTGCTGTCAGGGCACCTCTGAGTCTGACAGACGGCTGGTGGCAGGACCAGATAGGCCATTTCTTGGCTCACAGTGCATTCTAGAGGAGGGTCACTATCAAGAAGATGTTGAGGGATTCCAATCCTAGACCTTGGTGATGAATTGAAGGGAAGGCGGGTGATGAGTGAAAGGTTGCGAAAAGCTTCTCCGGTTCCGGACTGCCTTCCGGGCTGAATGCGGGTACCACTGACTAAGTCCTCTCAGGAAGGAAACCAGGCTGAGGATGGGGCAGACTAAAAGGAGGATGCTACCCTGCAGGCTCCATGTCAGACGACCCTGAGACACTTGAAAGAGAAGACTAACTTGGCAGTTGACACGTAGAAGATGCCCGCATCTCTGTTCTTCAGGAAAAGGAATTACCTTCTAATGAATGCAAGTAAAACCATGAGAGATGAGCTCACCTTTACAGGGAGAGACCTTCATGAGGATTGAGAAGCCATGCCCTTTGATGGCCACTCTCAAGAATGTGTGAAGGAGACCGAGAGGAAGCTTCCTGAGAGATAATAAAATCAAAAGAATGTGTTGTCCCAGAACCAAGTGTTTCCAGAAAGACAGGGAATGCTACATGGAGCTGAACAGCACTGTGGGGCCAAAGAAAACAATTGACCGAGGTCTCCTGGCTTGGCTGTTGTGGTTAGTTGTCATTGAGGCTCGACCGACTCCTGGTGACCCCATACATCACAGAGTAGGCCTGCTCCATAGCGTTTCCATGGCTGTGACCTTCCAGAACAAGATTGCTGAGACTGTCTCCCAAGAAGCCTCTGATCTTGGTGGGTCTTTGCCACCAAACTTTGAACTCCATTCAAATGCCACCCAGGAACTCCTGTATTCGATTTCAGAACCTTGAAGATCGTGGTATCTCCTTTGATGGAGGGATGAGGTCAAAATCCACATGGACACAGGCTGAGAAGTGAGAGGGAGGAGAGGAATGGGGGCAGGCGAGAGCATAGAACTCGAAACAGCTCTTCAAAAATGTTTTGATTGAGAAGAAAATCAGAAACAGGAAGAAAGAGGGTCTATTAAGGTGGGATTTTGTTTCTGTTTGGTGTTTTGTGTAGGAGAGTCTTAGGCATTGTTACAATCCAGTCGAGAATCTTGAACACTAAAGCAGATGGGTTAATATGTGGAGAAAGTTCATATCTCTTTAATCATGTCTTCAGAAAAGGGAATTCTACAAGCAGTGGAAATCCGATGTATAAAAGCTAGAAGGGGTGAGAGGGTGACTGCTTCCTGACTGGGGCACAACACAGGCAGGGAGGCAGGACAGCACACATGAGTGGGCCAGCCTGTGTACTCACTTTCTCAACAGTGAGGAAGGCTGCCTGTTCATTCACGCAGACCAATCAGAGTGTGAGGTACTAAGGGGTAATGAGTAAGGATGCAGGGTTTAGGGATGGTCGTAATAGCTGTAAATGGTTCGTGGCACACAGGCGTGTGGTGGACACCTTGTACAATTGTCCCCATGGTCATGGAGTTGTTCCCCACCCAGTATCCATGTAAGGACAGACAACTGGCCCTTAGGGCTTCCAAGACTGTGGTCTGCACTTTCAGAAAGCAGAAATAAAACAGACTGTCCCATCTTTCTCTCAAGGAGTGACAGGTGGGTTCAAATTGATGACCTTTTCGTTAACAGTGGTACACGTAGTCTCAGAGCCACCTGAGCATCTTGTATAATTAAAAGGGAGCATTTAAAGCCCAAGGAAGGCTCACAGGTAGTGTCATTGTTAATTACTCTAACACTAAACCGAAAGGTTGGCGGTTCGACCTTACTTCGTTGGATAACTGACTTTACAGTCTGTCCCAGTGAGGACTGGAGCCTAGGTCACCCTTTGGGGCAGTTGTGCTCCATCATGAGATGTCACCGTGACAATCCCTCCACTGCACCCAAGCTCTGGATGACACAAGAGTGAGGCTCTCTGCTGCTCACCCAAGACTGGAGCTTCCAGGTCACCAAGAGGCACTTAGGAAAAATGACCTGGTGAGCTGACCAGCCCACCACTATGAAATCAACCACAGAAACACAGAGGCAGCAGCCTATTTCTTCTCTGACGTACATGGGGATGGCCACAAGTCAGAACTGATGCCCCAGAAACTGCTCAGGTAATTTTGGCTTTCTTGCAGACCCATCTGAGTTTGGGGAACATGAATTGAGATCAGTTTCCCCTATGACATAAACTTCTGTCAATATAGGTCCCTGGAGCAGGCCCAAAGAAAGGAAATGCCCAAACGAAAACAAACTTGCTTCCACTGTGTCAATTCTGACTCCTATGGACCCTATGGGGCACAGCTAGAACTGACCCTGTGATTTTCCAAGACAGGAGTCGAAAGCCCTTATTTCTCCCACTGAGCGACTGGTGGTATTGAACTTCAGAGCTCATAGATCACCGCCCAGCATGTAACCGTTATGCCACCAAGGCTCCCTGCACATCTCTGGGGAGCCGAAAACATCACCTCTCTTTTGCAGAGTGACCACAGTTTGAACCTGCGACCTTGCAGCTAGCAATCTAACTCCCAGTGCGCTGCGCCACCAGGGCTCCTTAAGAAAGAAAATAGGTAGGTAACATTAGCCAACGAGTACAGGTTAACTGCCCCATCTTGCCCTCTCAGGGTAACTGGCGATGTCATCTCTGGTTCCCAGGCCTCTGTTTCACCTTCTGCAAAAGTGAGAGGGCATACAGAGAGCCACAGAGAAGGACTTGGGTTGGCATGCACATGCTCTGGGCCACTTATCGTGTCAGGGTCTGGGGCATGCCTTTTGTCTGTGAAGTTCTAATAAATCTCCGTGGAGGATACGGCGGGTCATCGGTAATGGAAGGCAGCTAAGTGCGTGTGACCCAGTCAGTGGCCCGGGCAGAAGAAATTCCCGCTAACTGGAGTTCCGAGAAGTGTTTGACTTCATTCAAAGGCCGCCCAGAAGGTGACTCTTCTGGCATGCAAGGAATGAGCACTGATCCAAGATTTCCACATTGGCCAATGAACGTCAACGGACCCTGACGCAGCCCCCAATCCCATAGCTGGTTCAAGAAGGAAGACTGAGAGTCTACACCAAGGAAGAAAATTTGCCTCCAGAATTCTGGCCACCTTTCCCAGGGAGCTGAGGCTTTAGCTTCTGCTTAAGTTCCTTCTGTACTGGGGGAGCCTTGCTGTGTCACAAAAACCTTTATGATCTCACTTATATAAAATACTTCTCACTGCCATTGAGACGAATCAGATTCATAGAGGTCCTGTAAGTCATGACAGGACTTCCCCTGTGGGTTTCTGAGACTGTAACTCTTTAGAGGAGTAGAAAGCTTCGTTGGTCTCCAGTGGAGCAGCTGGTGGTTTCAAACTGCTGACCTTGTGGTTAGCAATCCAACATGTAGCAACTTCACCCCTGGGGTTCCTTATATATAAGATACTTAATAATAGACAAATTCATCGAGACAACAGTTCATCAGTGGTTACATGCGGCTTCAGGAGGAAATGGAAGGGCATGTAGTTAAAGGGTACTGAGTTTTCGTTTGAAGGGATGAGTTCTATTCAAAGTGGTTAATAGTAACGGCTGCACAACATGGTAAATAGTGTTAGCATCATTACAGGAAACAGTCAGATTTCTTACAATAGCAAAAAAAGGTATAAAATAAATCAGATCCATAGGATTACAAAGGAGCCCAGTTAAATTGAAAGACAGTTATCAACCCACTTTTGTGATCTGTTACTTTACCAACAAATTAGATGATAAGCTCTACCAGTAAATCTACTATCTATTGTGATTTTTAAATGATGCATAAAAAATTAAAAAAGGTATTTTGAGGTTTCTGCCGCAATTATGATGTGATATGAAAATATATTTCTAATGTTAAAAGTATGGGGGTAAGTGACAAAACACTAATACCAGGGTTCCAGTTCATGCAGGACAGCTTTATTCTGAGTAAAACACGTGCAGACATCTGCAATACATGGATGGGCACAGAATATTATCTCAGCCATACACTTGTTATGCTAGTTAGATGATTTTCTGTCAACTTGATCCTTTATGAATATGTAAGGGTGAAATTCAACCTGTCCAGCAAATCACAGCCTAACGCTGCCTCCTTGGGAATGTGGCCTTCTTATAAGCAGGAAGCCTAGAACTTCCATCTCTCTGCCACGTTGCCTTTCTGCTTGCTGGGACTCGCCTCCTGTCACAGCCCATGTGGGCCCTGCTGTGTTTCCTCCCACCGTGGATCGACAGGACTCTATACCCACCAGCCTGGGACCTTCCTGCATTCCTCATCACCTTTCTGTGGCATGCATCTGCAGTTAAGAATCTGAAGAGGGCCCTGGCTTGCATCTGACTCATGGACTTGAGTTGGACTGGGCTGGAGGGTCTTCTTTGGACATAAGATTACTTGTTCATATAAAGTTCTTTCTTATACATGGATGAGTACATCTGGCTTTCTTTCCCTAAAACAACTGGACTAACAGGCTTGTCTTAGCCTCCTCAGGGTACCTTCAAGAAAGGATGCCATCAAAACAGTTAGTGGGGATCTGTGGGGTCTGCGAAAGTCAAGGGATAGAGGTCAGCTGATAAGGACATGGTACCTGCTTTTTTTGAGATTCCAAAGAAGTCATCTTGATATACTTTCTTGAAGGACATGGGGTAATGACAGGGGTTTATTATGAATCACATTTGAGGAAATTAAACACTGTATGAGCAAATAAAAAGCCAGGAAAGTTGTATTCCATCAAGACACTGTCTCTGCTCATTCTTCAAGGGTACCAAGAACCATCCTGTAAGAATTTCATGGGGAAACCTTACCACATCCACCCTGCAGCCCTGATCTTGAACCTTAAAAACTCAAAGAACTTTGACAAAGAAACAGGATTTGAGTCCTTAGAGAATGCTCAAACTGTCGTTTTGACATGATTTAAATACAAGCGCTCATCATTCTTCAGGGAAGGGTTAGAGAGATGGAAACACTGCCTTCAGAAGTGTATAGACCTTGATGGAGAATTTGTCAAGAGCCATTAGTGTCCCATGTCAATATTTTTATTTAACAAAGGTTTATGTGATTTCATAGCAATAATATTGCATTAATCACAGCCCCCAAGAGATGCTAACACTCTTTCTTCTTAGCAAAATCCCTCTTGGGTGGATATGCTCATCATATTCAAAGAGTGTGATGGGAATATTAACGCATCCATCATTTCTTGCTGTCCTGGTTTCTTGTCTAGTCATCTGAAGCACTGTAACTTGTTATACCTCGGGGTCTTTGAATTTGCCTAGTTTGCCCTTCCTTTGGAATCGCCCTGGTGGCATAATGGGTTATGAATTGAGCTGCTAACTGAAAAGTCAGGCTACTCAAAACCACCAGTGGCTCCATAGGACAAAAGTGAGGCTTTGTGCATCTCAAAAAAGACTGTGCGATCTTGGAAACCCACCTGGGCAGCTCTACCCTGCCTTCTAGGATCATGATGAGTGGGAATTGACCCCATAGCAGTGAATTTGGTGAGTTGGCCCTTCCTTCACATTATTCTCAGGAATAATCCATTACCATCCTACAGACATTGGCCAAAGCATTCTGTGGCATTTGTGGCGGTATCAAACTCAATCGGAGAGAAAAGATGGCATGCCTTGTCATGTTAAAGGGCTAGAACATCATCCTGAGATCACGGGGAACATTTGCAACATTTGTTTTTTTTAAAGCAGAGAAGAAACTTGTTTGAATGAGAGCTTTAGATAAGTCGTGTTGATGATGTTTCAGAGGGTGCCTAAACCAAACACAGGGCATAAAGACCATATATTTGACTGTGGCCAAAGTTGAGATGCGATCTGAAGACTGAGCCTACCAATCAATAAATGAATAAACACATGTAAGCACAGTGTGCATTTGACTACACTGTATGTTTCAAAAAAAAGAAGCACTCCAGATATGAGCACACAGAGACAAATGGCCATAGCATACGTGTATGGGAACCTCTAGGTGGAGCCCTGCACCTCATAGGTTTCACCTGGGTTTTGGATTTTAGTTCTCCTAAGCATTAGGTGGGAGCCGTTCAGAAAGAAATGTCATCATTCAGTTCCTTTAATCTACAGACTAAGGAGTCAGGTTTGCATCTGAAAATCAGCTGGCTATTGATCCAAACCTTGTTAATATTCATGAGTTTTATCAAGAGGTAGGAAATTTTAACACAGTGGCCCCCACACTCTAAATCAATTCCCATTGATTTCAATCAGCTTACTCCACACCAGCATTGACATGGGCCCCTCCCATGAAAAGCTGCTTCCAAGGTCCTTTGAAACATATGTATGGAATGGGGAGCTGGTCAGTCCTGCCTGCTATTGTCTGGGCTCTAGGTAGTCTTTGCAACCTTCAGATTACAGAGAGCTGCTTCTTGGTGTGCCTGCGCCTCTTGAGAAGTACATGGTCTGGCTGCCTCTTCTATCCATTCATCCTCAAAATGACCCCCGGCGCGTTCCTGTCTCACCCAGGTGGAGGCCTTGCCACCTTCAGACACATGTCAATGACAAGACACAGCTGATTTTCCCCAAAGCTTAGATGCTGACAGTTGATGCTGGTTTTTAACCAGCTTGAATGGCAATCACCCCTTTCCCCGACTCTGTCCTTCAAATACAACAAAGCCAGTGCGGAGCAAGAGCCCATGCCAAATCTACAGGGAATGTGGCTCAGAGCTCTGTCATGCCCTGACCAATCAGAGGACCAGTCCTGGAGGCTCAGCCTTTCCACTCAACAAAAGTCTCTGCTTTGGGGCTGGAAACACAATACATGTGACTTTTATTTTCATCCTTGTCTTTATTTGATCCATGAAAATATTAACCTCATGTATCAAGAAAAGGTCACGATGCTGAAGTAGCTCCTGATTCTACCACGAGTAGGAGAGTATGAATTGTTTCTGGTAATGCTGACTAGCACCAGTCCAAAGCAGTCATTTGACTTTCATTCTGATGAAAGCTATGGGAAATTCCAGGCTTCTTCAAGGTAGAGGGAAGAGAAGAGCCATAATTGTGCTCTGCCTTGGTCTGATCCTATAGGCTTTCTTCAGCTCCGTTGCTTCTTGAGGGTGGCATCTTCAAATCCAATCCATTATCCACATGTTTTCATCCCCTCTGCTCCTAGGAAGGCCTCATCCACTCCTTCTGAACACACAGAATGCATGCAAATACACACACATAATCAAGTCGTGGGCACTATGACATCACACTGATAGAAGCTACAATTCTTGATGGACTTTTCTTTACTCAACACATTTCTTAACTATGGATCTACTCTGTATCAGCCAGTGGTTGTGCAAAGGGTTAGGACACTTGGCTGCTAACCAAGAGGTTGGAGGGTTGACTCCACCCAGAGAAGCTCAGAAGTAAGGTCTGGTAAACCACTTCCGAAAGTTTGGCAATCAGCCATTGAACACCCTATGGAACACAGTTCTGCGCTGACACGCATTGGTTATTCTAAGTTGGGGTCAATTCAATGGCATTTTCCCCCTTAACCATGTGTCAGGTTCTGTTCTGGAGACTACAGATTCAGCGGGGAACAAGAGGAAAAAGTCTCTCTCTCTCTCTCTCTCTCTCTCTCTCTCTCTCTCTCTCTCTCTCTCTCTCTCTTTCTCTCTCTGTCTCCATGTGTGTGTGTATGTGTGTGTGTGTGTGTGTGTATGTATGCATGCGCACATGTATGTGTGTTGGACTCTCCAGGCATTGCAGATAAAAAAAAAACAGAGTCTCACAGAACCCAAGTGTCATGTGGTCCCTGGGTGATACGAGTGGATTTCTTCCAGCTATGAGTGTAAAGATTGGCAGTTCAAACCCACCCAGAGCGTCATGGAGAAAAGGACAAACAGTCTCCTTCCATAAAGAGTGTAGGGAAGACAACCTATGAGTAGTTCTACTTGGAAACATGAGGGGTGGGCCTAAGTACAAATCAACCTGGAGCAAACTGATTTCTCATGGGTCACCTTTTCTGGGTGGAACCAGGATTTGAACCTGGAACCCAGGTCAGTTAACTTTCAATCCCATGCTCTTTCTATTTTCTTTCACTGCTTCCTGTCTCTGAAAGGACATATAGCCCAAGTCGCTCCTTTCTTTTACTTTTCATTCCAACTCAGTCAACGTTCTCCTAATCATCTTCCATTTGTTCATTCAACATTTACTGAGCAGCAGCTTTTTGCCAAGTTCACTTTGGGTCTTGGAGATGTCAAAATCAATGAGACCTCACCTGTGCCTGTGTCCCCCTGCAAATGACAAGACTGTAAACTGCTGGTGTCCAATGATACATTGATGTGGCTCACTCCGTATCATCTGCCACTAAGCATTGGACCTGGAAAGCACTTATTTAATTTTTTTAAATGTGGTCCTTCACATTATTAGGTGAGAGCTTCCTGCCTCTCCTTTTGGTAGCTGGTTCTTAATGCCACGAGATGATCACTAAGTACACTGCTCATTTCTACAGCTCCAAACCCTAGCCTGTCATCGCTTTCCTGCCCGAATGACTCTCCGCTTCTTTTCCCGAAGTGATTGCTATTCTACTAAGCCTTGGAATTGGATCTTCTTTCTGAAGCTATTCTACCGCCACTACTAAGTATGCCGTGGCCACTTCAGCCCATAGATCTTACCTATTTCCCTCCTTGCATGGAGCAGACTACACATCTAGTCCCTAACTAAGCACCAAGTAGCAGTTCAATGACTGAGTACTGAATGAACTCCTTTCACCTTTCTTTCTGCAAATATTTATGAAGCACATGCTCAGGCACTGTGAGGATGGCACTGAACTGGGCAGTGCCCCGTTCTAGTTTACACGGGGTCCTCAGGAACTAGAACTGACTCACTAGCCCCTTACAACAGCCAAAGAAGCCAATGCTGGGTCCCAGGAATGAACAAAACAGACAAAACTCCTTGCCATCATTGAAGGTAAACAAGCGGCCATCTAGCTCAGAAGCAACAAAGCCCACATGGAAGAAGCACACCAGCCTGTGCGATCACAAGGTGTTGAAGGGATCATGTATCAGGCATCATGAGAACAAAAAAATCATACCATTGTGAATGATGGGGGAGTGTGAAGTTGAGACTCAAAGCCCATTTGTAGGCCACTGGACATCCCTTACAGAAGGGTCTCGGGGAGGATACAAGCCAGTCAGGGTGCCATGTAGCAATGATGAAACACACAACTTTCCTCTAGTTTCTAAATGCTTCCACCCCCCACTATCATGATCCCAATTCTACCTTACAAATCTGGCTAGACCAGAGGATGTACACTGGTAAAGATAGGAGCTGGAAACACAGGGAATCCAGGACAAATGAACCCGTCAGGACCAGTGTGAGAGTGGCAATGCTGGGAGGGTGGAGGGAAGATGGGGCAGAAGGGGGAAACTGATTACAAGGATCTACATATAACTCTCCCTCCCTCTTGGGGTATGGACAACAAAAAAGTGGGTGAAGGAAGATGTCAGATAGTGTAAGACATGATAAAATAATGATAATTTATAAATTATCAAGGGTTCATGAGGGAGGGGAGCATGGTGGGAAGGGAAAAATGAGGAACTGATACCAAGGGCTCAAGTAGAAAGCAAAGGTTTTGAGAATGCTGAGGACAACAAATGTGCAAATGTGCTTGACACAATGGATGTATGTGTGGATGGTGATAAGAGTTGAGCGAGCTCCCAATAAAATGATTTTTTTAAAAGAATTACAACCTTGGAAGTGCTATATAAGGTCTCTATAAATCAGAATTCACTTGCTGGCCTTAAATTTTTTAACACGATGTAAGGATGGTGGACACCCTGCTTGGTGATGGACAAGTTTGGTCAGAGAAAAAGAAGATCCTCAACAAGGTGGGTAGACAGAGTGGTTGCAACAATAGGCTCAAATATATCTCCTTGTGAGAAGGGCACAGGACCAAGTAGGGTTTCCTTCTGTTGTACAGAGAATCACTCTGAGTCCGATGTACAGAAAGTCACCGGGTCTGTTGTACAGAGAATCACTGTGGGTCCGATGTACAGAAGGTCACTGAGTCTGTTGTACAGAGAGTCACTCTGGGTCCGATGTACAGAGAGTCACCGAGTCTGTTGTACAGAGAGTCACTCTGGGTCCGATGTACAGAGAGTCACCGAGTCTGTTGTACAGAGAGTCACTCTGGGTCCGATGTACAGAGTCACTGGGTCTGTTGTACAGAGAGTCACTCTGGGTCCAATGTAGAGAGAGTCACTGAGTCTGTTGTACAGAGTCACTCTGAGTCCAATGTACAGAGAGTCACCAAGTCTGTTGTACAGAGTCACTCTGAGTCTGAATGGACTCAATGACACCTAACAATAATTCTCCTGGTTAGGATGAGAAGGCTGGTGAAGTATGGGAAGATAAAACTCATTACTATCCAGACCATTCTAACTCACAGGGACCCTTCATAGGTTCCTGAGACTGTAAATCTTTATGGGAGTAAACAACCTCTTCTCTTTTTTTGATACCCTCCCCCCTGCACACTGACAACCTCTTCTTAAGGGAGCTATTAAGAGCTCCCCACTCCCGCCTAGGAGAAGCAAGCCACATCCCTCGTTGAAACCCCGCCAGGCTGAGCAGTCACACTCCTTGTCCCTGAAGAAGCCCGATGCAATTTGGTTATTTTTCAGAAGATGGTTACGAAATCCATGAAGATCTGTCTCTGTAATTTGCCAGTACATTTTCATATACTCCTAATAACAACTGTATGGAGCCTTCAGACACTGCCATGCAAAAACCTGGAAATGGGTCAATAATTAAATCCCACCCCGTGGGTTTAGAAGCTATCCCTATCCATACAAGAACGCAAGAAGCACTGGAGACCCTGTGGTCACAGAGCTCACCTACAAATTGAATTTCAACCATTTGAACCTACCAGCTTCTCTGTGGTATGGTTTACATTACAGTCTAGGAAACCCTCTAAGTCAGTCGTATTCTGTCTTATGGGGTTAATATGAGTCAGAATTGGAGGAAGACCTCAGGAAGAGAGAAAGGCTTATTAACAACCTGAGATGTGCAGATGATATGATCTTGTTTGCCTAAAGTGAGGAAAACGTGAAACACTTGTGTGATGAAGATCAAGGATTAGAACTTTCAGTATGGATTATGACTCAATATAAACATGACCAAAATCCTCACAATTGGACCAATAGGGAACATCATGATAAATGGAGACAGGTTGAAATTGTCAAGGATTTTGTCTTGGTGTTGATCCATAATCAATGTTTAAGGAAGCAGCGGTCAAAAGATCAAACAAATGCACTGCACTGGGTAAATCTGCTGCACAAGACCTCTTTCGAGTGCTGAAAAGCAAAGTTGTTACTCTGAAGACTATGGTTTGTCTGACCCCAGCCATGGTATTTTCCATTAGCTCATATGCATGTGAAAATTGGACATTTAATAAAGAAGACGGTGGAAGAATCAATGCATTTGAATGGTGGTTTTATCAAAGGGTATTGAGGATGGGAAGATCTGTCTTGGAAGCAGTAGGGCCAGAGTGCACCTTAGAGGCAAGGACAGCCAGACTTCATCTTACATACTTTAGACATGTTGTCAGGATAGACGGTCCCTGGAGAAGGACATCATGCTTAGCAAAGCAGAGGGGCAGCAAAAAGGAGGAAGGTCCTCAAGGAGATATGTTGACCAGTGGCTGCAGCAATGCACTCAGGCATGGGAACATTTGTGAGCAGGACACAGGTCCATGCAGTGCCCCTTCTGCCAAGTTCAGGGTCAGTATGAGTTACAACCGACTGGATGGCCCCTAACAACACCATGGGTCAGCGTCAACTTGACAGCACCTAACAGCAACACCTAGGCATCAAGTGGAAAAGAAAGGCTAAAATATCAAAATGGATAAGCCTCTTATACAGGTGGTAGAATTATGGTTTCTTTATGTTTTATTATATGGACGTCCCTATAATTTTTAACATTGTCTGTAATAATGATTAAAAACATAGCATTAAGAAAACTGCTTTCCCGATCAACTGGCTGTCTAATCAATTTAATATCAGATGCCCTCCCACTAATCTTTTTTTTAACTATATAACTAAAAGAGTCGGAGGCAAATCCAAGCAGCCCCTATCAATCTACATTCCTACCATTGCAGCCAAGAAAATTCTGTGGCTACTCTGAAGTACGCGGTGTTGCCGTGAACCAGAATCAACTGGATGTTAGCGGTCTGTTTTTATTCTGAGCTTGGCTATCTGCTCCTCTGTCACTTCATTCTTTTTTCTTTTTTTATGTGCCCCTGGACACGTTCTTTACAAGCATATTTCCAATGACTTTTTCTCTTAGAAAAACTGGGAGTCATAGTATCGCAATTGCCATTGGTAAAGTGGAGGGACAGTGAAAAAGAGGAAGACCCTGGATGGGGTGATGGACACAGTAGCTGTAACCGTGGGCTCAAACAGAGTGAAAATTGTGAGGAAGGCACAGGACCGGGTGTGGGGTGGGCCTGTTACACATAGCGCTACTGTGGACTGGAGCCGACTTGATGGTAAAAATAACAATGGGTCATTCCCAAACCCATACCAAACCTGTTGCCAGCAAATCTCTCCCAACTCATAATTGACCCTGTAGGACAGTAGAATTGCCACTATATGGCTTCTCAAGGCAGTGGTCCTTATACAAGGAGGCTACCACATTTTTCTCCCATGGAATGAATGGTGGATGGTTGTGAACCACAAATCTGTCAGTTACTAGCTGCTCACTTAACCACTGTGCCGACAGGCTCCTTACTGAAGGATCGGATTAGGAAATTCATGAAATGTACTAACTGTGCAGTAAACCACCAATAAACATCACTTATTATTGGTGCTGTTTAAATATCTACATATATTTAAATTATATTAATTATATACAATTACTTTTATAAGCTAAATTGCCTGTAGTACAGACTGGATTACAATAACTCAGAAGAACGATCTAATATAGAAGAGATAAAAAGTCTCAGGAACTTTAGAAATATTTCTGACAGTTTCAAGTTAATGGGTTCCTAGATAGGAGCTTAGTAATGGTTCATCAGTCCAAAGTTCGGTTCACTAGTCGATCAATCGGAGAATGATGGAGATTCTACTCTTGTACCAAGGTAAAGTCTCAGACACTTATGGGTCACTTCTAGCCAGTCCTATAGGGTAGACGAATTGGCATCAACTCAAGGTCGTAAGTTTGCCTGGGTTTTGTTTGTTGATGTTCCTGAGCAGTGCAAACGATGAACACATTTGGCTGTTAGCCATAAGGTTGGAGGTTCAAGTCTACCGATAGACCCTCAGAAGAAAGAGCTGGCAAACTACTTTCGAATATATCAGCCACTGAAACTCCGGGGACATGATTCTACTCTGACACATATGGGGTGGTCATGAACCATAGCTAATCCAACAGCAGCTTGCTGTTGGGGTTTCAAGTTATCAGATACTTTGTAGGATTCGCGGCATGCGTGTAGATGTTGTTCATTCATTGATTTTGCTGTGCTGTACTGCACTGCACTGTGTGGTTATACTGCTCTTTATTCACCTTATCAAAGGTGCTTCCTGGTGCCTTTATTTACAAGCAGTGCTGCCAGGAGCAGGCTTGAGTATAAATGTGAGAGATTATTGAGAGCCACTCTCTATTGAGGTGCTAGGTCATAGCGTATGCGCATCTTCAATTTAATTCATTACTGATAAGTTGATCTCCAAATGAGTCGGACCAATTTACAGTCACTCCACCAGCAAGGAAGAGCAGCCGTGTCTCCACGCACTCAGCAAAAATCAGTATTGTATTATGGTTAGGAAGTGGTGCCTCATCTTAACTTGTGTATCTATGACTTATTAATGTGGCTGAGCATGTCTTTCCTATACTGCCTGGGCTATTTGGTTTTCATATTCTGTGTCCCCACTCCTATTGGTATCTTTTATGCCCCCCATTGTCTTTACAGTATTGATTTATAGGAGCTCTTTACATATTCTAGCTGTCACCCTTTGTCGGTTATTTACATTGATGTTTGTTGTCCTAGAGAAACCTTTTTATTTCATATAGCCAAATATATCAGTCTTATCCCTCCTGCTTCCTGCTTTTTGAAAACAAAAGCCTCTCTACCCCAATGCTCCAAAGATATCTTCATAAACGTTCTTCATAAAGTTTTATTAGTTTGGAATCAACTACTTCCGGAAGAGATGTTTGTATCTGCAATTAGGAAGAGTGCAATGTTCTTCTATTTTTTTCACCAATATGACTAGTCCTTCCTTCCCTCAAGCTGCTAAATGAATAGACTCCTTCCCCCCCCCTCGCCCCCCCCCGATTCCCTCCTCACAGTGCCTCTGACTTTTACCAATGTTCGATATGTGTTCAAGGGCCTTGTCTTCATCGTCTACCCCAAGGATTGGCAAACTTTTGAGACAGAAGAGCCAATTGTCTCTTGCAATAATCTAAAAGTTTTTCAACAGCCATATATATATATATATATATATATATATATATATATATATATATATATATATATATATACAAAAAAATGAAACCACTCTTATTGGACAACTCTTCTTTACATTTGACGTCTGACCCACATGGACATACAGAAAGAGCCACATATGGCTTGAGAGCAGCGGTTTGCTGAACCCATCAGCTCTAGCCTGTTCCTTTGATTGGTTCGTACCAACTTCACATTGCTCTAATAACAAACCTTTGAAATAAATCTTGCTGCATGGATGAGCAGGAGACTTGGCAGTGTAACCATTAAGTGGCTGGCTGCTCACCTAAAGGCCCGTGGTGTAAACCTAGGCAGTGGCCCCCCTCCCCAGGACAATGGCCTGCTGAGATGCTTCCATGAAGTTCACAGCCAATAAGCTCTCTGGGGACAGGAGCTGTCCTCTGCCACCAGCATCAGAATGGGCACCATGGCACGCACCAACAAATTCCCCGACACATGGAAAAGCGAAGCTCCTCTCCTTCTTCACAAGTTCCCTGGCTATTCCTGGGCCTTTCTCTTTCCCTATATGCACTGGGATACATGTTGCCAATTTCCACCACACACAAAAATGCAACCTGTGTATATTTTCCGTGAGTGTGCTTTGTCCTTAAACAGAATCCTTTATTTTTTAATCAGAGAATAAATACCAAATCCACTGCCTTGGCGCCTATTCCGACGCATCACAACCCTGGTTAGGGTTTCTAGGGCTGTAAATTTTAGGAGAACAGACAGCCTCGTCATTGTTTCAGGCGGGGCAGCTGGTGGATTTGAACCACAAACCTTGCTGTGTGCAGTCCAACACTTATCTCATAGTGCCACCAGACTCCCATCAGAGGACTGGAGTTTCTTCTTTGAGGAAAATGTGGCCGAGGAGGTGACCCTGTGGCTCTTTTTGAGTTTAGGGTGAGGGTCAGACAGCCCAACTTTCTCCCCTGGTGACTAATGGGTTCCAACGGCTGAGTTTGCTGACACGGATAAATGGAAATAAAAGAAAATGCATGTATTTTCCATCCCTTGTGTGTGTATGTGTGAGTATACAATATTTGCCATTTCAGCGTTTTTTACAGAACGACTGTAGTGGCATTGATGGCATTTATCAGTTTGCACAACCATCTCCGCTACCCATGTCCAGACTCTTAGGGACTCTGCTCAAATACTCCGCAGCTCCTCCATCTCCGTCCCTCCAGTCTCCTTCTTCCACCTGATGGCTCTATTGCAGTCTGACAGAGCATCTCTATTAAAACATCCTCTCATTAAACTACATTCACATAGGGCCGAGAACGTGTCCCACAGTCTTCTGTCCCTGGATTCTGTCCCAGAGCCTGGTACCTGGAAATTATTCCGGGGTGATTACTGAGTCCACAGTCTAGTTAGATACTAACTTTCACCCTCCTGTTAAGCTGGTGCCTGCCAGCACCAGGATGCTCTATTACTTAACCTCAGCCTGCCCCTCTTCCCTACTCACTCCCCCGCATTTAATTACATTCTCATCAGACTTGCAAAATGGTCTGTTGGCTCTCTGTGCAGTTTAAAGTGTTTGTGTAAACATCAGAGGGATCCTGTTAATTATAAAGACTTCCTCGCATTCATTGCAGCCAGTTCCGGTCTCCCCTGATTGTAAAGGAGATAGGACCAGCCACTTAGAGACAGGAAGGAGTTTATTGAAAGAGACAACAGCAGGCCTGTATAGATAGACTAATATATACACATGGTTTATAGAGTGCATAGTTCTCTTCCATAGGAGAAACGCACAAAAGGCAAGTGGTGGTGGGAGAGAGAAAGGGGGAGGAGAGAGGAAGAGAGGATAAAGAGAAGAGGGAAACACAGTCGAGGCAAAGATAGAAGAAAAACAGGAACAAAGAGAAGGGAGGGAACAGACGCACACCCTCACAGGTAAAGAGAGGCAGAGAGACAAGGGTAGGCCAAGAAGCATAGTGCTAGAGATGGGGTAAAGGGTGAGAAAGCTTCAAGTTGCTACACACTCTACTTCCTAACACATGGCACACTTGTCCTGGCATACAGAACACAATTCATATTTCAAACTGGGAGTGCTGGCACCCAGGAAGTGAGAACACCCATAAAAAGATAAATGAATTGTCAAACTCAATTTCAGTCACCAGACTCTTGAGAACTACCACGATCCACCCTGATGGCCAGTCATGGTTGTCTAATTCTGTATCTCTCCAAAGGTCAGGAATGGAAAGCTTGGATATATTGAATCTGTTCTGCCCTCTGAGCTCTGCTTTCTTGGGAATGCCCAGCCAGAATTCTTCACAAGAATCTGCATCTCTGCTCTGGACAACCCCAACTTGAGGCTTTGATGGAACAAAGTTCAACCAAAAGCCAGATGCATCCCTACACGTTTGACCCCCAGGTCTCAAGCACTTGCAGTGTTTCAGATATAACTATTGCCTGGCCACTGACAAAGAGTAAACGTTTGTTCTTTATTCTTTTTGCTTAATATCGTTTATCTTATTGTTATTGGCGTTATTTTTAAGAACAGACAACAGCAGCATACAAAGCAAATCCAGCCATTTCTGTATGCACAATTCAGTGACATTAATGACATGCCTGAAGGTCAGCAACCATACTTTTCAGAATTTTCCCTCCTGCATTAACATCAGCTCACAGTGCCCTAAGTTTCCTATCGAATCTTTCAAGTTGCAGTTTTTAATTTGACAGAGAGGTCGTTCTTAAAAAAGCATAATGTTCAAGGGAGATGCTCTTTACTAGTTAAGCTAAACTATTGGTAGGCTTGAAGGCTTCAGGGAACATTTTTAATTTAAGGTTTTGGGTTTAAAGATTATCTCAGAGGAAGAGTTTGGGGGACTGCATTTCTCATTGGCTCCAGAAATTTGCGTGTGCTGGTAATTTGAATGTCTGTTCTGCATTTCCTCCCTCTTGACTACCATTCTTTATAGAATCTTTAATTAAAACATCCAGTAATGATAACCAGGTCCCATCGAGTTTTTCTGGTCTACTGTCAAAGGACAAAGCTGTTCATAGAAGCAATTAGCCAGACAGAGTTATCCTCCATTTCTAACTTGTCTTTGCTCTCTATTGCTCTAAGTCAGTTCTCAACCTGTGGGTCATGACCCCTTTGGGGGGAAATCTAATGACCCTTTCACAGATGCTCCCCGATTCATAACAGTAGCAAAATGACAGTTATGAAGTAGCAACAAAAATAATTTTATGGTTTTGGGGGGGTGTCACCACCACATGAGGAACTGTATTAAAGGTCGCGGCATTAGGAAAGTTGTGAACCACTGTGTAAGTGAATAGACACCAGTTTTACTTTGGAGGGTTGTTTGCAAGGTTTTAAAACCCAAGGGATTATGTCAATAACTAGGAAATATGAACAAAAGCACTGAATATTCATATCAATGTAATAAAACTAAAATAGATCAACAGCACTAAATCGTCCAATGGCCTAGGATGCTACACAAGACAATGACCTCCAGCAAGAAACCAAACTTCATGAGGTGTTTGGTGGCAATGACAGTGAGAGTCTGCCTTGGAGCCATCTAATAAAAAATGCCCCCTCTCTCTTAAAAGGCACGTTCAAAGTCTACCTGCAGTTCCAACAGCTTGGCCATCCATCTGGAAAACATGCGTTCTCCTTCCTTCCTTTCTTCCTCTGCACTTGCTGAAGGAACATCTCAGGTGGTGGGTCTACAGTGAGAAAGGCAACATGTCACTCACAACTAAAGAGTTCAGAGCGAAGTGTGGGCAAATGAGCACTAAACAAAGAACACGCAAATAAAGGGGATACTGTGGATGGCCGTATTTAGATGGGAAACCAGGAAGTGGAAAATATGAGGAAAGGGTCTTTTTTATTTATCTGACACATGAGTAGAAGTTTGTGAAAGGAATAGCGGGTGTCAGCAGGTTCAGATAGAGTGAATACTATCCATTGAATTGTTGAGGAGAAAAAGAATTTGATATATTTGTGAAGGAAAGCAAGGCAGGGTGGCTGGAATCCAGAAAGCAAAGGAAACCCTGTCCCGTGATGAGAGAGGATAGGGAGGCAGGGCCAAAAGTTTCAGAGATGGATAACAAGAAGAAAAATGATATCAATTGATTTACATTTTCACAGCTGGCTTGAGAAAAATGTTCAGACATGAGACTAGATCTCTGAAACCAAGGTGTGGGGGATGGCTTGGGGTGGGGTGGGGGATCATATAAAACAGAAAATACAATTTTACAATCATCAATAAAAAAATTTATAATCAGATCTATTAAAAGAAAGCCTAGGAGCCCTGGTGGAGTAGTGGGTAATTTTTTGGGTTTTTAACTGAAAGGTCACCAGTTCAAATCCACCAGCTGCTGGAGGAATATTGGGCTGGGGATTCCAGTAAAGATGTGAATCCTTAGAACCCTTAGGGAGCAGTGTACTCTGTCTTAGAGGGTTACTATGAATTGGAATTGACTTAGTAGAAGTTGAGTTTTCGTGTTTTTTTAATTTAAAGAAAAAGACTCTCAGATTGAATTTTTAGTAAAAAACATCAGATTGGTCTGCTTACAATTGAAATGACATAGAAAAACATTAAAAGAAGAGAACTTTCTGGTGACTTTGAGCTTAGTTTACTTTTTGTCTTCCCCACCCCAGTTATTCATATTTTAAAGTTAAATGACTGATTTTAAACCTTTCTTCTTTTTTTTAATGTCAATGATTACCCTCATAAATTTCTTTCTGAAAATTGCCTTTGCTGTGCCCCCCAAATTTGAGGATGTTGTATTGCATTTTTATCCCTCTCTAAGCAGGTTCTGATTTCTTCCTTGGCCCACCAGTTGTTAACACTGTGTTATTTAGTTTTCATATATTTTTTCAGTTTTAAAACATGATGTTGGGGAATTACGAAAGAACGACTGGCTCCATCTATATTATTTCTTATCATTGCAAGGGGATCTGGGATTATTTCAAAATACAAAGTTTAATTTAACTTTTTTAACTTTTAAAATTTAACTAAGATGAAATTTATAAAATATTATGTTGAGCAAAATAGGCCGATCACAAAAGGAAAAATTCAGTATGGTCGTACTTGTATGAATTCTCTAGATAGGCAAATGCACAGAGGATAAAGCTTCTTGTTGGTTGTTGACTGCGGGGTGGAGAAGAGAGGAGAGATTATTGCTTAGGGGTCAACAAGGTTCTCTGGAGCATGATGGAAAATGGGAAGAGCAGAGTGCTGATGGCTGTGCCACATGAAAAATGTAATCCCACTGAATTTTACATGTAAAAATGTGGAAATAACAAATGTTATATACCCACAACATACGCATGGGGGGCTTCAAAGAGTTCATGGGAAAAATCTGTTTTCTTTTATTTCTGTTTACCCATGATCAGCTGTTCAAACCCACCAGCCACCACAGGATAAAGATGAGGTGATCTGCTCTCATAAAGATGGATAGTCCTGGAAACATACAGGGAAAGTTGTACATTCGACTGTATCCTGTAGGGTCACTCTGAGTCAGAATCAGTTCAATGTCGGAGGACATAAATATATATATATCAGGTAGAAGAAAATTTAAGGCAAAATATTTAAGTGATTAACTGTTAATGAGGAATAGAGTCATGTTACATAGTGATAAAAAAAACTCTTAATGCATGCAACAATCATTAAGATGTTCACACCTAATAACATTGATTCAATTGTGAAGAGTAAAAGCAAGTAAATTTTAAAGGAGAAAGTGACAAATCTTCAGTTGCAAAAAATTATTTTAACACAGAAATCAATGGAATCTTCAAAAATATGTGGATAAATAGAGAAGTTGAGCAGTGTAATTAATAAGGTTGATTTAGCATATATTTTCTATAGCTATAGTCATAACATGTTATAAATAGTATATAAATCTATCTAGCATATGATCAATATTTCTATTTATATCCACAACAAATTAAAAATTGTTGTTCTTCTCGAGCAACAATCGAAAACTGATGAGTTAGGTCAGAAAGGAAGCCTCGGACATTTTAAAGAAATATGCAGACTATATTATAATTAAAATACCCAAATATGGTCCATTGAAAAGACTAAGGAAATGCAAAAACATCAAGCAAAATATATTTTAAAATCTTGAGAGATTAAACTCAACTTTAAGTAGAATTGTTCCATTCAAATAGAATACAAAGAAAACCTTATGCCACTACATTTGAAAATGTTGATGAAATGGAAAATTTTCTTAATAACTAATAAAAGATTTATCTTAGAAATAAATAGAAATATCTCAATATACCAGAAATAGAAAATAAAATAAATTTAGTAGACTAAAGTCTCTTTCTCTCAAAAGAACCAAGATCCAGATAATTAGATAGGTGATATTACTAAAAGTCATCAGTAACTGATAGTCTATTATATACTGTTTCAGTCATGGATTGAATTGTGTTCCCCTAAACATGCGTCAACATGATTAGGCCATGATTTTCAGTATTGTCCGGTTCTTCTCTGCTTTGTGAGCTGATGTAATTGTCTTACATATTGTTAGCCCTAAGCTCTGTCAGTGGTTAATGGCAGGGTTAAGTTATGTTCAAGAGATTAGGTTCTATTTGTTCTGAAATGATATTTGTTATGTGAAGGAGGTAGCATTGGAATGAAGAGGAGCTGGTGAAGAAGGTTTCCCTGTTCTACAAGAAATAAAAGGAAGACAAACAGAGAAGGAGGAAGCTTAGTACCACCAAGAAAGAAGAGGCAGGAGAAACATACTTCCTTTGGACTCAGAGTCCCTGTACTGAGACCCACCTAAACCCCAGGGGTGGGGGTGGGGAGGTGGATTTAGATGTAGATCTTCACGGGGATGCTCCATCCACAGATCCTGAAAAGAAACCAGGGCTTTCTCCAAGCTCCGAGAGAGAAAGCCTTCCCTTAGCATTGACACCTTGAATTTGGTCCTAACCTAAACTCTAAGAGAATACATTTGTGTGTTAAAGCCATCCACGTATGTTATTTCTGCTATGTTAGATGCCATCGAGTCGGCTCCAACTCAAGTTGGTTCCAACCATGTGTATGACAAAATGAAACACGGCCCGGTCAGGCGTCATCCTCACAGCTGTTTCTTGTTTGAGCTCATCCATGGAGCCACTGCCAACCCAGCTGGTTGAAGACTTCTTC
Organism: Tenrec ecaudatus; assembly: GCF_050624435.1. Lineage (NCBI taxonomy): Eukaryota > Metazoa > Chordata > Mammalia > Afrosoricida > Tenrecidae > Tenrec > Tenrec ecaudatus. Next base: position 22,790,893 of record NC_134541.1, read on the forward strand.
TTTCTCAAATTTTCCAAGCACAATATCCTTCTCTGGGACTGGTGTCTCTGACAATGTGTCCGAAGTGTGTGAGCTGAAATCTCATCCTCCTTGCCTCTTGGAAGCATCCTGCTGTACTTCTTCCAAGATAGCCGTGTGTGTTCTTTTGGCAGTTTGTGACACTTTCCCTATTCTTTATCGGCACCGTCAATCAAATGCGTCGATCCTTCTTCCGTCTCTCAATTTTCAACTTCTGTTAGCGCAGCATAACTAAGAAAGCTTCATGGGAAAAAAATAAGGCGTGGCCAAGTTTCTGAGATAAGAATATACATAATATAAAACCCGAAATCTGAAATATAGTACACAAAAAGATAACTAAAGTCCAGACTTACTGACCAACGGACATGCAAAAGTTCTGAGCTGCTGTTTATCAGACGAATGCTCTGGTGGTTCCATGTGACAACATACCTCAAGAATGCAAGGGTAGTTTAAGGTCAGAAAATGTATTCGACTCACACCATGAAAGGTGATTTGAGAGAAAACTATATGACTGTCTCAGCAGATGCAGAAATAATACCATTAAATAAATTCCAATGCCCGCTTCTGTTAAAAATACTTATACATTTCATACCCTATCAGAAGTGTGTCTTTAATCTGATAAGGAGTGACCATCAGAAACTTAGCAACCAAATGCTACTGCATCTGGAAGGCTTCTGAGTTCTAGAAAATATCCTGTTAAATTCAGGTGTAAGTCAAGGCTGTTCAGTCATTGTCACCTCTACTTTGCAAAAGAGCATTGGAGGCTATGGACAATGCAGCCCAGCACAAGCCCCAAAGAGGTACAAAACTGGAAAGCCAGATTCACCTCTGTCATTATTTGTGAATAACGTGTGTGTGGTCTGACTATTAATATTAATGTGCTGGGTATAAAACAACGAACTCTACTTTTACCTACCAACAAAATCAATTCGAGAATAAACTAGGAAACACATAACATTTATAATTGCTCTTTTTCTTTAGTTTCCATCCAGTCAATTCCAAATTATGGTGGCCACGTGTGTTCAGGACGGGAATGCTCCAGGGTCTGCAAGACCTTTTGGCAGGAGAGTCTCCCAGTCTTTCTCCCAGGGCACTTCAAGAGTGTTAATGGCTTGCATCGACGAGGGACTCCTGCGTATATTCTGAGAACTACCCACTGCACTAAATAATGTGAAAATGGCAAGTGTGGGCAGGGATTCCTATGTTAAAATGTATGCTTTAGATATTTGAAGACATAAAATAAATCACTGAAGGCAAGAAGAGATATGTCCTGGGAGGGTTCAGTACATAAAAAATATCAGCATTCTATCGTATTTGGTTCACTTAAGCAATTCAGATCAAAGGCTCAAAAGTTATATCTGTATGTATATGTATAGTTAATGAGTCTTGATCCATCAATTCTTAAGTTATCATGGTGGTTTGGAAGATAAGGGGGAAATTAAGGATGATGAGTCTAAATAGTTATATGTTTACTTTAGTGTTTCATTGATTTTTAATGTAGTCTTCAGGCAATGCTGAACCAAGTAACTAATGAAACAAAATGAACCGCCACACACCAGACGTACACACACGCAGGAACTTGGTAAACAGCAGAGGTGGCATGACAGATGATTAAAGTCACTGATAGGACTGAAAGCTCAATCAATGAGTCAAGCCAGAAACCATGTGGTTATCTTTACAGGACAGAGGTCCTTGGAATCTATGTCCCTTAGCAACTACGGAAGCCAATTCTAAATGAAAAGCAAATTTATTAAAACTTTTAGATGGAAGCAAATGACTTGCTTGATACATGAACCCTTGTATTTCTGAGGGGAAAGACCGTTTTCTTTTATTTTCTTCATCTTACAGATGAATGAACTCTCACATGAAATTCTTATATCCCAACGTGTTTATACCCAAAGCACTCTGTTTTTGTTTGTGCTCCTAATGTGTCTTGTGATGAAAAAGATGTCTGCAGCTAGATGTCTTTCTCATTCTTTCTCTTTATCATCAACACTCCCTCTTCGCCTGTCTGTTTATTGTGCTGGCAACTTATGCTCAAAGCAATGGTGCTGTAAGTACCTCAAGTACCAATACAGTTATTCATGGTAGACAGGTAGAGTTTCTAGCGTAGGAAGCAAGACCTAGTGATCGACTTCTGAAGAATTGCCTACTAAACTCTCTATGAATCCAAACAGAATAGTCTGAAAGAGTGTTAGCACATGAGCACACCTAGGTTGGAAGTCACCCAAAATACACAAGAGCCCCCCAAATGGATTCCCACGTACCAATGATTATGAAGATGACCTAGGAGCAGACAGCAGTTCATTCTGTTGGTCATGTCTCATTCCTGAGTCAAAACTGACTGCACAGCAAATTACAAGACTAGTTAGCCACTCCCTCCCCTTGTTTGTTTGCCATATGTTTTCTTTGTTGTGTTTTCATTAATGAAGGCTATACAGTCGTGCAGGGTGGGCCTACCCAAGGAATTACAAAATTCTCTGGCTCAGGAAAGTCTCTTCTATCATACCTCTGGTTTCTGCTCCCTTCTTTTGCTTCTGTGACTTTTTCAGCTACGAATTATACCTGTTCTTTCACCCTTCTTGTCTACACTTCTTTCTCGCCAGTATCATGTTTCCTCTTTTCCAGGCCTTTTCCTCTCTATTCCAGGCAACGCGGCTTGAGTTATGCTCCACGTCACTTCCTTGACCCTCTCGGTGCTAGCTCTTCCTTTTAGGGCTTCTAAGAAAGATGCCAAACACTGACCCTACATGTCTTCCCTTGGGTAACATCATTTACTCTTTAAATTGCCTACTGTGGAGGCATCTCCTTTCCCATTTAAATCTCTGATCCTACTTCTTCTCACAGATCCTCAAGATTTGCACAGTGTTGAAAATACAAGAAGCCATGCTTGGCATGATCTTTTTTATAAAGTTGTGTCGTTTGCATATTATATGCACTTTTCAATGTTTTATAGTAATCTGGAAAGTTTTCTCGGGCCCAGATCGATGCAACTTAGTTACTCATTGCTAAATGGTGAAATATCTAAGCAAGGCTAGTGTGTTTTTCCATAAACAGTTGAAACAAATTGTCTTTGCTTCCTCTCCTGGGTCTCTTTGGTTGTTCTTGGCTTCTTAGTTCTCAAACTGGAGTGCTTCTTTGGAGTGAATTTTGAACACTCTCATTGTTATTGGGCAGCCTGAGGGAGTTGGGAGGAAGCTTGAGCTATGAGCGGCGTTCACAGGAACATTTATCTCCGTGGCAATTCTTTCCATGCATGGTGAGGCTGCTGTTCTCAGCCCAGTGTTCTGTATTTCCTTTTGATTTGGCACAGCCTCTGATAACTCCAGTGTAGGCTTTGGCTGTGCCCAGGCTGCTTCCTGGTGCGATGGCTTGACACCCAGAGGAAATGCGCTTTCGGCTTGCAAAGGTTTCCCTTTGAAGTCTCAGCTACTTGACTTGTAGGGCTTCCCTTTGCCATTGGTTTCAGATGTTTCTAATCTTAGGCAGCGTGGGTCACAGAGTCCAGGCATCAGTTACAAGGTCTTTCTTCACCTTCAGCATCTCACACTCCCAATCAGAAAGACTCTGAATTTCACTAGAGCCATCTCCAAGTTCTTTCCAAAATGAACAGGCCCTTACCATGGTGACCTCTTTTTGCATCTTGTGGTCACCACCCTAAACCTGGGCCCTCAAATTCCTCTCCTGACAAATGATATTGATCCGTGAGGGTCAATTTAAATCCAATTTGTGACCTACTCTATGAATTCTTGAGCTTCTACCAAAGACCCTAACTTCTATTCCAAGTGGGAATGCTCTTCCTTAGGAAAGTATTATACATTTTCAATTGTTGGTGTCTTCTTCAACTTGATGACTTCTGCCTAAGCAGGGATGCTCACACTTTTTCAGCATGAGAGCTACTTATAAAATGATCAAGTCAAAATGACCTACCAACCGCAAAAATGTAAAACATATATTTATTTATTATATTTATTCATAAATGCATTGAGAATTCATTATATGTACAGTGTATGCTTATGTACCTTGCATAACCACATGAGTCCATATTGCACAACACAACACAATGAACTATGTACATTTTTGGTCATGACCTGCGTTGACTCTGATGACTTGCACTGAATGGAATGAGCCAGAGATGCATAGTCCGGACAGTAGCTGCCGACAGCCAGCCTCAGACACACTTCCAAATGATCATTCATGGTGGAACAGTACTTGGACTTAATGATCTTTATGTGGGAAAATGCGGACTCACATAAATAAGCAGAGCCGAATAACGCAGTCAAGGAGGTAGCGCATTGCCTCATGTTTGGGTGCTTTCCCTCTGCGAGTAAGTCCAGAACTGTTCCTGTGCTCTGGACTTCAGCTGAATGTCGCCTTGTAGTGTCAACATCTCCCATTCCGAATGAAAGTTATGCGTTCTTGTCTTCTTACTTGGCCCAGGTCCCTCACTCATTTTAATACCCTTTCTTACGTTTAAGAGCAAAAAACCAAGGTCTAAAAATTGGCGTTAACTTAGCTTGTCAGTTTTGCTGCACTTAGCGCAGTTGTTTGCGCATGCGTTTGACACCTAAGATTGCATTTTAGATGTATATCAATTAAGTTTGATGATAGGCCTACATCTTTTTTAATGCCATGTGATCTACCCTCACTACATTTGTGATCGACTAGTAGATTGCGATCAATGGATGGAGCACCCCTGGCCTAATGTCTTTTTTAAAAGTCTCCAAATCTTCCACACATCATTGGATTGTTCTCCAGGTGTACTCCCACCCACGGCTTCACTATGTTATTATTTTTCCCTCACTAGGGGTTGTGACTCGGTGTGGAGTAGAGAGTTTACAAAGATATCTGTGTTTACACTGACAGCATGTCCAAGCAGCTAGGAGCTGAATTTACTTGATACAAATTTTTGCACTTCTAATGTATGCCTTAAGGCACCAGTATTTTCAGAAAAACAGCTATCTACAACAAAAAGAGATCCACTGCCATTGACTCCATTCCGACTCGTAATGACCCTATAGGACAGGGTAGAACTGCCCCTGTGAGTTTCCAAAACTGTTTACAAAAGTAGAAAATGTCATCTTTCTTCATTGGCGCAGCTGATAGTTTCTAATCGATGTTCTGCACTTAGCAACCCAATGCAAACCTACTGCACCACCAGGGCTCCTAGGTCAACAATAGTTAGAGTGCACAGATGAATATATATAATATTGCATCCACAACATGCAGGCTTATAGAATAAACACAAGAAATCTACAAATTCAGAAGGGTTGGAAACCCACTTGAACCCTTTTTATGTAATAAGTTTCTTGGGTTTGTACTCTAACATTGAATGGCATAAGAGATATGTGGATTGTTATGAGCTGTAAGAGTCCCCAATAAAACAATTTATAGGAAAATAAAATAAAAGAGAATCGGGTGTTCCAGGATTTAATATTAGACAGAGAAAAGCACTAATGATGGTCTCAAAGCGGATTAAGGGCTATAAAAATGCATGCCAAACTGAAAGACAAGTTAACAATCTATGGAGATCCCCGTTCTTCCCTTGTGTTGCTTGTTGGCAGATGGAGCCGTCTCAGGGGCAGAAAATTAAAACATTCTTCATGAATTATATGGTTCAAACATTTTCTACTATAAGCAAGCATATATCCCCTTAATGAGTATAAAGCAGGAAGAGAAGACAGAAATGAAGGAGTCTATTGCTCACCTAACAGGATGACCACATTGTTGATCAAATACAGTTTTTTTTTCTTTATTTCAAGGCTACCTATTCAGCCTGATCTTATCTTACCTCCTTTCCTGGTCACCTGGCCTGCGTCCAGTAAAATAGCTCATCGTGAGTCTGTGGTCGATTTGGCTGGACACCCGAAGAGGCTGCCAACCTAGTCTAATGACAGAGAAGCCATGAGCCTATGCAGAAAATCCACACAAAGAATCATAGTGATTTTCACAAGTGGCAGAACACTGGGCCTTTCCATGTGCTATTTACTTATGAACATGTCATTGGCTACCTGAACTGGCTTGCAGGCTTCTTCTGGCCCTCGCCCCTCACTAGATTTTGAGTGTAGTGGGGAAATGGTGAATATTCTAAGATAGAAGTGCACCCTGTTGTGTGAGAACTACATGGCAGTGTTGTCTTTTCAAGAGCAATAAAAAATGATTTTGGACAGACACAAGAATTAAGGATAGGAGTGAAAGTCTTGTGTTTTCTTTCCCTCAAGCAGGGCTGTTACATATTTTTCTACCAGTTATGTCAGGATAAATCCAAGAAATATGCACATAATGGAAATTTAGCTTAATGTTTTGATGGTTCCTTCCTTCCCCAAAATCAATTCTACCTTCTCCAAAATGTTGACCAGAAAGGGCAACCGTCAGAATGATAGTTCAGCTTCTGCTAAAATGTTCAAGTTCCTCATTGGTGTTTTTTTTTAATTCTCTTTCCTTTGGAAGGTATCAGCTCCTGTGCAGTGTGTAAAATTGTGATCATCCCTTTTCATCCTTCTTGGACTCAGAAGAAGCCGGGTCTTGTCCACCTACCATCAGACAAACAGCTCTAGCGATGATGATTATTTATTTACAACAGCTAATACAATTGGTGGTAACTACTTCATAGGCAACCTCTAAGTGCAGGCAAGATGAAAAATTTACTAAATTGGAGAATAAAAATGCATAAGAAAATGTACAGAATCAATATTTCATGGCCTTTGCTTTACCTTGCTGTTCACAAATCTATTCCCAAGCTCACATTAAAATTTAAAGCCACGTCATGCGACAAGTTCAAGGCCTGGGTTATTTCACGTTAGTTTAGCTTTGGAGGAGTTTTGTCGTTGCTGGTTTCATAAAGTCATGAGGAGCAGAAGAAAGGGGCACTTAGGAAACCAGTTAGCCAAGTGAGTTTCATGCACATGTGTATGTGTGTGTGTGCGCGTGTGAGTGTATGTGTTTGTGCGTGTATGTGTACATGTGCATGCGTGTATGAGAGAGAGAGAGAGAGTTTAAAGAGGAAGGCGAAATTATGTCTGGCACACATAAACTGGCTAGACCTCTACAATATCCCTGTTCAAACTTGCACCAGATTATAACATTTTTTGCTAAAACATTAGCAAGTCTAACTTGTTTTATAAGAAATTAAGAATTTATTGAATAGTAACTGAGTGATTGGCACTGAAAAATACATATAAATGCGATCATAGTGAAGAAAGGTCATAATTCCCAAATTATCCATGTGTCAGGAGTTTATGAAAGGGCATCATGCATAGAAGAATCAATCGTTGGAGTCACAGATGCACAACTGACTCAGTGTAGGTATTTGAAGCAGGAATTTTCTATGGGGTGTAAATTTTGAGTAATGCAGACAGAAAATGGTACTTAGCAGCTCAGTTCATAATGATTTATAAATATCCTAAAGAGGAGGGAGCGATAATTCATATTTACAAAATGTTACAGCCATGCCCAATGTTCTTGTCTAGTGTTTTCTTGTTTGTTCTACTTTGGCCAGGACACAGGACTTTAGAATTCATTGGTACACCATTATGGCAAGATCCCTAGCCCATTTTAACTCACTGCTTTATCTAGAGATGGGGCTGAGTCACACATGGGTTATTACTAAAGGGGGTACAATAAAAAGTTACATCTCTAGCAAATTGGAAGCCTGATGACTGCCCAGAAAACAGTTTTTCAGTGAAATTTTACTCATCTTGTAAGTATTATGTATGTCTGTGAGGGTTTTATATTAAACAGCAAGGGATTTTTTTAACATGTGGTTACCTTACTTATCAAAGAATCATCAGTCCACTTTGAGATACACATAACCACACACACACCAGGGGGTCTTCAAAATGTTTGTGGAAAATGAATATTATGGAAAAAAAACTATGCATTAATTTTTTTAACTTGTGCACAGAAATGAACTTACACTAAATTGTTAGATCATATCTGAATATCTTCTAGGTTACAGGTATTGAGAAGGATAATTTATCCATTTGGAAAAAGCCCCTACCAGAGCAAGATGAATTCTTCAACAATTGAAGCAAGAACAAACATCAACTTTATGGTCAAGTTTGAATGGAAAAATAGTGAAACCATTGACGCCTTGCAAAGAGTTTATGGGGACAATTCCTCCCACCCCCAGGAATCATAAACTGTCTAAAAAGGGATGGGACCATCTTGAAAATGAAGCCCACAATAACAGAATTCCAAACAAATTTACAAGCAAAATAGTCCATGCTACAATGAACAAGGACCAATGATGAACAGTAGAAATAATAGCCAATGCCATAGACATCTCAATTGATCCAGCTTACATAATTCTGACTGAAAAACTAAAGTTGAGTGAACTTTCTGCTTAATGAGTGCTAAAAGCTTCAGATAAAAGTAGAGTCTTCAGTGGAAATTTTAAGCAAGTAGGGTCAAGATCCTGAAGCATTTCTTGGAAAAATACTAGCAAGAGATATGTCTTTACCATTAAGATCCTCAAGAAAAATCACAATTTAAAAAATGGCTATTGAGAAGTAGAAGTGGTTCAGTCACAGCAAAAACAGAGTGGTCAAGAGTTAAAGTCATGGCAATAGTTTTGGGGGGATGCTCAAGGCATTTTGTTTGTCGACTTTATGGCGTGCCAAGGAACGATAGCCTTTACTTATTATGAAAGTATCTTGAGAAGAATACCCAAAGCTTTAACAGAAAATGCCCAGGAAAATTTCATCAGAGACTTCTTCTCTACCAGGACGTTGTTCTTGTTCATTTCTCTTATCAAACAAGAGCAATTTTGCAAGAGTTGTCATGAGAAATCATTAGGCATCCACTTTGCAGTCCTGATTTGGCTCCTTTCGACTTCTTTTTGAGGGCTAACTGAAAAAAGAGTTCTTAAGAGAATTTTTCTTCTGTTAAATTTCCAGGGTCCTCAGTTCTTCAGAACTGAGCTCAATGGCTTATAAGAGTGGAACTTATGTTGCAAAATAAATGATATATATACATATATATCCTTTAATTCTATTTCTCATAACCTTTTTGAAGTCCCCTTATATAAACATGCTTACCACTATCTAGTTATTCAACAGTAGGAACATGGTTATGTGCAAATTTGTAGGATAAGCCATGCATCTTTACCAGCAGAAGGAGGAAAAATGTGTAGTGTGTGTGTGAGTGCATGCGTGTATATGTGAAATAAAATAATGACCTTCCTTGTGAGGTAACTTAGCGAAAGCCATGCTCTTTAATCTCCTTTTACTTTTACATTGACACAATTCATCCATTGCTCTCATTTTGTTTATACATGAAGACCATACATAGAAAGTGAAACAGAGAGGAGTGCAAAGCAGGGAGAGTCAGCAAGTCCACAATTTACGTACTGTTGTTGCCAGGTGCTTCTGAGTCCATTCCCACTCATAACAACCCTGAGTACAATAGAATGGACACAGGTCAGGCCTGTTCCATTCACCAATTCTGTTGGAGTCCATCGGTATAGCCACTGTGTCAATCCATCTTTCCAAAGGTTTACGGCTTTTCACTGTCCCTCTACTCTGCCAAATACGCTGTTCTTCTCCAGAGATGAGTCCCTCCTAACAACTGCAAATATGTGGACACTGTCACCCCATCCTTGCCTCTCAGGAGCCTTCTGGCTGTACTTCTTCCAAAAACAGATTTGCTTATTCTTTTGGCCGTCCATGATTCTGTCAATGTACTTTATCGGCACCATAATTCAATTGCATCACTTTTTCGTGACTTTCCTTGGTCAATGCCCAACTTTCATGCATATGGGGTGATCGAAAATACCATGGCTTGGGTCAGGCACACCTCCAGCCTCAAAGTAACATCCTTGCCTTTCAACCCTTCAAAGACGGCTTGTGCAGCAGCATTACCCAATGCAAGCTGTTCTGGAATCTGTTGACTGCTGCTTCCATGAGTATTGATTGTAGAACCAAGTGAAATAAAATCCTTCGCAATTTCGGACATTTTTCCACTTATCATGATGTTACCTAGTGGTCCGGTTGTGAGACTTTTGATTTTCTTTGCACTGAGTAGTATTCCACTGTGAAGGCTGCAATCCTTGATCTTCAGCAGGAAGTGCTTCAGGTCCTCACGTTCAGCAGACAAGGTTGTGTCAACTGTGCACCCCCGGTTGTTAATAAGCCTCCTTCCGATCCTGGTGCCACATTCTTCTTCATATAATCCAATTTCTCTGAGTGTTTTCTCAGCATACAGATTGAATACAGAGGATACAACTCGGTTGCCCAACTTTCCTAACTTTAAACCCTACAGTACTCCCTTGTTCTTTCTGCACAACTTCCTCTTGATCCAGGTACAAGTTCCACAAGAGCACGATGTAGAGTTCTGGGATTCCTATTCTCCTCAGGGATATCCATAGGTACGCTCCACGTGGAGCATGGTCAATGACGCAAAAGCACACATCTTCTGGCATTCTCAGCTTGGTCTTGCAAAATGTTATCATGTAATCTCCAGCTTCATTTCTATCACCAAGGCCATATGTTCCAACTACTGTTCCTTCCTCTTCGTTTCCAACTTTTGACATTTTTCAGTAATTATCGATGCATATTGATTGCATGCTTGATCGATTCAGACTGAAGCTGCTGATAGAATTTCTCCACCAGCTTTGGTGGTTGGTACATAAATCTGAATAATTGTTTTATTAATCGAATTTTCATGAATGTGGGTTGCTATAATCCCATCCCAGATAGCATTTCATTTCAAGACAGATCTTAAAATGCTCTTTTCGACAATGAATGCAATGGATTCCCTCTAATTGTTCCATTCCCAGCACAGTAAACCATATGATTTTCTGATTCACAATGGCCAAGGCCAGTCCACTTCAGTTCACTAATGGCCAGAATGCCAATTTGTATGCATTCTGCTTCATTTTTACCACTTTCACTTTTCCTAGAGTCACACGTCCTAGATTCCAAGTTCTGATTGCGAATGGTATGTGCCTCACCAGCAAATGAATGTCTCCAAAGTTTTACCCCCACACACTTTCTTACAGCCTCTTCATTATGGCCAACTCTCCTCTGAGAAGGCAGCTCTTCTTCAGTCACATTTTGGTGCCTTCTGAACTGAGGGGCTCGTCTTCTGGCGCTATCTCTGACACCGTGCTGCTTCCTTTCACGAGGTTCCCAGTACCTGACAGTGGTGCAGTGGCAAATTCCTCAAGGTGGACAGCCTATTCTTTCTTCACAGTCCATCCTTGGCCGGAAGGTTCTGCTGAAAGCTGTTCACTTTGCGTGGCTCTTGTGGCATTTGAAACACTGGTGCCACCGCCTTCAGCATCACGGCAACACACACGCCACCGCAGTGTGACACGCTGAGAAGCTGTGTTATAATTACTAGTATCCCCAAGGTGGTCACCTCAGTTTTCTTTTTGTTTTAAATCACAAATCAATGTATAACAAAGTATTTGTCACTTATTTGCTGCACAATAAACACAAAACCTCAGTAGTTAAGGAAAAAAATAAGCATTTATTCCTAATCCACATGAACACATGATGGTGGATCTCTGTGCTACAGCTCAAGATTTGGTTCTGACCTTCTTGGGCCCGGTCTGCAGGGGCAGTGACTGCCTAGGATGAAGTTTTCCTTAAGGAAAATTACTAGAGCTGAGAGTCCTAGGATTCAGGTCTAGCCCCACACTCATATGCCAAAACACCTGTGGTCAAAGTAAGTCACGTGGCCAAGACCAAAATCAGGAGATTTCAACAGTATCACACTAACTGTGAGGAATGACAGAGGTATAGAGTGAAGAAATAGGACCAATCATTGAATCAACCACAAACTGTGTAAAATGTGACATTTTATATATAACTCCTATTTAAATCATCTGCATGACAAACATCAGTTATCCCTGCCAAACTCCTTCTGTTAATTTCCTAAAGACATGCCTTACCAAACATCTCTGGCATCATGGCAGAGGAGAGGGATTCAGATGAATGAGCACGACTTCTGCCTGCACATCATCTGCTTCACAGAGTGATTCCTGCGCAGAGTCTATAGGATTCAGAGTATATGAGAGGAGCACGCAACACAAAGTGAAGATATCTGGGACTCTTTTGTCTCTTTCTACCATCTTGCTTCCTGGATTCATTGAGCCCCCACAGCACTAGACTCCACAAAACACAAACCCATTCCTTCCTTCCTTCCTTCCTCATCAAGTTGGTCAAGAGCACTTTCTCTGCATCATGTACACTACCAATTCTGTCCCTGAATCCAATCAAAATATCAAATAAAATATAATAGTTACCCAAAACATGAAGCTAGCGTGGCATGACAACGTACGGAACTTACCAAAATGTCAATGACTGCTTATTGGGTCATGAGCCACGCTCAGCCGGTGTGTGAACTTAGGATCTGCACTTCTGATCCAGTTTCTTCACCTCCTGTAGTGACGGTGGTGTTACCATTAAGTCGGTTCCCATTCATGGGGACCCCACGTGTGCAGAGTAGGGTTTCCAAAGTTGTATGCCTTCAGGTCACCAGGCCTGTCTTTTGAGGAGCCTCTGGATGGGCTCAACCTGCTAACCTTCCAGCCAGTAGTCAAGAGCTTAAGCATTTGTACCACCCAGGGAATGATGCCTGAACGTTTTACTCAGCCCAAAACCACAAGAAGCACCCTTTGCTTTTCTTCCTCTCTCATCCCCCAAATGTACTGGTTCATTCAGTCAAGAAAAACAACGTGCGCATCTTCAGTGTTCCGTAGATCAATGGGAAAAGAAGGTAGAAAAGGGACAGACACAGCACCCATCTGCACAAAGCTAACACATTTATTCATCATTATCCTTTGAAGATACCCAATGTTTCAGCTTGTTAGGCTGGCTTAACATTGTAGGCTCAACAAGTTATATTGGCTTCAAAATTACACTGGGATGTGTTTATATAATGAGGGAAGGCGCTGATATAGAGGGAGACTTTAAAAACTAATATCACCATGTATTTCTGCAATCTAAAATTCAATCGTAGGCAAAGGGATCCATGAGTTATAGAATGATAGTTTAAAGATGTGTGGAAACTTGCATGCTATAGAGAGAAACCCTAATGGAAACAGTGCTCAGAAGTGTCTTACGAAGCAAGAGCCCAAGGCAGTCTGCTGTCTTTCTGTTCTAGTCTTGAATTATTTCTGGTGCTCTACGGATGAATTTGTATCGATTATAATGTTTTTTAATCATTTTATTGGGGGCTCATACAACTCATATCACAATCCATGCATACACAATTGTGTCAAACACATTTGTATATTCGTTGCCATTATCATTCTCAAAATGTTTGCTCTCCACTTAAGCCTTTGGTTTCTGCTTCTCATTTTCCCTCCTTCCTCCCTGCTCCCACTCACTCATGAACCTTGATAATTTATAATTTTTTTCATATTTTATACTGTCTGACATCTTCCTTCACCCACTTTTCTGTTGTCTGTCCCCCAGGGAGGGGATACTATGTAGATCCTTATAATTGGTTCCACCATTCTATCCCACCTTCCCTACACCCTCTGATATTACCACTCTCACCACTGGTCCTGAAGGGACCATGTATCCTGGATTCCCTGTGTTTCCGGTTCCTATCTGTACCAGTGTACATCCTCTGGTCTAGCCGGATTTGTAAGGTAGAATTGGGATCATAATAGTGTGGGGGAGGAAGCATTTAAGAATTAGAGGAAAGTTGACAAGCAGCTAGTTCAGAAGCAACAAAGCCCAGATGGAAGAAGCACACCAGCCTGTGTGACCATGAGGTGTTGGTGTTGAAGGGATCAGGTATCAGGCGTCAAAGAACAAAAACATCATATCATTGTGAATGAGGGGAAGTGTGGACAACTGGACACCCTCTTATGGAAGGGTCGCAGGGAGGAGATGAGCCAATTATAATGTTTTTGTTATAATTAATGCCTTCTAGCCAGACCTGGAAATTGATACAAAAGCTAGAATTCTGTTGAGTCTTAAAGTGAAAATACAGTAATAATTATAAAGGCTTCAATTTAAGCCTGAAACCATTTTCAAATTAAAAGGTGAGGATTGAGACAAACAGAGCTACTACAACTTCAATATAATACCTTTTGACAGAAAAGCATAATCATAAGTAATATATATACATATATGCACATATGTCTTTGCTTATTGTCTTGACATTTCTATTGTGTGTGACTTTAAATCAATTCCAACTCCTAGAGAGCCCCTAGGACCACGGAGAGCTGTCCCACTGGGTTTTCTGGACCACTGTCTCTACAGGAGCAGATCAGCATGTCTTCCTCCGGAGAGCTGGATGGTGGGTTGTCTACACCATTGAAACCCACCACCAGAACCAAGAACCAGTCAAGACACATGTTTCCCTGTGTGATATAGTCTTCCCTCTGTTCCTGTACCTAGACAAGTATTAAAATGCTCTCTATCACCATTGATTAGTTTGTATACAGATAGATAGGACTTTACAGGATGTTCTCCTATATGCCTGTCTTCTTTCACTCAGAATGTGTTGGTCTGAGTTGGCTGGAGAAACAAATCCAGGATAACTGTATATATATATGAAAGCTTTATATCAAAGAGTAAATATATATTAATGACATGTCCCAGCACAGTCCAGAGCATGTCCATAGGCCCAATACTAGCCCATATGTCTGATACCAATCTATAAGGTCCTCTTCAAACTCACAAAACACAGGCAATGATGCCAAATGCAGGAAGATCACAGGCCAGTGGGTGTGAGGTCTTGTAGATCCAGTGGCATTGTAAGCATCTCATCTGTAGCAGGGGTCTCTTTGTGGTTTCTCTGGCTCCAGAGGTCTGGTTACATCAGGGTAGGTCCAGGTGGCTTCGAGTCATGTCGGTAGAATGTCTCTAAAGGAGTGAGCAGAGAGACAGTCTCCTGCCTCCAAGAAGTAAATACAAGATTTCACAGAATTCTCAGGAGAAGGCCATACCCACATAGAGACCTCATTGGCTACACAATGATTGGCAGGCTAGACACCCCTTCACTCCTAATCCTCAAATTGACACCAGATTATTTACCTACCACACAGAATAATGCTTCTGAGATTCATTCCTGTGCTGATCATTTCAGGAGACAATTCCTTTTAGCTGCTGAGTAGTGTTTCATTGACTGGAATAACATGGGGAGTTAGGGGTGTACCTCCCACACAGTCAAAAATCCATGTAAAAATATGGCTGACCCTTGAACAACATGGGCTTGAGCTGTGTGGGCCCACTTATACTCAGATTGTTTGTTATTGCAGTGAGCTCAGGTGTCCCAAGACTCCATAATAGCATCAGAAGAAGAAAAAAAACCCCGAAGGGCAGAGGAATAAGTGGCTTGGTGAGCCTCGCCTGTCTAGTCCTCTGGTCTCTTACTTTGTGGCGGTTGGATCAGAGTGCAACTGCCTTAGCCAGTTCCCTGCTTCAGCTGGCAAGGCTCAATTTCTGTGAGACATCCCTGAGGAGAAGCCACATGGACCTATCCTGATGCAGCCCTGGGTTCTGGAGCAGCTGTGTGGAGACCCCTGCCAGTGCTGAAATGCTTACACATTCACTGTCTTGGCTTTCCTCCTGCAGTCAGCATCATTGCATGTGTTTTGTGAGATGGAGGAGGACTTTGTCGATTGGTGTCGGAAATATGGGCTAACGGACTTATGGGCTTGGACAGCACTGGGTTGGGATACTTTCTTAATGTACATTTACCCTTTATATAAAACTCTCTCTTATAAAAACAAACAAACATATAATTGGGCTTACATAGTTCAAACTCACGTTCAGTGGTCTACTGCACTACATTTTGTTCATCATTCACCATTAGATGGCTGTTTGAATTGTTTCCAGATATCAGCTACTCTGAATAGAGCTGTTAGGGACACTGATATTCAAGCCTTGGTGAAGAAAGATGCTTTTGCTTCTTTGGGGTAAATACCTGCGAGAACAATGACTTGCTCACATGGCCAGTGTATGTCTGACTTTCTAAGAACATGCTGGTTTTCCCATGTGGTTGCACCATTTTACAGTCCCATTGGCAATGTATGTGAGTGCCTATCAAACCACATCCATAGCCAGCACTTGGCATTACCAGTCTTTCTTATTTTTGTCATGCTAGTGGTTCATGGTCATATCTCAACCAGTGTTGAGAGAATCCACATTTCTGCAAACCCCCACATGCTTTCTATGCATCGGAAAGTTCGAGAAGCACTGGTAGAGAACTTGAAGAGCTGAAGATTGAACCCAGCTAAGGAAAGTCCAAGTGGAAGTAGCTGACAAGAACCCCAAAGCACAGTGGGATGGGTCAGGACTATGCATTATTAAGTGACTCCAATCCATATGGTTGGGTGGATACTTTCTTAAGACCAGCACCAGGCACGTGTTAGGCATCTTCAATGGATCATTTCTTTCTTAAAATAGCATGTTCTTCTTATTGTTTTGTAAAAACAGAGATAATTTAAAGAAGAAAACTATAATTTACCATAAACCCGTGCTGCAGACAATTAACACAGCATTGTGATGCTATATTAATTTTCTGCTGTTCCTTTAACAAATTACCACTAACTCAGTGGCTTAAAGCAATATAAATTTATTATCTTACAGTCCTGAGCTCAGAAGTCTGAAATGGTTTCACTGGGCTATGACTGAGACATCAACAGAAACGGTTTCTTCTTGGCAGCTTTGGGGGGAAATCTAGACCCTGATCTTTTTCAGTTCCTAGCATCTGCCTACAATTCTTCTTTCATGGCTCCTCTTCTTCTTCAAACCCAGAAATGCCATCCCCCTGGTCCCTGCTGAAGCCATCATGTCCCCTTTTCTGACCCGCCTTCTTCTCTCTTCCACTTGAGATTACATTTAACCCACCTGTCTAGCAGAGTTCTCTTCCCATCTCTCCATCCTTTGGTGAATCATATCTGCAAAGTCCCTTTATCACGTACGGTCACACAGTCACAGGTTTCATAGATTAGCCATGGCAGCTTTAGGAGGACATTATTCACCCTACCACAGATACCATTTTCCATACTCTTTTTCTCCCCAATATGAAAGAATTTTAAATAGAACCCCTTTCAGAATTACTTGAAAACCATCCATCCCCTTCCTTATGGTAAGAAAGCCTCCCACCTTCCCTTCTTAATAGTCCAAGAGGAAACCCGAAGAACCTAAGAGAGATCAATTAGTCCACATGCTAATAATACACTGATACAATGATAATAATAGTTAGGGTACCCCTGGGCTGGGCAAATGGTCAACTCACTTGGCTACAAAAGGAAAAGTGGACCGCTTGAGTCCATGCAGAGGGACTTTGGAAATGCCAAAATACTCCCTTTGTCAAACCCTGCGGATTGTCATTCTCTTCTGAGCCGCATGTCGTTACCATGAGTCATGAGTCAGAATTAACTTGATGATGGAACATTTTAATAATAATAATCAGCATAGGTTGAATCCGTCGAGGATTTTGTCTTGCTTGGCTCCACAATCAGTTCTCATGGAAGCAGCAGTCAAGAGCTCACACAACACATTGCGCTGTATAAATCTGCTGCACAAGACCTCTCTGGAGTGTCGAAAAGCACAGAGGCTACTTTGAGGATTACTGTGCACCTGGCACACATATGATATTTTCAATGGCCTCAGATGCACGTAAAGTTGGACTTGAATAAGGAAGAGCAGATAAGAATCAATGCATTTGAAGTATGGTGCAGGCAAAGAATATTGACAGTCCACGGACTGCCAAAAGAACAAACAAAGCTGTGCTGGAAGGAGTACAGCCAGAATGCTCCTTAGGTGCAAGGATGTGGAGGCTTCCTCTGCCATGCTTTGGACATGTGAGCAGGAGAGACCAGACCCTGGAAAAGAGCATCATGTTGGGTCGAGGGGTCATGGAAAAGAGGAAGACCTTTGACCTTTGTCAAGCTGGATGGACACAGTGACCTCATCAATGGACTCACACATAAAGACAATTGTGGGGATGGCACAGGACCAGTGAGTGTTTCATTGCGTTGCGCACAGGGTTGCTATGAGTTGGAACCTACTTGAGAGCACCCGAGAACTACCCCAACAGCAGCATGCACTGCGATCTTGACCCGAATGCTGCTCTATGTGGTTAACAAATGCTCACTGAATCCTTAAATCGACTGTAGATCATCCCAAAGAAACCCTGGCGGCACTGGCAGTCAGGCTTCGGATTGCTAATTGCAAAGGTGAGGAGATAATCCACTAACCTCTCAGTGGGAGGAAGATGAGATTGCCTGCTCCTGAAGAGATCTGCAGTCATGCAAACCCTACGTAGGATTTCTATGAATCTGCATGGGCTCAGTGCCAGTGGATGTTATCATGTCAGGTACCCTTGGTGACACAGCGGTGCCTCAAACCCACCAGCCACTCCACAGGTGAGTGATGTGGCAGTCTGCTTCTATGAAGATTTACAGCCTTCACACCCTTGCAGGCCAGCTATTGTATAAGGTCGCTGTGGATTAGAAGGCACTTGACTTCAATGAGTTTGGGTTTAAGTTTTGTCATCCCCATTTTCTAGGAGGTGAGCCGAGGCCAACTTTAAAGAAAGAACTCCCCCAAGATCATTCAACTGGACTTTCAGAGGCAAGATCCAAACCCAGGGGATTTGGCTCCAGCCCTCATTGACTGAAGATAACTGAGAAGGAAAAGCATGCTGGAGGAGGGAAGGAGGGAGGAGCTTGCGGAGGGTGATGGGAACGGAGAAGGGGAACTGAATTGGACGGTTTTTGAGACAAAATGGACAATGAGAGAACAAAGACTAATTAAACCAGCTACGGGAGGGAATTGGTCTTTTCAGAAAGCTATTGAAAGGAGATCTTTAAGAAGTGTCTCCATAGGATAACAGTGAGTCTTCCTCCCCGGTATTCAAAAGAAACCTTTAGGAAGCACCCTTGCTTGCCTGTATGTCTGCCGTGCGGTCTCTTCCTTCTTCCTCTGCTTTGCATTTTGCTGAGGCCAGCCTTAGGGTGCGCGGGAGAAGGCCTCCTTTAATCCCGAGCCCTATATTAGTTATTGTCGCTGCAGCTTTTGATTTGCTCCCTGCTTCCCCTTTCTTTTTTAAATGCTATATCATGAACATTTTCCTGCAATAAACATATTTTTCAAAACTGTGACTTGAATGGCTGCCTCACATTTGTCATCTGAATGCCCCATAACTGTTTGTGAAAGCGACAGTAATTGTGTGGTGCCTGGATGGATGGCCTCATTGCAGAACAGAACTATCCTTGCAAAGGGACGTGGGATTTGCCTCTCATGCCCAGTTGAGAGAGTATTTCCCGGCCATGCAGTGTGTATTCAGAGGAAGGTATTTCCCGAACAAAGTCTTCAGGGGCAAAGTAGTGATTACTATAGAGCCTCAATGCTCCAGTTGCTAACCAAAAGGTTAGAGGTTCAAGTCCATGTAGAAGTGCTTCACAAGAAAAGCCTGCTGGTTGACGGCTGAAAAGTCAGCCACTGAAATTCCTGGAGGGCACAGTTCTAATGTAGCCTACATGAGGTGGCCATGAGTTTCAGTGGACTTGAAAGCAACTTGTAACCGATTAACATGCAGGGATTACGATGCCGTCCTTCCTTTGCTTGTGGGAAAACAGAATGTGACAGATAAGTGGCGATGTGAAATGCTGTACACAGTGTTGGCAGAGTACTGCCAGGTATCAAAACCTAGCACATCTGGGCTTCATCGGATGAGAGTGGCTGAGAAAATCCTAGAGGACTAGAGCCTGGACCAGGTACATGTTACATCCCTTTTTCTGCCTTGCCCTCCCTGGCTTTTGGTTTTTGAGCACACGCCCATCGTGGCTGCACACTCCATCAATTGACCATTTGAGTCTGTTAGCACACTTTCTGCCTTGAGGTTTAGACCTGGTTTTTAGGCAGGAAGTTGGGGAGCAGCAGTGGGCAGATGAAACAGTAGCCATTTAATATAGGTGACTTTTTTTTACCCAAACTTTCTATCTGGAATAATTTTAGATTTACAGGAAAATGGAAAATTCATAAGCGCTCCCATACACTCACACCCAGTTCCTTCATTTCTAACATCGTATCTTACCATGGCTCCTTTGTCAAAATGAAGACGTGACCTGGGGACGTTGTTGTTAGTTGCCATCGAGTCCCTGTTGACTGATAGTGATGTGGGTGATGGAGCAGAACTGCCCATGAGATTGTCAAAGGTGAACTTTTTAAAGTTACTTTTTAAAACTTTTTACTTTGTTGTTATTGTTGTGAATGTGCAAACAGCAAACCCTGCACTAAGTCGGTGGCTTCTGTAGGGACAACTGAGTGACACTGAGAACTTTCTTCAAATGGAGCAACCCTTCATCCCCTCCTTGTGGGAGTCTGTCCTCCATTATGTACTTAAGCTCTGTCCTCTGAGGTGTCTAGCTCATGTTTCAAGTTGTTGCTGTCAATTTGATACCATGTAGATAGATCTTAAGAATGCATAACGCTCCAGGCAGACATCTTTTTTTTACCAGTTAATCAAAACTATTGTTTACTTTTAAGACAACTTCAGAGGATATTTTTTGTTTCGGTTGAAGAGCATCTCCAGGCAATGATTTTAGGAGTTTATCTACCCTCGATGACAGCAGAAAGACGAGAGACCACGGGAGTCTGAAATTCCGCTCTGCCTTTACTCCTTTTTGATCAGGATTCTTTTACGGAGTCTCCCATCAACATGTTCAGCAACGGTAACCAGTTCTGCTGGTCTCATTCCAAGTGGAGGTAATGAGCCACACATTCCATAGCCTCCTCCGGCTCCTGACTCTTCTTCTTCCTCTGGTGATCCAGGTGAAGGAGACAAATTGCTGTGCCTTAGATGGCTTCTGGCAAGCTTTCAAGACCCCAGGCACTAGGCAAAAAACTAGGAGGTAGCACAGAAGCATTAAACACATTACTAGTCCAATTAACTGGGCCATCCCCTGAAGCCATGACCCTAAACCTCCAAGCCAAGGAACCAAATCTCATGAGGTGCTCAGTTGTACATACCTACAGGTAACATTTTTAAAGGGTTCACTGCATTCTGAAGCAAAAAGATGTATTACTTGCTGTTCTTTAGCTGTACTCATATGAATACCATTTTTATATTCAGAATTGCCTATAAATTAAGATGTTTATTACTAAATAAGGTAACACTAATTAGGATGGGTTCAACCTATCTGATCTGAATCACAAATAGGACAAGAAATAAAATATCATTCCCTTGCATTAGAAGTTGAGAGTGCCAAGATCTTAGGGGAAAGTGGTAATCACTTATTACTTATTATAATTCATTAAGCTTGTAGGAAATATTTAGATACTTAATTGGCATTTAACAAGATAGCTATAGAGAGTAAATGAGACATTAAATTCTCTTCTTAAATGCCCATTAGGTTTGCTTTAGAAATTAATTGATATCTAATTCATTGGCTATCAACTATTTTATCCTTTGCCAGCTGAGAAGTTCAGCATATTAGTGATAAATAGAGGCTGGAGAAGTGGGGACTCATACTCGCTGAACTCTGTTCAGTCTGATTTAAGAGGCAAAGGTCCTCACAGTCCCTCAGTCTCATCGGTGAGGAAATCATGGTTGGGTTCGGAGGAAAAGGCATTCTGGCCATATGTGCAATCAGATATTCCAAATTCTGTGATCCAAAGTCAATGTGAAACCAGTGATCAGTTAATCAGAAGCATGAGGGGTCAGAACAGCTCTGGGTGAGAGACTGATGAAATATCTGCTCATGTTTAAGTTTAAATGACCAAAACCAAACCAGTTTCCATCACATTGACTTTGGCTGATGGTGACCTCATGTGTAGCTAACTTTTTGAAAGTACATCACTGGCATCTCTGAGTGGCCTCTAACCTATCCACCTTCACATCAACCAATTGTGCTATTCAGGGGCTACCCACTGCCCTCAAGTCCATTCTGACTCGTCATAGCTCTTCCCAGGATTTCGGAGGTGGGAAATCTTTCTGAGAGCAGATGGCCGCATCTTTCTTCATCAGAGTAACTGGTGTATTTCAACTGTCAACCTTGAAGTTGGCAGCCCAACACTTGCCTGACAACTCCACTAGAGTTCCTATCCTATCACAGTCATACCAAACCCACAACTAAACTCGCTGCCACTGAGTCGATTCCAAATCATAGTGACCCTCTAGGGCATCATAGAGCTGCCCCTTTGAGTTTCTGAAACAGTAAAACTTTATGAGAGTAGAAAGCCTAGGTTTTCTCTCTTGGAAATGCTGGTGGTTTTGAACTGTTGACCTTGTGGTTAACAGCCCAACACATCACACTATGCCATGGATATAGCTTCCATCAGATCCTGCTGTCTGGTATAAAAAGCTCTCCTGGATCACCTCACAGAGGGGTCTAGAGGAGGAGATGAGTCAGTCAGGGTGTGACGTAGCACTGATGAAGAATACAGCTTTCCTCCAGTTCCTAAATACAGCTTTCCTCCAGTTCCTAAATGCTTTCCCACCACCCACCACCCGCCCCACTACCATGATCCAAATTCTACCTTGCATGTCTAGATAGAGCAGAGGTTGTGCACTGGTGCAGATAGGAGCTGGAGGCACAGGGAATCCAGGGAGGATGATACCTTCAGGACCAGGGGTGTGAGGGGTGATACTGGGAGGGTAGAGGGTGAGTGGGTTGCAAAGAGGGAACCAATGACCAGGATCTACATGTGACCTCCTCCCTGGGGGATGGACAACAGAAAAGGGGGTAAAGTGAGACGCTGGATAGGGCAAGATATGACAAAAAATAATTTATAAATTATCAAGGGTTCATGAGGGAGGGGGGAGCGGAGAGGGAGGGGGAGAAAGAGGACTTGATGCAAAGGGCTTAAGTGGAAAGCAAATGCTTTGAAAATGATGAGGGCAAAGAATGTACAGATGTGCTTTATACAACTGATATATGTATATGTATGGATTGTGATAAAATAAAGAGTTGCATGAGTCCCTAATAAAATGTTAAAAAATAAATAAATAAAATAAAAAGCTCTCCTGGATGCTTTGCTATTTTTCCTAGATGCCTCCATTTTCTACTGTCACCAATCCTGCCATTGATGAGACAAGTGGTTCCAGGCCTCAAGATCTCAGATCAAGTCCATGACCTCAATGCACCAACAGCCAGAATGCTTCTCCACCTGGCCCTCCACATAACACTAATTGTGCCCTAACATACTAAGAATCTTGGATGGATCCATTCTTTAGAGGTTAATTAAAGCAGACATTTCTCTCGATTGGAGATGACCCAATAGGTAAACAGAAATAGCCATAAACTCTATTCAGAATCTTCCCTTCTCCTTTTGTGATTACTTAAACTTTGCATTTAAGTCAAGCTCTCCATGCCTCCCTCTCTTTCTTAAGCTTGGGTGGCTTTTTGTTTTGTTTTGGTGTCCCCCCCCCCCCCCAGGACATTCTTCTGTCAGCACTGAGTTAAAGCCAAGTGGTGAAGGATTGACCTCAGCAAGTTCTTATCCAAAGCTCCATGAAGACAGGGATCTCACTTGCCCTGTTCACTACTGCCTCCCTCATACCTGAAACCCTGCAAGACACACAAGAGATGCTCAACTATACTTTCAAAATAATAGTGGATGTCTGAATCTGAGTAAAGAGCACATTCTAGGATGAAGACCGATGTTCTGCTACCTCAAAGCAAAAACCTGGCATTCATATACCTCAGCAGGACATTGTGGAGCTGGAGCAACACAGGTCCTGCTCTAAGGAGGGTCTTGGAGAAGAAAGTGCCAGGAAATAGACACTGTAAGACAGTGACCTGGAACATTCTGTGCTTCTGCTGCACTTACTACCCCTCTCAAAAACGCATCCTGATGACCACTTCCAAAAAAAAAAAAGCATCGCATATTCTCTTATCTTTGTATCTTTTCTCCTACAGCCACTCTGTACTGGCCTCCAAAGAGACAGACGTGCCACCCATACCTGGGTCCCTAAAGTCATAGGATCATCTGGCATTTTATCTTGACCGGCAAATACAATTCTGATGAAGGTGATGGGCTACAACCATCAATATGGATGACAACTTAACGTAAAGAAAACCCAAGTCTTCACAACTCGACCAACAGGCGGCATCGTGATAAACAGAGAAAAGAGTGAAGCGGTCAAGGATTTCATCTTTCTTGGATCCACATTCAGTACTCATGGAAGCAGCAGTCAAGAGATCAAAGGACAGATTCCCATTAAGTAAATCTGCTTGGGGAAAGGGGACTCTTGAAAGTGGTGGAAATCAGCGATGCTACTTTGAGAACTAAGATGTGCCAGCCCATACCATGGTATGGGCTCATATGTATGTGAAAGTTTGACATTGAGTAAGGAAGACCAATAATAATAATAATAATAATAAGAAGAAGAAGAAGAAGAAGAAGAAGAAGGAGGAGGAGGAGGAGGAGGAGGAGGAGGAGGAGGAGGAGGAGGAAGGGCAAGAATCAATGCATTTGAATTACGGTGCTGGTGAAGAATACTGAAAGTACCATGAATGCCAAAGGAACAAACAAATCTCTTTTGAAAGAAGCACCACCAGAATGCTCCTTAGACGCAAGGATGGCAAAACTCCATCTCACATTCTTAGGACGTGTTATCAAGAGAGACCAGTCCCTGGAGAAGGACATCAAACTTGGTGAAGTAGAGAGGCAGTGACAAAGAGGAAGACCCTGGGCAAGACTGGCTGACACAATGCTGCAACAATGGGCTCACACATGGGTACAAGTGTAAGACACGGCCTAGGACCTGGCAGTGTTTCCCTCTGTTGTATGTAGGGTTGCTATGAGTCCTAGCCAACTCGACAACATCTAACAACAACATAGAATGAGTTTTATAAGTTGCAACTATTTTCCTTCTATGGTTGAATGGAAAGTTCCTGGGGACAAATTTTGCCTACTGTATCTTAGCTCTAACTCTCAGCACAGTGAAATTCTAGAAATAACTTGATTGAATACTGTACTCAATATAAGAGAGATGTCCAGGACTCATTTTCCTTTATGTAGTGACACACGGAGTCTCTTACAAAAGAGAATCTACTGTCCTCAGTCAGTGATGGGAGGTGAACATCTTATGAAACTCAGTGTTCTTGCTCCACATCCCACTGGTAAATCTTGTCAACAAGCCAACAAAGTAGTTGGAGGGTCAGTTGATTCAGCCAAATGTTGCAAGATAATCAATAAATTGACATGTTATCCCGGTGGCCTTATCTGTCCTTTCATACTATCTCACAGGGTCCAGCACAGTAGAACTTGGCATATATTGTGTTTAGCTTTTTTGTTGTGAACAACAACAAAGGAGATGACACGACTTGTGTCTGGTTCTCAATCATTAATCTGGAAATCTCTTTTAATGTATAGAATTCTGCCACTTCCCATTGGCCCCAGCCCTACTTTATGTCGGGGCACTGATTCATTAGGCCTGCATGAGGAGACCCCTGAACTCTTATTAATTAACATATAATGCTCTATACTAGAAGCCCATGTGTGGTGCTAACAATTAAATAATTCAGCTGATAACCAAAAGGTTTCAGGTCAAGTTCACCCAGAAGTGCTTTGAAAGAAAGGCCTGGAGACCCATTTCCAAAGAATCAACCACTGAAACCCCTATGTCACATTGTTCCACTTGGACATACACTGGATTGTGATGAATGAGAGCCAACACAATAGCAAATGGCTTGGTTTGGTTTTGATCACCCAGATTCATCCCCCAGATTATTCCAGTGCAACTGGTCCATACACCACATTTTGAACAACAACCCAGCAGAGAAATTAGGTTTCTCATCAAATTGGACAAACCTGAGTTAATAGAGTTATGAGGGTTATTTACTGGCCTTTCTCCTAAAGATGAAAGGTTATTTCCAATTGCCTTGATCCCTTAGTCCAGGGATAGCTAGCCATTGCATGTTGATTCTAAATGTTCCTGAAGTATACTCAACTGATAAATAGCTTTTACAGCCACCGACAAGAGAGGGACAACTTTGCTGCAGTCACACACAAGAGGAGAAAAAACATCTGAGGTCCAACTCTATTAATCCAGAGAGCATTTGCGTGACTTCATGATGGAGAAAGGAAAGACATAGAAATTTCCTAGACACACGGCCCAAAAATTCCTCAATTTCCCCAAACCGATTGAGATGATGACAACCTTGACCAGCTTAGAACCAAGCTCATTTTCACGGGTTATACAAAACTCAATGTTGCCATTTCTGCCTCAACGTATAAGAGACAGCATAAAGCCTTTGATCTTTGGTGAAGTAGGCATGGTGTGTGAGATAGTTAAGGTTTATTGTGTCAACCTGGCTGATAAACACATGTGAGATTAATTGAAAAGCAGAGAGATAAATGGCTTGATGATCCTCACCTTTCTAGTTCTCAGGTCTCTTGCTTACTGATGGTGGGACCAGGGTGCAGCTGCCTTAGCCAGTTCCCTGCTTCAGCTGGCAAGGCTCACTTCCTGCAAGACATCCCTGAGGAGAAGTCACATGGACCTACCCTGATGCAGCCCTGGGTGCTGGGGCAGCCATGTGGAGACCCTGCCAGCACTGAGATACTTACATGTTCACTGACATTGCTTTCCTCCTGCTGTTGGCATCATTGCATGTATTTTGTGAGACGGAGGAGGACTTGGTGGATTGGTGTTGGACATATGAGCTGATGTTGGACTTGTGGGCTTCGACAGCACTGGGTTGGGATGTTTTCTTGATGCGCACTTACCCTTTATATAAAACTCTTTATTAACCATATGAGTTTCTGTGGATTTTTTTTCTCTAAAGTACCCAGACTCACACAGTGCAATAGTCAATAAGTATTATGGCTAACTCCTTTGAAGGGAGTGTGCTACATGAGCACAGCAAGCACAAGGTGGCCTTTCATGTTTCTGCTGCTCTGTCTCCCTCACTGGATGAGACACACTGTGTAATTCTCCCCTTTATCACATTTGTGGTAGGACATAATCTGTTGTCAATTCCAGACTTACAAGTGAAGGGGTGGGGTTTAGCCTGTCAATCAGGTGGCAGCCTGCTGACCTCATTTGGAGGCACAAAGGAGATAAATAGCTCACTGGAGATGGGACACACACTGACTCCCTGGGAGACATTGCAGCTGACAAGACACATGGAACTACGCTAGTTCCCTGAGCTAGAGGATCCACGTGGAGACCCCTGCCAGTGCTGAGATACTTACAATGCCACTGGACCCACAGGAGTTCCTACCACTGACCTGTGATCTAATCATGAGTCAAAAACACAGACTCAATCAAAGACTTAAAGTCATTTCAAAGCAAAGCTGGTGACTAGATGGGGGTGGTTGATTGATGCAAAGATCCCCAATGTTTACAGCAGAGAGAGGAGGCAGCTTGTGCTGATAGGAAAGCGGCATAAATGAATGCTAAAGTTGCGTGTAGCATTCCAGAACGTAATGAAAGGAGCAACTCTGATCAGAAGCCAGGAAACCTCAATAAATACACAAAACAAATCAATAGTCTCATGACTCAACACATGCCTGTTAGATGGGCTAGGTGCAAAATGGAGACAGGAAGGAAATGCGCATGAAGAGAAAATAGAACAAGGTTCCTCTCTGGAGAATCACTGTCTAGACCAGGAATTGGAAAACTTTTTCTTTTTTTTAAAGGGCCAGATAGTAAATATTTCAGGCATTGCAGGTCATAAGAATTTTGTAGCAACTATACCACACTGGCTTTAGAGTATGTAAGTGGATTCAGAAAACATGTAAATGAATGAGAATGACTATATTCTAATAAAATTTGATTCACAGAACCAGAGTGTGGGCTGCATTTGGCCCTTGAGTGATAGCTCTTCTACCCCCCTGTGTAGAGGAATACAATATCAAATATAACAACATAACACGACACATGGCTTTATTCCTACTATGGAGCCCTGGTGGTGTAGTGGTTGTGAGTTGGGCTGTGATCCCCATGATCAGCAGTTCGAAACCATCAGCAGCTCCATGGGAGAAAGACTTGGTTTTCTACTCCCATAAATAGTTACAGTCTCAGAAACCTACAGGGGGTATTCTACTGGGGAATACAGAAAAGACAGGGGGATTGAGTGGATTTCGTGGATGGGGAATATTTACATTATTAACAAATATTACCATTCTTAGCAACTATGATGTGTCAATGGAGCCATGGTGGTGCTGTCAGGTAATCATTGGAATGCTGAACTGCAAAGTCATTCGTTCAAAACCACTAACAGTTCCAAATGAGCTAGATGAGGCTAGAGGCAGCTCTTCTCTGCCCTGTAATTTACAATGAGTTGGAATTGACTTGATGGTAGTGGGCTTCTATTTTATTAACCACAATTATGGCTGAGCAAACAGGAGCAAAGTTAGAAAAATCTCCTTCCAGTGGTTTCTCATACCTTGACATTTGTCACTGGAATTCTAGAAGAATGCAGAAGGTTAAATTTCCTAAGCTTCATATCCCTAGGAGTCAGTAGAAGTTCCTAACCCCTCGGCCAGCCTGCAGGTTTAGGGTTGCTCCTCTTCCACTGTGTGTCTGTGGGCGGGAGGCTGGTGGAAGACGGAGAGTGATGCCGTAGGTAACACCTTGTGCCAAGAGAAAGATCTAGGCAACATGACGAAGATCAGGAAGATTCCATTTTGCTCATGTTCAGACTTAAATGAGAGTAGGGCATTCAGGAAACAATTGAATAGAGAAGTTTAACGCTCAGAGATGATATCCAGAGCAAAATCATCTCCAAATAGGTATAGGTATGCCCTCACGGTACCCATTTGAGAAGTAAATGAACCAAGACAGACACTTGGCATATGCCAATGACAGGAGGATCAGCATGAGAAAAAGGGATTGTATTATTCAAGCACTCTTTGGTTGCAAGTGACAAAGAGTTGACTTATGTAACGATAACAACCAAACCTTCTCTCCTCTTAGCCCTTTCTCTGCATCTAAATCTCTTCCCTCTTGCGCCTGGGAAGACAGGCTCCCGCGTCTGTCAGTGAGAATCACAGGGTCCACAAGCCGACAGTCTCATGCCTTTAGAGGGAGTGCTTTATCCTGCCAATTCCAGTTAGAACACGCCCAGGGAATAGCTCTGAGGATGTGATGGTTATTGTCGTGTGTCAGTGGGGCTAAGCTATGGTTCTCAACAATCCGGCAGGCACAATATAGCCACCTTCCATTTTGGGACCTGATGTGAGGAACACATCACTTAGTAAGAGTATTTCCTTAAGGATGTGGCCTGAATTCTTCCCCCGCCCCACCCCGCACTCTCTCTCACTTCTATTGCCCCCCACACCTCCACAACCTTCTCAGCAACTCTGGTTTGGGGACATACGTGAGCCAGAGGTCTCCAGCCTGTCACCTAACCTGCAGATCTTGGGTTTGCCAATCCCTGCAACCACATGAGCCAACAGATGTCTTCAGTTTGCCACCTAACATGGATCTAAGCCTTGCCAGCCACCAAAGCCATGTGAGTTCCTTCCTACAATCTCCTGAGCCATTTCCTTCAAGTGACCTCCTCTCTGTAGATATATGTCTGTATACACTACCCGAGTTTTGCTCCTTGATAGAGCCCAGACTAAGACAGATGGCAAAGAAGAGAAGAAGGGAGAAGAGGTGCTAGACCAATGATCTCTGTGAATACTGAAAGGATCCCGAGAAGGCCAGACTGAAGAGATGATGACAACGACAGTAAGAAGAAGAAGAAGAAGAAGAAGAAGAAGAAGAAGAAGAAGAGAGAGAGAGAGAGAGAGAGAGAGAGAGAGAGAGAGAGAGAGAGAGAGAGAGAGAGAGAGAGAGGAGCGTCTGACATTTGGATGTGTCTGAAACATTCCTCGACACTTGAGAAACAGGTTTTCACACATCACACACATCGAGAATCACATAAACACTTAGCCCAAACACAAACATGCAAGAATATACAAACACAAAGAGGTTAACAAAAATACAGAATGTGTTATGACTAGAGAGGTTAAGGACATGAAGCAAGCATGTGAAGCCGGTTGGGCGTCAGATGATAGGGAGTGGCAGGGACTGTTAAGTATGGGTTCCGTCCAAAGCCACTCATATTCCTTGTGAAAAGCCAAACAAAACACATATGGGGTCCAGATACGACTCATGGTTTCTCAGTTTGGAACTCACGGAAACCCTATACAGGCCATGCCTTCATAGTTTACATAATAACGAATTCCTGGGAAACCAACCCTAATTGCAGTGGCAGTCGAAAAGACCAGCTAATTCTAGATGACTGATACTTGGGTCAAAATCAAGCTCCCCATCCTCTTTGCTTGGGAGAAATTGGGAGAGAGATTGGATGACTTGTGCAGACTTGCAATTGGGTGACTGTATGGACCATAAATTCGAGTCAACCAAGAACCAAACATGGATGGAGTAGCCTGCACCAGGACTACGCTTCTCGGTGCACCAGCAGGGCTCAATCTTTGGCTAGCTTTCCCAGGCTAAGCCCTGGCTCAGGTCCAGCGTTTCAACCCCTTCCACCTGCCCCAATGCAAAAGCATCATGGGATGTAGCAAACTATGATCTCTTGGTCTACAGGCAACACGTTATCACCAAGCATCTATTTTAAGAGATGAGCAGGTTTTGTTTTTTCAAAAATTTGGAGAAGCCCCAAGGAATGCCAGTCCATATGGCCTGGAGGAGGGAGAATCCACACACGCAACCCTCACCTAACTGCCATTGAGTCGATCCCAACACATAGTGACCACAAAGGGCAGCGTGGAACTGCTCCCGCGGGTCTCCAAAGCAATGCCTTTTTATGGAAGCTGCCTGCCTCCACCACAGTGTTTCACGGACTCTGCCACGGGGGCTTCTTAGAGCAGAGAGCTGCTAGTGACAAATTAAGTCCGGGACCAATGTCTTTCATGGTCTCGACAGAGAGGGGCCCAGCCATTGAACTGAAAAGGCTCCCAAAGGTGGGACTCCAACCTCAGAAGCCCGGAGAGGAAAGAGGCTCATTAATATTAAGGAAGAGTCTGATCCTGGGCTGAGAGTGGGGAGCACAGGATCACTCAGCTGGTGACAACCGGAGGTGGTGGCGCCGGCACCACCAGTCACCGCCAGTAACCACAGGAGCTTTGCCGCTGCGGCAATTCCCAGTCAGCATCCAGTGTGATGAACCATCAGTGACAAATGCAGTGCGACCAGGTGGGAAATCCCCCCTGAGTTATAACACCTCCTCCTCATACATTCCTGACTTCCTCCCGTGTCGCACTCCTCCCTCTGGTGGGGACCTGTGCCTCCTTCCTTCCGGAGCTCTGCACAGGTAAGCCACTGAAACTCTGTCTCCCAGAGCCCCGCGGCACAGAGGGGGTTAATCTTGTCATGTCAAGCGGCTCCTCAGATGCCAGACCAACTCAGCATCAATTTGACACAGATTTCTTTGGGGGAATCTGGGTTAATCTTTCTGAGTGGGCTGTCCATTTGATAGACGGGAAGTAGTTCTGGAGACGGCCGGTACACCTCCTCGGTGACTCTCTCCCCCAGCCCTTGTCTCGGAATTAAATATTTAAAAGGGCAATTAAATTTAAAAAAAAGCAATCTGATGTTTACAGGCCCTCATAGGTAATTTATAAATGCTACATTCCGTTTTGCTTAAAGAATTTAATTTGGATAGAGGCTTCCGTGGAGACGCGGGACCTGGACCCCGATGCCCCACGGGACAAGCACTGAAAAATGCAAAAGGTTTGGCTGACATCCGAGGCTGGGCCAGGGAAGGCTACCCAGTTTCCTGTGGTTTTCTTTGACTCTTTTTGCATATGTGCAAGCAAACTACCGTAGATAAGAACTACGTACATGTCTGCTTTTAGATCTGGGGTGCAGGTAAATACGTGGTGGCGTAAAAGCCTAAGAACCAAAATGGTGTGAGACCAAATTGCAACACAGTTACCCTAGACTGACTCCTGGACCAGAAAAATCTGGACTGCTGTGGAAAAATGGGCAATCTGATGGAACCAGGAGTTTAGCCTGTAGCCAAGAGCCAATGTTAATTTCTTAAATCAACTGATGTGTGCCATGGATATACAAGATGGTAACATTCACGTGAAGGGCCAGCAGGGATTCTCTGTACTGCCTTGGCAAACTTTCTGCAAATCTGAAGTTGTTCTGAAATAACAAGTCCACCTTTCAAAAAGCCAAAAAGGGGCTAGAGATCATTGTGCTAGTTCTTCCCCACTATTCTTTGACCTGATAACCTGAAAATTGGTATTTCCACTTGACCTTATAACTTTTACAAAGTATCCCTGGTGGCTTCATTGGTTTGTATTGGGCTGCTAACCACCAGATCAGCAGATCAAAACCACCAGTCACTCCTCAGGCAGCAAATGGAGTTTTTACTCCTAAAGAGTTACAATCTGAGACACGCAGAGGGTCAGGCCTACCCTGGGTCTACAGGGTTGCGCAGTCGGAATCACTTAATGCCGGTGAGTGTGGAGTGTTTGGGGGGAGTAAACTCTCACAGTCCCCACTCAGCATGAGCATGGATCCTCTTCATTTTGTTCACACTGTCTCAGCCCCGGGTAAGCTGCCTGATTTGTAATTTTGTTAGTTGCTAATAAGTTTATTTAACCCGGGTCTGGTTCCCTGAGTAGAACGGAAGTTACCTAAGGACAGGAACTGGGACTGTGGTTGGATTTCTCGTTCTAACTAAATGTGTGGCCTCTCCTGTTGCTGAGCTGATTCCTCCTCCTGGTGATCTCAAGTTTGTGTACGTGTGCTCTGAAATTAAAGCCTCAGGGCTTTGTCCTGAGATACCTCTGAGTGAACTCCAACCTGCAACCGTCTGGTTAGCAGTCAAGCAAAATAATCATTGGCACCAGCCAGGGACTCCACCCTGCCTGAAGTTGTTGTTGTTGTTGTTAGGTGCAGCATGAAGTAGGTAGTACTAAAATCTTGCTCAAGATACTAATTGAAACTCCTACTTTTCATTTCTATTGCCTCCTCCTAAGACCTCCCACTTAGAGGGTCAGTAGCTTTGACAGGTGTTTAAATAGGTACCAAAGATGTGGAGTCTGGGAAGGAAAAGGTGACAGAATTCTCCAGAGAGGATTCGTCCCATTCATGGGACTGGGAGCAAAATTCCAGGCCTGAGATTGGTGCTTACAAAATGTCAGTGGCTCAACTATCAGGAGGATATGGACTAACGGCCTGGAAGACTGTGTGGGATCTAGCTATTAGGAGTAAGGGGGACCAAACTTGAGAGTGCTGCAGGAGAAACTATCTGGGAGCCTGGGTGTTAGGTCCGCCAAAGGAAGGTAAAGGAGAAGGAAAACACTGGACTCTGAAAGGTTTCAAACCTGTCGTAAGGAAGGATCCCCTGGAATACCTACAGATTGCCTCACTGTGGACAGAAAGAGAAGCCAGCACACCCCTCTTGCTCTTGTCATCGACTTAACAACGGTGTGCTTGAATTTCTACGCATTGGAGCTTATTGAGAATCTCTATGACCAAAAATATGTTAACTGCTGGTAAATATTCTATGGGTGTTTAAAAGAAGTATTTCTCCTTGCTATGAAGATCATTCAGAGTCTACCTTATAAATTTTAATATAAACTACTATATACAGATGTTTGTCTCATGAACAATGAAAAAATGAAAATGTTTTATTTCATCACCCATATAGTTATATTTAAATTTCTGATTTAATTTCTAAAGTATTTTTGTCATGTGTCATCAGATAATAACACATACAGAAATGCAATGAGTAGAGGATAAGCACAGCATCATTTAGGAATAACTTTTAACAGCATTCACTTAATTATCCCTTTGTGCTACTTATTATCTTTTGTACTTTGATGATATAAATTTACCCTTGATTTATATTTTTTCTGAAATATGTTTAATAATCTTTTTTAAAAATCTACTAGTAAACTTTTAGATATGACACTTGAAAATTGCATAATGTTGTATTATTCCTTAAATCAAAATAATTTTCTTTTAATGAAGGGATCTAACCATTTACATTTATTGTGATAAGCAATATGTCTACTCTCATTGTCTTTGAATGCTTTCTTCCTGTTTCTATTGAAGTAGCCGAAGAATGAGAACCAAATGAAATTGTAGACCTGTACCAGACACCTAATTTAATTTATAGCAAAGCTGCCATGTTCTAAAAGTTCTCTATTTGGATGAGGAAAAACTTTGACCTCTGTTCTATCCCATGAACCTTGAGTATCAATTAAGTGAAGCTACCCATTAATAAGTGAAGCACATTTAACATCTCATGGTGCTTTTAATTTCCCCCCTAAGACATCTGAAAACATATGTAAGTATAATTTTAGAATAAACTGATCTATTAGTACCTGGCATGAGAAATGATAGAAGTCCTAGAATTGCTACTGAAGTACCTCATTAAAAAAAAGGGACCTGATGCAGAGGGCTTACGTGGAGAGCAAATGCTTTGAGAGTGATTAGGGCAAAGAATGTACAGATGTGCTTTATACAACTGATGTATGTATATGCATGGATTGTGATAAGAGTTGTATGAGCCTCTAATAAAATGTTAAAAAAAAATCAGGACCCTCCACTTGATGCTAGTGTGGAACAAACCATTGAAATCATGAAAGGGAAGATTGATAGAGACCTTCCAGAACAAACATCACCAGATTCAGGAAGAAAGCTGCCACCTCTGCTGGCCCCTCCTGATAAGCATGCCTCCAACCCCATCATAGGATGTGAAGGGTTCATCCGCAGAGAGAGCTGACTGACACCAGGAGTGCTCCTAAAACACGGCGCCGAAAGAAACAGATTTTTGTGACCTCAATAAGTCCATGTCAGAAGGGCACACACTGGAGAAATCTTAACAGGCTTACTTTCTTTGCTTTTCAGACATGTCCACCTCTCACTAATGCAATCTGAGATTGTGAAGATAAACTATTTGAGCATCATTTCCTGCTTTGTTTCTATATGGACATCATCACAGTTGCATGCGTGATTTGTACTAAACTCTGTAGTTTACAGCCGTCGTTGCTTTCTTCCCATTTTTTAATGCTGTGATTTCCCACTCGCACAATCTTTTGGGTGAATATTCTCCATCGGATTACATGTATGTGACACTTTTGTCCCTTTTACATCGATATAGACTTTCTGAGCACCTGTTTCTGAAAACGGCTTCCTTTGGCTTTCGATCGGCCACCCCCCATCCTAGCTCAACAAAACCATTTTAATCTCAGTGCTTCCCCCTGAAACTCTGTGGGCAGGATCCAAAGCATCAAAAACGACCTTGCTGCCATCCAGCCCATCCCAACTCACTGTGGCCCCTTAGGACAGGGTAGAGCCGCCCCGGCAGGTCTCTACAGAATCAGAATGCCAACCACTACTTCAAGGTCAGGGGCCCAATGCATAATAAAAACAAAGACAGCTAGCGTCCCCCCAAAGTCGAGAGACCGCATTGTTGGCTGTTTATTTCTTAATAATCTATTTGCATGCACGGATTTCTATAGCAAAATCGATTTAAACTTTGACATAATTTTTTTCTTATTAGCCAGGTGTGCGTGTCAGCGTTACTGCCCCTTCGTTAGATGTGGCTGGCACTCCCAAGATGACTCCATCTGCAACTGGGGAAGCCTTAGCTGGGGACCTTGGAAATCATTGTTTTCTTTTCTTCCTTTACTTGGTTACTTCTCTGTCTTCTCTTTCCATCCTCCTAAGTTTCTGCTTCGATCTGTCATATTTGATACTGTCAAAAAAAATGGGTGTCCTCTGAGTTCGAAGAGAATTTCATGAACTTTTCTTCTTTTGTTAGTTGTTCAGCTTTCTGGAGACAGGCTGTCCAATACAGAAGCCACTTGCCACATGTGTCTATTTAAAATTTAATTTAAATGAAATAAAACTAAAATTTTATTGACTCTGTTGCACTCCTTAAGTGCTCCATAGTCGACAGGGGGGCTGTGGCTACAGAATTGGCAAGCTCCGCTCCCTGGGCCTACTCCAGCCCATGGCTGATTTGTGTTTCT
Organism: Tenrec ecaudatus; assembly: GCF_050624435.1. Classification (NCBI taxonomy): domain Eukaryota; kingdom Metazoa; phylum Chordata; class Mammalia; order Afrosoricida; family Tenrecidae; genus Tenrec; species Tenrec ecaudatus. The sequence goes on from NC_134541.1 coordinate 22,826,796, forward strand.
GTTTTGTTTTGTTTGCTTTATATTTTCTTTTTAAATGAGTTTTCTCTTGACTATTTCTCACATCGTGGTAAAATATACATCACACACATAGCACTTCAGCCGTTTTTGAGTGTACAATTCCATGCAGTTAGCACATTCACGATGGTGTGCACCAGCTAGTTCCAGAACTGTTTTATTATTCCAAAAGGAGATCCCATATGCATTAAGCAATTAATAGCAATTCTCCACTGTCTGTAGGCCCCTTGAACCACAGATTTGCTTCCTGCCTGTAACTTGTGTTTTCTGGATATTTCTAATGAATGGAATAAAATCATGTGGCCATTCCCATCTGATTTCTACTTAGCATAAGGTCTTTGAGGTAGTTAATTTATTGTGCCAACTTGGCCAATAAACATAATTGGGATTAATTGAAGGGCGGAGGGATAAATGGCTCAGTGAGCCTCACCTTTCTAGTTCTCGGGTCTCTTGCTCTCTGATGGTTGGACCAGAGTGCAGCTGCCTTTGCCAGTTCCCTGATTCAGCAGGCAAGGCTCACTTCCTGCAAGACATCCCTGAGGAGAAGCCACATGGACCTACCCCGATGCAGCCCTGGATGGTGGAGCAGCCGTGTGGAGACCCCTGCCAGTGCTGAGATGTTTACACATTCACTGACTCAGCTTTCCTCCTGCAGTCAGCATCATTGCGTGTGTTTTGTGAGATGGAGGAGGACTTTGTGGATTGGTGTTGGACATATGGGTTAATGTTGGACTTGTGGGCTTGGGCAGCACTGGGTTGGGATGTTCTCTTGATGCGCACTTAACCTTTACATAAAACTCTCTCTTATACATGAATTTCTGTGGATTTGTTTCTCTGAAGTATCCAGACTAGAACAGTCTTTAAGGCTAACCCATATTGCAGCAAGCGCTGATCAGTACTTCCTTTTTAGGGCTGAATAGTATTCCCTTGAATGGCTATGCACTTCATGTTTATTAAATTGCCAGTTCGTGAACATTTGGGTTGTTTCTACCATTTGTCTTTCATCAGGAGTGTGACTGTGAGCACGCATGTGTGTGTTTCTTCAGCTCTTTGGGCTCGATATCTACGTTTGGGATGGTTGAGTCATCTAGCAATTCTACATCTAAATTTTTGAGGACCCCCTGTGGTAGTTACACAATTTCATGTCAACTTGATGAAAGAATGGAGAAGTGGAGTCTAGACTATCTGTCAAGTCACAGCCTGATGAGCCCTCTCTATGAGTGTGGCCTTCTTGTGAGGATTCTGGGAACTTCCTCTCTCTTGATTCTGCCATCAGAATAAGTGGGTCTCTGTCTATTGCTATTGAGATACTCAGAGAGCTGGAGGAGCCACGTGGAGACCCACACCAGCATTGAGATGCTTCCACTGCCACTGGATCCACAAGACTTTCGACCGAACCCCTGGCCTGTTGTCTTCCTGCAGTCAGTAGTATTGCATGTGCTGCATGAGTCTAAAGAGGAATTTATGGACAAGTATTGGACATATGGGCTAATATTGGAATTATGGACTTGGCTAGGATGTTTTCTCAATACATAATTGCTCTCTAATCTAAAGCTCTTTCTTATACACATATGAGTATCAATGGATTTGTTTCTCTAGCCAACCCTGTCTGACACACCCACCAAACTATTTTCCCCAGAAACTACACCAGTGAACATCCCGCCAACCAAGTAGAATGGTTCCAATTTCCCCACATCCTCAGCAACCCTGATGATTTTCTGTCTTCTCTCTTTCTTTTTTTCATCACAGCCACTTCACTGGGTGTGAAATGATACCCAGAGCCACATTTTGTGCAATCCTAGAACTTATCACATTAAAAAAAATTCAGTGTTGTTAAAACCCAAAAACAAAGGACATGGGATAAATACCTCAGATGACCCTCAAAGACTAACGCATTTACTGTCTGGTCCTTCACTGAAAAAGTTTGCTGACCCCTACCCTGATAGAGAACAGTTCCATCACAGCAGAAGCATCCTTTGGACTGTGTGGTGAGTACCTAATGGGCCAATTAGTGAACTGGCTGCAGTGTTAAATTCAGCAACCTTATGTTTTCATCTGCATCCTGCTTTTATCACTCATCTATGTAGCTTCTTGCTTACTCACACATTACACATATTGTTCTCTGAAATGGGTGTTTTATTAGAATACAACTCCTAAACCCTCTGAACTGTTTATCTTAGAGTAATAACTTTTCGATATAAATTAAATTGATAGGTTATTGCTAGTTCACAAGTGCTATGCTTCATTATTTCTCTACACCTTTTTCCAACCTGTTTTCCCCCAACCTCTATTCCTAGTATCTACTAATCTTGTCTGTTTGACCTATAAATGGGAGCATGTGATTTGTGATATCATAACATCATGAACCATATGTAACCACTCATCGATTGATGGACATCTGGGTGATTGTGAATAGTGCTGTGGTGAACGTGGGTGTGCACGTGTCTACTTGAGTCAGTGCTCTAAATTATTTTAATTATTGGGGGTTCTAAGAGAGGAATTGCTGAGCCAGACCCTAATTCTATGCTTTGGAGGAACAGCAGATACTGCGGCCTTCTTACTGCCAACAATGTGTGAATATTCCAGCTTCTCCACCTCTCTGACCATGTTTGCTTCCTTATTGATTCTAGCCTTCCTTATCGCTGCCAATAATCTTATTAATAGATATATTTTGTTGAAAATTTTTACGTGTAGTTTAAAGCATGTATTTTAACCTATGTACTATTATATTTATTCTGCATTATATATGTGCCAATTTAATACATACAGATTTTAAGAGTCTACTAGTTTCTTATTGAGAAAATTTGCAACTGGATTCATAATGGATATTGGCCTGTAGATTTCTTGTGCTTTCACCTGGTTCTGACATTCGGGTGAGATTATCCTCATGGAATGAGTTGGAAAGTGTTTCCCCCTCTCTTCTTTATAAGAGTTAGAGAAGGATTGATGTGAGTCATACTTTGTGTTAAGTAAATCCTCCAGTGAGATCCTCAGGTCCTAGGCTTTTCTTCTTTGGAAGATCTTTGACTTCTTGTTCAATCTCTTCACCTGTCATCTGTGTATTGAATTTTTCTAGTGTGTTCATCCCAGGTAAGCTGTATTCATTCTAATTTGTTGGCATACAGTTGTTCATGTTATTTCCTATGACCCTTTTCTTTTCTGTAGGAGGCCCCAGGCCAGGCAAATGGTTAAGCACTTGACTACCAGCCAATAGGTTGGTTTAACCCTCTTGGTTCGAACCATTTAAACCCATGAGAGGCTCTCAGAAAAGAGCTGGTGATCCTATGAAGCATTCTGCTTTCACAAGTGGATCCGCCATGAGTGGGTCACCACAAGAGCACCTGAGAATGGCCGTCACAACAGGGTTGACATTGCTGTTGCCATTTGAAGACCTGGTTTTAGTTTCCAGCATATGAATCTTTCTGTTTGTACAGCTCAATCTAGCTAAAGTTTTGTCTATTTTGTTCATCTTCTTGAAAAGCCAGCTTTATGGATCCTTTGGATTATCTTCCTAGTTTTTATTTTATTTATTCTGCTTTAATATTTTCACTTTCATTCATCTGATTACTTTTGGGTTTCGTTTGGTTTTCCTTTTCTAATTTTTCAAAGGGTCAATCAAGGTTATTAATTGAAGTCCTTTCTTCTGTTTTAATTTAAGCATTACAGCCATGAGGCCCTCCAAGGACTGCCCGGACTGCATCCCACACGGTTGCGTCTGTTAGCTTTTCTTTTTGCTTCTTCTCTAAGGATTTTCTAATTTCCTTGGTGACTTCTTCTTTTAGTTTTTGGTTATTTAATAGCATGTTGTTTAATTTCCATTTTTTAAAAAAGAATATTTCCATTCTTATTTTTATTACTGATTTCTGGTTTCACTCCATGATTCTGAAAGAAGATACTTTGCATACTTTCAACCTCTTTTTCAATATATTGAGATTTGTGTTGTGACCTAACATATAGCTGATGGGGAGGATGGTCTGTGTGCCCTGGGGAAGATTGTATATCCTATTGGAGTTGGATGAAGTGCTCTGTGCAGGCCTATTAGGTCCAGTTGATCTATAATGTTGCTCAGGTCTTCCTTGGTTGTTATAAGATAATTTTTTGGTAAAAAAATATATTATCCCTGATATTAATGTATTCACTCAGCTCTCTTTGAGGTTCTATTTACACAGAATATTTTCCATCATTTCATTTTCCACCTTTTGATTTTAAGTGGATCTCTTGGAGACAACATATAGTGTGCCAATGTTTTCTGATCCATTCTGCCAATCAGTACCTTTTGAGTGGATAGTTCAGTCCACTCATATTCAAAGGAATTGATGATAAAGAACTTACTTCTGTTTCCTTTGCTACTTGGTGTGTGTGTGTGATACCTATTTCTTCTGGACTCTTCTCTGAACCTAAATGTATACTTACTTATTTTGTATGTGACTCCTTTTAATTCCCTATTCTCCTCTCTGTGTGTATACTCGTGACCTTTCAGAATATTCATTTGGGTGACCTGTAATAGCTAGTTGATGTGGAGGCATGTGCTCTGATCATTCACGTTGGTCCCCTCCTCTTGTTATTCTCTATCCTTTGTATGCTTGGAGAAACTGCTCTCCTTGTTCTTGCAGAGAGACAGAATTAGATTTTTCAGAATTGGAGCTCACATGGGCTTTTGGCCAAGAGGTGCACATCTCTACCAGATCCCGTCAGAGACAGAAAGATTTCCATGTTTTCTTTCTTTCTTTTTCTCTCTTACATGGTCAATTCAAAAGTCTAACAGCCAGTAAGAGTAGAAATGGGGCTCATGTTCATTAAGTCCCCACTCCACAGTTCCCCTCCTAGGTTTGGGAGTAGCTGAATGTTGGTCACACAAAGCCCACCCTCTTGGCCGTTACCCAACTAGGAGTTAGCACTGGCAGGGGTGTAATGTTCTTTATCCAGCCTGATGCCAAGAATAAGTTTATAGTGGCTGACATGACCACCCAGCGTGATTGGTGGGGTCCATATGTGCTTCCCCACCTATCCATGGTCTGTTATCCCCTCCAAGTATCCCCTGTTGGTTGATAATGTTGCACTTCCGGCTTCCTTTCCAGGTTCTGCCGAGGCAATCGCTTGTCTCCCATGTGGAAGCACCTTCTTGGGGAAGTTCATCCTTCCCTCCATTCCTGTCAGGACTCTGATTACCCCAACATGTTAATGGACCTTTCCCTCAGTCCCACTGTGTACACACACTTTACCGCTGCAGCTGGTTGGTAAGTCAGAGAACGATAAAAATGTGACAGTGCCAGTTGTCCATAAAGCCCAATTTAGATGCAGTCTTTAGAGTTTGGCAGACTCTGTATTGTCCCAGTACCCCTGCCTTTCAAAATCCCAGAGGTTAGAAAATAAAGACAGAAACCAGATCAGGCCAGTCCCATGGCCCACGCTCAGCCTGGTTCCAAGACGCCGAGCGGTGCCCAAAGGAAACTGACACCTGCACAGGAAGAGCCGCTGTTCCACGGTTGGTACAGGAAGCATGGTGCTTTTTCTGATACCCTGATTCCGAGGTAGCTCACGGAAAGAAATGTGTCTTTCATCGAGATGTTTGACAATGTGTAGATGAAACAGCCATCGAAGACAGTCGGCCGTAAACAAATACATAGTGAAAAATGGCTGGCTGGCGGACTTGCTGAAAGACTGGATTTTTCACTTTTCTTCCAGATGTTTTGGCTTCGCGGAGGCACTGGCAGTGTCTGCTGGGCTGATTTGTGATCTTTGAGTGAAAGGGGGATACACGAGCACAGAGCATTATTCCGGCAAATGAGTACACAGCACCGTCTTACATGAAATGCAGTCTTACTGGCCTCAACCATGGCATGTGACAGAGCTGCCAGTCCACTACCAAGTGTTCCTGACAGGTGATGCCCCCATTTGCATACATCTCAGCATGACACGTGCTGAAACTGTTAAGTTATTATTAGTCCTGATAATGGAGTTATCACCAGCAATGTATTCATATTTCTAATGTTGTCACTGCAGATTGTTTGGCTGTTAAGGAGAAAGCCTATCAGGCATAAATATTTATGCCTGGATGCATGTCGGAGTCTTTAATCAGGACCTGGATTGGTCTTAATTGAATCTGGGGGACAAATTGAGGCTCTGTGTGGAGCGTGTTGCTTTTCACTGCCGGCGGGCAGGATTCCCTCCGACTCTTCCCAGGGTTTCTGAGACTCGCAGACCAGGCAGTCTCTCTCTGAAGAGGTGCGGGGTCTTTGTGTTGGGAGGTGGCCCTTTTGAAGGCGACCGGCCAGGTTTCACGAGACCAGACAGAGGTGTCTGCTTGTCCAGGGCTCACTTCCAGAAGGTGTTTAACAAAAAAGGGGCTTTATTCCAGCAAGGTCACAGCTGGGATAAAAACCACTTGCTATGGAAGAAAGACCTGGTGATCAACTGCAGAAAGGTCGCACAGCCTTCGAAAACCATACAAAGCACAGTTCCTCACAGGTTCCTCACGAGCCCCTATTGGCCTGACGGCAGCTAGCTTAGTTGACTTTTAATTACTCTTTTATATATCACACGAGAAGAAGAATGTCAGTACCCACAGATGGGGTGAGACGACTTGTAACGTGTTCAGTAAGCGGTGTCTGGCACAAGAGGGAAACAAGAGTTGCCACTTGGTCGATAACTTGTGGCAACAGCCTGTGTGCCCAGGGACCTGGGTGCCACAAGGGTTCGATGGCGGACTCGTCTGGAAGCAGGTTACCAGGTATTTTGCCAAGAGAATTGTGGGTAGACTCGAATCACCAACCTTGTAGTTGGTGGCTGAGGGTGTTAACTATCTGCACCATCCAGTAACCCCAGGCTCCGTCAGGACAGTAACAGTGCCCTAGTCACTCTTGACCTGTATTATCTGGTCCGCTGCATAGAATAAGGTAGACTCCCAATGTTCGAGAGATTGATTTTCCCACTGAGCACAAGAGGCTAAGGTGGGAGGATCCACTCAGTCATGTGGCACCATTGTGACCCTGGACATGCGAACTATTGAGGACAGACTTCCATTTAGGACCAAATGCAATCGACCTCAGATGCAGGAGCCGGCTGGCATAGGTCAAGGTACAGTTCTGCCACTCTCTACGTATTTGTCCTGGAGAAACCCCTTCTATGTCTTTACCCTCAGTTCTCTTCCTTATCAGGCTGTTATTCTCATGCCCCGTGGTCACAGTACTAGCTGACATTGCCATGAATATTTCGTACAGGTCAGGTAGGCATTGGTGCAAGTATTCAACATGCACTCTCCACCAGCTACCTGGCAGAGTAATGATTACATATTAGGCTGTGACCCCGAAAGTCAGCAGGTCAAATCCACCAGCCAACAACTCAGGAGAAAAGTGGGACCTTTCTACTCTTATAAATAGGTACAGTTTTGGAAACCCCCCGGGACAGTTCGATCCTGGCCGACAGGGTCGCTATGAATCAGAATCCGACTCAATGGCGACACATTTTTGTTTCATTTTAATTTTTCCCTTTTTTCTTGCTCTGTTCTTATTTCTTTAGAGTTCATCTACCAAGTCAGAAGCCCTGATGGCATAGTGGGTTACGCTTTGAGCGGCTAATGACAAGGTAAGCAGTTCGAACCCACCTGCTGCCCTAGCAGACAAATCTGAGGCTTTCTTCTCCCGTAAAGAGTTCCAGTCTCAGAACTCCACAGGGGCAGTTCTACCCTGTTCCTTAGGATCCCTGTGAGTCAGCATCGACTCAATAGCAGTGAGTTTGTGTGGGTTATCGACAGAGTCCGCATGAGTCAGAATCCACGTAACAGTGTCACTTTATTTTGTTTCGTCGGACTTTGTTCCTTTATCTCATTTGATTCTGACAACCGTCTGAGAAAATATTAATCTCACATCACATGTGGGGAAATTGTCTGTCGGGTTCTGTGCTCGGCACTGAGAATAAAGCGATTAGGAGGACACAGCTCATGCCTTTAACGACTCACAGCCTCGAGCAGCCCTGACCCCGCTGGAAATAAGGCTCCCCAGCAGGGAGAGGAGCTGGCCAGAGGCAGGTAGAGAGGAAAGCAAACCCTCTTAGAGACTGGAGTCCTCAGGTGTGTGCCCAGGCAGGAAAGACCACAGGGTGGCGCTCTGTGGTCGCAGGGTCCACAGAGGGCTGGCTCTTTCCAGAAGCCAGGAGCTCCACAGCTCCTTGAAAACACACCCTGGACGGACCCTGGAGGGTCCAAATGCCAACTAGGCTACTTGCTTGCTCAGAGCCCCGGTTACCTGCCCTATAAAATGGACAGAGTGATTCTCATCGTAAAGAACTGCTCTGGAGATTTAAAGAAATAAAGGGGTCCCAAGGGGCTCTGAGGAGAGGAAGCCAGCTCTGAGCGAGTGGAAGTCGGTTTACTTTTTCACTGATGACTCCGGCTTGCCCGTGGAATGTGTGGAGTGGAGACTCGGAAAACAGGTATCGGATTCAAGGATGGAGTGGGCATAACTGATGCTCCCCTCTGTCTGCCCTCCACATGCCACTACTAGCAAGCACCATGTGAAGTTGTTAGATGTCTATTAATATCAATGTTAATCAAGACTGGGTGGCTGGGGTCAGTTGTTGGAAGCTTCTCACTCCTGTTTGTCCAGCACCGAGTGCAGAGTGGACTCTGTTAAGCTTCACCACCTGAGTGAGTAGAGAGATGGAGGAAATTGTGGGCTGACAGGTGGATGGGTAAGCATCTGAATGAACAGAAACAACCTGAATGGGTGAGTGGGTGGGAGAGTTACATGTTAATTTGGGTAGAGTCTAGTCTGTCAATCGGGTCATAGCCAGTGAGGTCTATGTGTGGGCATGGTCTTCTCCTGAGAATTCTGGGAACTCCTATTTTTCTTCCTTGGAGGTGAGAAACATACTCTCTCTCTCTACTCACTCCCTTGGAGATTCTCTAGTGACAAGGCTCGCTCCCTGCGAGACATCCCTGAGGAAAATCCACAGGGACCTACCCTGATAGAGCCCTGGGTGTTAGAGAAGTCACATAGAGACCCCTGCCAGTGCTGAGATGCCTACAACGCCACTGGATCCACAAGACTCCCCACCCAATGGCCTGTGATCTTCCTGCATTTGGCATCATTGCATGTGTTTCGTGAATCCAAAGAGGACTTTATAGATTGGTATCAGACATATGAGCTAAGATCAGACTGTGGACTTGATCTGGACTGGGCTGGAATGTTTTCTCAATGTTCAATTGCTCTTGCATATAAACCTCTTTCTTATACACATTTGTGTGTCTATGAATTTGTTTTTCTAGTCAACCCGGACTAACACAGTAGGTGATCCCTCAGAGAAGGAGTGAGTCTCCCGGGTATCCTGGGTCTTCCTAAGAGCTCCCTTTCCCCCTAAATTGCCACACCTCCATCTGCTGTAAAGAAGCCAGTAGGCACCCTCGGGCACCTGCCCTTCTGAGCTTACCAACCTTACTGGGGAACTTAACACCAGGCTGGTTGGTCTGAAGTAGAGGTGAAAAGGTGTAGGAAGTCTTGGTGACAAGAAACCAAGGAAAAACGAAAGCCTTCCATCCAAGAGGTGAGCAACCTGCGCCGCCCAGATGAGATTCAGCACAGGATAAAGCAAACCACAGCCACCAGCAGTCCCCCGCTGTCCCCATCAGCTAACTTTGTGTTAACACGCAAAAGCCCATAGAATAAAGCACCCCTGGCCAGACTCCCAGTTTGCAAGTGAACTGGCCTCTGTCCGTCTCTGGACGCCATGCCAGGTGGCTGGCACCCTGTGATGTCACAGCCCCTCGGTTGGGTGGTTCTGATGGGCAGGAAGAGACGTCCCCTGTTTCTTCCTCATTTCCCAGCCCCTTGGTGCTCCCAGATGTTTTAATTACAGAGGAAAGAGAGCGGATGATTCCAGCCATATGTCTCCATTCCACACAGATAAATCTCCTTGCCATCCCGGGCAGCTCCGTGCTCTGCGACCAGCCCAGGGAAACTGATGCTGTCGGGCCTCATCACCATCTGCCACCCTTCAGCGGGCATGCGAATTCTGGGAGGGCTGGCTGGGATACCATGCCGGGGAAACACTCAAACTAGGACACAACTACACTCAGCTCTCAGCGCAAAGCTCTCCTCCAGAGAGGCCGAGCTGGGAGCACGCTCTGGGGGTCGAGTTGGAAGAGGTTGGCAAGGGGGGATCATGTCACTCTCTGCAGGACTTTGGCATCCCTCCTGCCATCTAGAACCCCAGGCTCTGGCCCATCACCCACGACATTCCAGGCTACGAAAGAAAAAAAAAGCCCTGGCTTCTCGGGAGCCCTGGGGTGAACCCCAAGGAGATCTCCAGACATCTGGCTGCACTAAATATGCATACATGTCCAGTTATGGACACACACACACACACTTTCCTGAGGAAATACCACATGCCGGCAGATGTATTTGCCGTTGTGATTCTGTTACATGGAATGCTAAAATGGCCGTTTAATCTGAGAATCCCATCTACACGTGGATTAAGAAGAAACCCAGGAAAATTCTATATGGTTTTGGGTTACCCATATACTTTTCTGTTTTCTCCCAGGCTATGGTACCCAGGAGTCAAGGTAGGGAAAATTCCAAAGGAATAGAGGTGTTGTTTGTTTTGGGTTTTTTTTTTTTTAAGTGCAACATAATACAGTCAGCGGCCTCTATCTGTGGCGTGCTTTTGGGTGATGTCTTGTACATGTTCACGCCTGGGTAAGCAGCATGCAGAGCAAGCCCCGAGGACTCTCCCTCCTCTGAGTTCCCAGCCAATATTCCGCAAAGGTAACTGCTAGCTGGAATTCTCTCCATGGATCCCGCCTCTTTCCGACGCCGAGAGTGATAAAGTACTTGCTCGAGGTGCAGGGCTCAGTTGCTGGGTGGTACAAGCAGTACGTGAGGGGCTATTAACGTACACGCGGGTATTTTGAGGCCACCCAATGGCACCATTGCTTTCCAAACAGATTTTCATGAAGGAAAGCCTGGCCTGTCTGCATCTGGTTGGTCCTCTCTGCTCTGATATCTTTGCCTCTGTCTCATTGACGGTAGGAAGCTCCCTTGAAGTCCATTGGTCCTTCCCCCGGGCATTTACAGGGCAGTCCACTGAACACAGGCATTCACTCAACCTCTATTGACTATGTGAGATTCCCCATAGGAAGCAGAGTAGGAGTGGGAGGAGTTCTGAGATAAGTAACTCTAATCCTTGTCCTCAGAATCTTTAGTGGGATCAGCAGGGACAGGGACAGGAGGGATAGGCGATGGTGAATCAAGCCTAGAATGAGATAAATCCAGGTTTGACTTCTGCACTGCCACGGATTTTGCGTAACTCCACACAAATCCTGTGCTGCTCTGAGCCTTGGTTCCCTGATCTGGAAAATGTCCTCCTTTTCCCGACGCACAGATAGCGTGGGGAGAAGTCAATGGACAAGTGGAATGTTTAGTAAAGCGTCAGGAACCTATTAAGCACAAAAGTCCTGAACGAAAGCCAAACCCACTGCCACCAAGTCAATGCTGCCCCACAGGGACCCTGTCGGGCAGAGTCCACTTGCTCCCTAGGGCTTCCAAAGCCATCCATCTTTACAGGACAATCTTAACCTTCTCCTGTGCAGCCACTGGGGTTTCCAATGGTGGGTCTCTCCATTTCACAGCCTGCTTCAGAGCCCACTACCCTCCCTGGATAACTAACCCAAAGGCTGGCCACCCCAACCCACCCTAAGGTGCCTCAGAAGTAAAGGGCCAATGGTCTGCTTCCAGAGGATCACAGGTTCCAAAACTTTAGGGATCATTTCTACTCTGCCGATTCCATGAGGACGAAGGCGTCACCACAGACTGCACAGTTGCTATCAACCACAGGAGCAAAATGTCCCATCACTGCCTTCTAATCAAGAAAGAATATCGAATATGAGGACGAGGGGGTTGAGGGGGGATTCCAGTGAAGAAACCTGGGAGCATGGAAACAACTTATTAAAAATAAATTTGATACCAACAATTAAAAGACCAGAACAAAAGAAAAACCCACTGCCACAGAGCTCCACCAAGGTCCAAGGACTGATCAACACCAAACCACTGGGCAGCTGTGGCTTCGCGTGAGTGGGGTGTGAGAAGAGGGAAAGGAGGCAACGCTGAGAACATCCAGTCCTATCCTACTGATGCTCAGTCTTGGATGATGGATCTGCCCAGTCAGCGTTGCTTCCCTCTTCCTGAGGTGGCTTCTTGATGGTTGATGCAGAGAGATGAGGCGGCCAGGCCCGTTTCCCACATCCCCTCTAGCCAAACAGTCTCAAAGTCAGTGAAAAGGGCCACTCGGGGGAAATCCCAGTCCCATGGCACCCACTGTTCCTTCACAGCCTGGAAAATGGGATTCACTCAACATCAAGTCCAGAAACCCAGCGAGCCCCAGCAGCTCCTTGGGGTCTTCAGTGACGTGTCCCATGAGCACACACCCCGGCCCTGCCTGCAGTTTGACAGGATTACTTGTTTGCTTCAGTGCCTGAGGGGACTCAATGTGGAGGGTGGCATTCATCAAAGCCATTCTTCCCAAGGTTCTTGCTACATATATATCAAACTTCCACTTAGGCTTCTCCCAGAAGCCAAGAATCTACATGAGTTCTACCAACTGTCAACCATGTTCGCTCCTGTTTGACAGTAAGGGTCTTGGGATGGTTTCTGGATGGGCTCGTGGATACTGTGGCTGCACCCTGACTTCACATGGACCCCATTGATAACCTGGCTTCCATATGCTCCACCAAGTGCAAGGGCAGGGTGGGCCTTTGAGAATCTGGGGTCCATGTCTCCTGTCTGTTACGGGTCTGCATCCACTGTCTTCCCCACCATCCTCTTGCACAAGTCAACGCCCACCAGTGTCTTTGAAGATGGTTTGGAGGCAGTTTCATCATTGGTCTTCCTGGGGGATTTCGGGGAGCTTCCACCTGATGACATGTTCAGTTATTAGGCTCAGTGTCTAACCCGAGATCATTTCCAGAAACCAGGCAAGTGATCATAACTTTTCATATGCCTCTTCAACATCCATCTTGACATTTGTCTGTCTTGCCCCTAGAGTCACCACACCCTCTAAACCAGCGGTTCTCAACCTGTGGGTCGGGACCTCTTTGGGGGTTGAACAACCCTTTCACAGGGGTCGCCCAATTCATAACAGTAGCAAAATGACAGTTATGCAGTAGCAATGAAAATAATGTTATGGTTGGGGGTCACCACAGCCTGAGGGACTGTGTTAAAGGGTGGGGGCATTGAGAAGGTGGAGAACCACCGCTCTAAAGCACTCTGTAGCTCTCTTCAGGGCAGGCTCTGTGACATCCACTCTAATTGTGCCATTTCATTACGACAATCACATCCAGCTTATTTCTTATGGAAAAGCACTGCTCCCTGGCTTAAAGTAACAGGCTCCTATCAGCCTCAGTGCCAAGAGGGATGCACTTCCACAGGAGCTTTGACCATCAGCCTTGACCTGCAGCACACAGATACCACTGGGCTTCGCAACATTGCTGGTGTTCCCTTCACCAGCTTATATATCTTATTGCTTTCGTAAATGGAATCTCATTTGGGCCCTGGTGGCACGGTAGTTACTTGTTGGACAGCTAACTACGAGGTCAGTAGTTCAAAACCATAAGCTGGCTCCTTGGGAGAAAGATGAGGCCTTCTACTCCCATAACGATTTACAGACTCAGCAACTCAGGAGGGTCGTTCCATCATGTTCTGCAGGGTCACTATGAGCTGGAATCAACTTGATCACAGGGAGTTTGGTTTTGGTTGGATAGAACATGCTCTCCTGGCGAATATAACCTAAATGTTCTTGTTTAATGTATTTCAGCTACTTTTGATCTCTCCATTCAACACCTGCCATGCTACTAACCATTTTTATTTCACTTAGAATAGGCCATATCTCCCTCCAAGATTGCAAAGATCATGCCAGCAGTGTCGTAGAATAAGGTTTCCCTGATGACTTCAGGAAGGAGCCCTGGTGGTGTAGTGGATTACACATTGTGCTTCTAACCTCGAGGTCAGGACTTAGAACCCACCAGTATCCCTTTGGGACGTTCCACTTCCATAAAGAATTATAGTCTCAGAAGCCCACAGGAACCCTTCTACCCTGTCCTGTCGGGTTGCTATGGATTAGAAGCGACTTGATAGCAGTAAGTTTGATTTTCTCAGTTTACAAACAGAGGGGGAGACCCTGGTGGCACACAGTTAAGTGCTCACCTACCACCCAAAAGTTTGGCAGCTTAAATGTAACCAGAAGAGCCTCAGAAGAAAGGTCTGGTGATCAATCCATTCCCCTTGTCAAAAAACTTTGCTGTGAAACGCTTGCAAAACAAAGGCTGTGTCTTTTCAGCAAGACACAGAGCACCCTATCATGATGGCTTTGTGTGATTCGTTCCTTTCTACACATGCTTACTGCACCCCTAAGAAGAATCAGCCTAGCTTAATGATTTGTACCAAAGACTAAGACTGAGCTGTTCCCCTTAAATTGTTCATGATATGGTGAAGATGTCCAGGGGTTCATCAAGCTGCCTTTGTTAACCAAAATGACCTCCTGTTAGTCACAGCCTTGAAAAAAATGTTATTATTGTTCTTGTAGTGTGTTGTGAAGGTGGTTCTGATCCATGGTGCCCCTGGGCACAACAGAATGAGACACCACCGATCCCGTGTCATTCCCATGTTTAAGTCCATGGTTGTAGCCACTGTGCCAACCTATCTTGTCCAGGGCCTCCCTCTTTGTCACCGCCCCTCTACTTTACCCAGCAGGATGTCCTTCTCCAGGGAGTGGTCTCTCTGGACACCATGTCCAATGGAGAGCAGATCTGATGAGCCATACTGGGGTCAACATGACACAACTAAAGGACACAGAACAAAAGGTAACACACGACAGGGTGGGAAGCATGGGGACCACCTGCGAATTCCAATACCATTATCATAAACTGCTGATAACTGCTGAGCCCTCCTACCTCCAGAAGTTTCTACAGAAGGTATCTGAAAAGAGGTCACAAGGACTTCTGCCTCCAGAAACATCCAAATTCACCTTCTCCCGGACTCCTCCTCGCCCCCTCAGCAGCCTCCTTATGGACAATGACATGGAAATATTCAAACGCACTACTTTCATTATCATGGAAGACCCGATTCTGTCTCCCAACAGGATCTTCTGCTCTTGCACTTTCGGGGCTGTTAAATGCCACATTGGTTAAAGGGCTTTATTCTCCGTTGCAAATCCATTTGCTTTTCATTCCCAGGAAACTCACAGAGGCTTTGGCTAAGCTACTCTTTCCCAGAGAGAGTCCACAATAAGCACTCAGGGGAGTGCCCAGTGCATGGTGCAACCATGGCCCTTGTCCAAGGCTTGCCTGTGAGGTCATCCCACTAGCAAGCCCCTCCCCAAACACCAGGGAGCAACACCTCCATGCATTAAGGACAATGTAGGGTTGCAGGAGCCTGGAATTCAACAGCTCATAACTACAATTAACCACCATTAATTAATGGCTGCGAGACAAATGAGCCATAGGATTCGTTTATTCCTGGGTGGTAAGTATTTAAATTCACAGTAGGATACAAGCCCACTTTCACCACTGTGAATTTAAAGTCAGTTGGGATCCAGGCTGCAGGAGACAGATGATGATGTGTTCTCTGTGGTTCACATGTTATTGTTTTTTAAAAAGCAACTCACTGCCATTGAGTTGATTCTGACTCATACCTACCTTCTGCCCCCGGAGGTTTCCCAGACTGTAAATCTTGGTGGAAGTAGACAACCTCATCCTTCTCCAGAGCAGACCTGATGATGTCAAACTGTTGATTTTGAGGTTAGCAGCCCGACGCATAACAACTACACCACCAGGGGTCCTCATTGGGCCCTTTGAACTGCAAAGAGGCCTAAAGAGGCCAGGAGAGCCCACCCAAAAGAGATAGAAGAGAGTGGGAGTCTGTACAGAGAACCTGCCCAAGGACGAAGGGGAATTGCGATGCAATGAGGCTGATTTCTGCCAGGCGTGGGGTTAGGCAATGTTCTGGAAGGGTTCGATGGTCATTCTCACCATGCTAGGGAGTGAGCACTATGAAGGAAAATGACATTCAGAGAGGTTAAAAACCGCTATGTGAACACGGCTTTCTTCTTTCCAAGATTTCTCCCAGGGTGCTGCTAAGATGGGCCTTCTGACCACCTTGCCCCCAATCTTCATATATCATCCAAGGCTGATGTCTGCATTTAAAAATCTTCCAATGAGGAACGAAGTACTCTACTGTCCCTCAGCTTATCAAACCATCAGCTGGCTACAGATAAGATTCAGATGACAAAGAAAAAAGATTAAAAGAATAATGCTAAGAGTTGTATGAGCCCGCAATAAAATGATTTTCTTTTAAAAAAGAAAGAAAAGAAAACATAATTCCACCCCAGTAGCTCAAGTGATTTGACCTGTGAAGAGACAAATAATACTAGTGAGGTACACAAGGAGGCCTGGTAGCATAGAGGTTACACGTTGCACTGCTAACCACAAGGTCAGCAAGGTCAGCAGTTCAAAACCACCAGCTGCTCCTCTAGAGAAAGAAGAGGCTCTCAACTCATATAAATAGGTGCAGTCTCAGAAAGCCACAGGGGCAGTCCCACCCTGTTCTACAAAGTCACTGGGCATCGGCATGGCTGGATGGCAGGGAATTGGAAAGTTTTGGGTTGTGGTTGTTTGCGTGCATACAGCTTAATATAATCAACCATTTCAGATCAAAAGAGCAGCACTTACCCAAGTACCAAGGTCAGAGAGGAAAGATGGAGGAATAGAAACTGAAAGTCCAGGGGAAAGTGAGAAAAATGATGGCCCAATGAGGAGACTGCAATGAATGAGATGAAACAAGGTGTCTATTGTTTATCACACAAAAATATTCCTCTTTGTTTTGTTTTTTAAATGGGGGGGGGTCTGAAGTTAGTTCCTTAACTTCTTCCAAAGATATTTATTCATTACAAAGTCTGAACAGAATTACATACGATGAAGAAACCTGGCAGTCACCGTCTTAACCAAGTGGTCAAGGTCAACGTCACCAAAGAGAATGCCGATTGACATTGCATTTTCCCGATGCATCCTTGTTAGATGCTGCTGAGTCAGTTCTGTCTCATAGCAACTCGGTGTGCAACAGAAGGAAGCAGTGCCCAGTCGTGGCTGGTCCTCACCACTGTGCTCATGTCGAACCCACTGTTGCAGTCCCTAGGTCAGTCTGTCTTGCTGGGGGTCCCCCTCCTGTTCACTGACAATCTACCGTGCACGATGTCCCTCTCCAGGTTCTGATTCCTCCTGGAGACCTGTCTAAAGTCAGCAAATGCTAAGTCTCACCATCTTCGCTTCTAAGGAGAATTCTGTCCTATCATCTCCCAGACCGATTTCTTCCTTCTCACACTCCGTGTCAGAAGTCCATCCAATGTGCCCCCACAAGCAGCATCATTCAAGCTATAAACCTTCACTTCTGTGGTGTGCACGCCCCAAAATCTCAGACCTCACTCTAATTTTTGAGGAGGAAAGTAACCTGCCCAAGCCTAATTGAGGAGAGTTTTATAAGACAACTGGCTAATATCCCTTCCCAAATGAAAAATTCATGAAAAACCAGATTGGTGAAGACCAAAAAGATATAAGTAAATATCCTAGGAGGTTCTAGATTGGATGTTGGAACGGTAAAAAAGATATCAATCAAAAAGTGAATGAGTGAAATCCAAATAAGACCTGCAGTTTCCTGAAGAGACTTGCTTTCTTTCTATTAGTCGGCTTTTGATCTTGGTCCTGTGGTTTTAAAGATGTCTCCATGGGGAAGAGCCAGGGGACAGACTACAGGGGCATGCTCTCTACACTGTTTGCAATGTAGGGGTGGGGGGAATTAAGCACAGAATCTTGACAGAAAATATTGGGTAATGTTCCATCGGTGCATTTTTCTGGGAAATTGCTGTCTGCATTGGTGTGAAGAAATGACTCTATTTTAAAAAAAACCGTTTCACTGAGCTAAATTTGTTACCTTTAAAAGATCAGATGGAAATACGCCCTAAGGATTCACCAAATCATTTGGCAACCTGGCAACCTGATGGGGCAACTGCTGGTGAAAGCAGCATGGCATTAGTAAAGATTACATGCTCTCATCCCCAGGAGCCTGGCACTCACGTGACGGCACCCCGGGAGTTCTGTCGGTAAAGGGTGCTGGCTGTAAGGCAAGAGAGCCGAGAGAGGAAATTGTACACGTGGCCCTTCTGACTGGGCAAAGAATAAACAGAAGGAACGACCGTTGGTGTTTTTTCTATCAGAAAGAAACCGAAGGTGCACAATTTCTTCACCATTCGAAATAATCGGGAAATTACCCACTTTAACGTCGATCTGAGGGGTTATCCCTCTGCCGTATGGCACTTTGCTTAGTGTCTCATGAAAACTAATAATCATTGAAATGTTGACGCTTCGAGAGTCAAGGCAAGGGAAGCAGCGCAGCAGGGTCAGGCGGTGGTTGCTGTGTTTTGTCTTCGACCAGAGAAACTTGAAATGGGGTCCGGCCAGGGGCAGACAGGGAAGGGAGCGATTGCCCTGTTGAGTTCCACACTGCTCAAGAAGTCCAGCCTCATAACCACGCAGTTCCTCCCACTCGGGTTCTCCTGAGGATCGAAGTTCAGCCGTCATTAGCTGCTCCTCTTAACTAAGCTTGGAAGGACACCTTCCTCTGCTTGCTCTTACAAGACCGCTGGGCAGAGAATCCCACTCAGCTGGAGGACTCAGTGTTGACCTCAGCTTTCACCTGCTGTTGCCTCACCTGACAGGACACCTGCGGCCATGCAGAGGCGTCAGACTCAACAGCAGGTGATAGTCTTTTTCTTTTAGACCTGAGTCCATTCTGGTTCATGGTCACTCCAGGTGCATCGGATAGAACTGTGCTCCAAGGGGTGTTTTCACAACAGGTTTCTCAGACAGAGATCACCAGGCCTCTCTGCTGAGGCACTTCTGAATGGCCTAGAACATCCAACCTTAGCATCTGGGTGTGAAAATAGTTAATGCGCTCAGCTGCTAGCCTGCTGCTACCTCCATGAGTCTGCCAGCCCTCTCAGGAGGTGGGGTGAGGTTCCCGTGAGCATCACCTCCTATAATCTTGTGCGATCTGCAAGGTGCTCTGTGTAGCCGAGGGGGTGCAGGCGTAGTGGGTTTTTGAGACTCAGGGTACCTTTTCTTGTAGCACCACATCCAAGCATCCATGCTGCTTCTTCAAAAGTGGACACCAGTGACTACCCTTCATTTTCCCAAAGTTAAGTTCAAGGTTATTGCCCTCTGCTGGAGGGAAATCTGAATGCGGCACATCTGTCCTGCAGTGGCTGTGTGCTCTCTCCCATCTGGCCCAGTATTTGTCCCATTCCCCTCTGCGCCTCTTCCTAGTTCAATCACAGGGAGCAGGAACCTCGTTCACAGGGGCAGTGGCCCACCAAGATTAACTGCCTGGTGATGCGGGTCCGTGGTGCTGGTTGCACTTGACACTCACACCAAGGAACATTGTTAGGGCGTCTTGCCGAGTTTGAGAATATGATTCAAAGAATTGAACCACTTTTAAAAAGGCAAGACCCTCACAATGGTAAAAATAAATAAATAAATAGGCAAAAAACACAGTGGGTATGTTTATTTCTGAATTGGTTTAACATATCCTGTAAGATAGTTAAAGTTTTTTGTACCAACCTGGCCAATAAACACATGCGGGGTTAATTGATGGGCAGAGAGATAAATGGCTCAGTGAGCCTCACCTTTCTAGTTCTCAGGCCTCTTGCTTTCTGATGGTCGGACCAGAGTGCAGCTGCCTTAGCCAGTTCCCTGCTTCAGCTGGCAAGGCTTACTTCCTGCAAGACATTCCCGAGGAGAAGCCACATTTTTCTACCCTGATGCAGCCCTGGGTGCTGGAGGAGTCGTGTGGAGACCCCTGACAGTGCTGAGATGCTGACATGCTCACTGATTTAGCTTTCCTCCTGCAGTTGGCATCATTGAGTGTGCTTTGTAAGTTGGAGGAGGACTTTGTGGATTGGTGTCGGACATATGGGCTAATGTTGGACTTATGGGCTTGGGCAGCACTGGATTAGGATGTTTTCTTGATGTGCACTTACCCTTTATATGAAACACTGTCTTATACATATGAGTTTCTGTGGATTTATTTCTCTAAAGCACCCAAACACATCCTGTTAAAAACAACTGTAAATACCATAAAGGGCCAACCACAGAGAATGGGTAAGTAAATAAAATTACATCAGCTCAATGGAATATTATGCAGTCAATAAAAATGTTAATTAGCATAGAACAAAGAAACTCAACATTTGTTTATGATATAATGTGAAGTGAACAAAGCAGAATATAAAATTAAAAGTCTGTGCAGAGTTAAACTGTAAGAAATTATGTCTGCATGTGGGCAACGTCTGGTGTAAACATGAAACACGGAAACAGCTTTATTTGGAGCTTTTGTTATTGTCATTATATTGTTGTTGTGCAGTAAATTTTTTAAAGCAATTTTATAAAGAAAACATAAAATTGCTCAACCACAACAGGGCAATTTTCACAAGGGAAAAAAAAACTCATTTTGAGTACCTCTTCTGTGTTTTTATTCCCAGGTAAAATGTATTTCAGGGAGAATGAATTACTTTTAGAATAATAAATAAAAGGTCTAAAGAAGGACCAGGGCTTTGCTCTTTGAGGGCGATTCCCCTAAATACAGCAAGGTGAGCATCTGCCCCCCCACCCCCTGACACACACACACACACAGGACGTCCCACAAAGGTGGGCTCAGTGGTGTGGAGAAGAGGGAACTTGGAAGGATGTGTTTGAACTCTGAAGACAGCCTTTCCATAGTCACAGTGACCCATCTCACCAACTACTACAGATTCTGGCCCCATCCCTAAATGTGGAAGAAGTGCCCCAAGTAAGCCCCACACTCTCAGGTCTCCCACTTAGTGGGGCTAAAGCAGTGGTTCTCAACCTTCCTAATGCTACGACCCTTTAATACAGTTCCTCATGTTGTGGTGACCACCCCCACAACCATAACGTTATTTTTGTTGCTACTCTATAATTTTGCTACTGTTATGAATCAGGCGAACCCTCTGTGAAAGGGTTGTTCGACCCCCAAAGGGGTCACAACCCACAGGTTGAGAACCACTGGGCTAGGGCCTGTGGTCTCCTGTCCATCACTCAAGCAAGGCCCATCTGTGCCTCTGCAAGCATGACCACCTGCCCAAGAGGTCCCCTGGCACTCCCTGGCTCTCATGCCTCAACAGAGAACTGAGAGGTGATGGTGCCCCCTTCTCTTTATAAACAGAGCTCAAGACAGAGTGGGTGAGAGCAGGTTCTAGGTTTTATAGTTCAAGAAATTAGAGGCTGCCTTTTCTCAGCAAGTTGCCTTGAGATTCAGTGAGCATAGCAAACTCACTTATTAAAAACAGTAACATCCTGCCCAATCTGATCCCACCACACCAAGGCAAAACACTAAGGGCATGGAACAGAACAGCAAGGGGAGCAGAGCAACGAAGTCCCCAGGGAATACCAAAAATAGACTGTGGGGCCAGGGCTTGGCGCCCCAACAGACTCAACTGGAAAACACTACTAAAGGCCAACAAACAATCCTTGAACTAACTACAAGCTTTTCTTTCTTCTTGTTGTGTTTTGTTTTTTGTCATTGGGTTGTTGTTGTTATTTTTTTATTTTGTTGATTGGTTTTTCTCTGTCTTGTTTCTGTGCATGTTATTATCTCCCCAGGTCTGTCTAAATAAGATAGGCTGGATGAGCAATCTGGAGGAGAAAACAATGGGACTGACAGTTCCGGGAGGACATGGGAGAGGGGGAGGTGGGGGAAAAGGTAGTGGTGTTAACAAACCCAGGGACAAGAGAACAAGTGATCCAAATCAGTGGTGAGGAGGGTAAGGAGGCCTGGTAGGGCGTGACCAAGGGTAATATAACCAAGAGGAATTACTGAAACCCTAATGAAGGCTGAACATGACAGTAGAACAAGAGGAAAGTAAAAGGAAATAGAGGAAAGAGCTAGGAGGCAAAGGGCATTTATAGAGGTCTAAATAAAGGCATGTACATATGTAAATATATTTATATATAAGGATATGGAACTAGATCTATGTACATATATGTATAGATTTAGTATTAAGGTAGGAGATGAATTTTGGGGCTCTACTCAAGTACCTCCTCAATGCAAGAATCCTTTGTTCTATTAAACTGGCATTCCATGCTGCTCACCTTCCCAACAAAATCGCTGAAGATAAAGCAGGTGCATAAGCAAATGTGGTGAAGAACGCTGATGGTGCCCAGTTATCAAAAGATATAGCATCTGGGGTCTTAAAGGCTTGAAGGTAACAAGTGGCCATCTAGCTCAGCAGCAATAAAGCCCACATGGAAGAAGCACACCAGCCTGTGTGACCACGAGGTGTCGAAGGGATCACATATCAGGCATCAAAGAACAAAAATCATATTCCGAATGAGGGGGAGTGCAGAGTGGAGACCCAAAACCCATCTGTAGACAATTGGACATCTCCTTATGGAAAGGTTGCAGGAAGGAGATGAGCCAGTCAGGGTGCAGTGTAGCAACGATGAAGCGTACAACTTTCCTCTAGTTCCTAAATGCCCCCTCCCTCACTATCATGATCCCAATTCTACCTTACAAATCTGGCTAGACCAGAGGATGTACACTGGTACAGACAGGAATGGGAAACAGAGAGAATCCAGGGTGGATGATCCCTTCAGGACCAGTGGTGAGCATAGTGATACCGGGAGGGTGGAGGGAGGCTGGGGTGGAAAGGGGAACCGATTACAAGGATCCACATATGTGACCTCCTCCCTGGGGGACGGACAACAGAAAAGTGGATGAAGTGAGACGGCCGACAGGGAAAGATAAGACAAAATAATAATTTATAAATTATCAAGGGTTCGTGAGGGAGGGGGCAACGGGGAAGGAGGGGGAAAATGAGGAGCTGATGCCAGGGGCTTAATTGGAGAGCAAAGGTTTTGAGACTGGTGAGTGCAATGAATGTACAAATGTGCTTTTCACAATTGATGTATGCATGGGTTGTGATAAGAGTTGTATGAGCCCCTAATAAAATGATTTTTTTTAAAGTAGCACTTGATATCCTTGTACCTGCTGCGATTAGGTCCATGCCAACTCATCGCTCTCCGTATTTGCAGAGTAGAAGTGCTCCCGGGGAGGTTCTCTGCTCTGACCTGTGCAGAGGCAAATCCCCAAGCCTTATTTCTCAGGTGCCCCTGGATGAGTTTGAACCACCAACCTTTCAGTTAGTATCCCAGCGCTTAACCATGGGTGCCACCTGGACTGGCTACTCTTTGACTGTCTTCTCAGTTCAAATGTTTCTGTCATTTTGTACTTGTCACCATTCTAACAATACCTTCCATACTCAATGTGTCTGAAATGCCTAGTGCTTCCTGAGGAAGCTCCCAGTCATTCCCACTACCACGCTACCATGCCTATCCCCACATCACAAATTGCCCACAAAACCAAGGTGAAGCCACTTGCTTGAGGCTATAGAGCTACAGGAATGTAGAGCTAAGATCCACACCCAGATCCGCCTGCCTGAAACCTCAACATGCTTCTACCACCCACTCCCTGTTCATATTGCAAGCATCTTTTATAGGGTTGCGGGGTTTACTGAACTATTTTGTTGGTATTATCTGTTTGCATGTCAGTCTTCCCTGTTGGTTTACAAGCCCAATAGTGAACCTGATGTTCACTGGGTAAATGCATATGAAAGCTGGTTAGCGGTGTCTGGGGACCTGGATAGACACACTCATGGTGGATTAATTCAGGACCAGGCCATATAACCTTCACCATAGATGAGGACCAGCCCCTTAAGTCTGCCAATTATGGAGCAATTCTACTTGCTAACAGATTGGGGGACCCTGAGTTGGCATCAAGTAGATGACAGCCAGCAATAATCTCTGTTGAATCTGAGCATTCACATAGGTGCCAGAAATCAGACAGACTTCCTCTTTCCATCCTAGCAAAAGGGTGAGGCCATTTTAAATATTCTGGGAGGACAAAACTGCTCATTAAAATAATGTTCCCTTTATCTCATGAAATATTTATTTCCACACTCAGAGGGATGGCCAGACACATTCTTTTTACTACAAGGGCTGGCCTGTTAGCAGGAGAACAGCCCTCAGGAAGATGACAGGACGGCGCAGTCACAGTGGAGATCATGCAGGAAGCAGCGATCATGCAAGGACGCCCACCAGCGGCTTTCCCATTGGTTCCAACTCCAGCCATGCCACAATGTCCGAGTGGAACGGCTTTCCATAGAGTTTTCAATGACTGGTTTTTAGAAGTAGATGGCCAGGTCTTTCTTCCCAGGTGCCTCTGGGTGGACTCCACCTCTGACCTTTCAGGTAGCAGTCTGGCATGCTAACCATTTGCATCACTGAGGGACTCTCATCTTGTTGTTGTTGTTGTTGTTGTTAGGTGCTTTTAACTCAGTTCTGACTCATAGTGATCCATTCGTGTACAACAGAATGAAACAATGCGCGGTCTTGTGCCATCCTCGTAAGTCTTGCTTTGTTTGCGCATGTAGGAGCCACCGTGTCAACCCAAGGTATTGACGATCTTTCTCTTTCTCCCTCCACTTCTACTTCTCCAAGCATGATGTCCTTTTCTAGGGACCGATCTCTCCTGAGACCACATCCAAAGTCTGTGCCACAAGCCATGCCATCCGTACTTCTAAGAAGCACCCCTTTCTCCTAAAGGCTTCAGGCCTCTCCTGACTACCTGGCTCCGAGAGGGACCTTGCTATGCTTGTCCACATCTATCATTTCCTTCTGTTGTCTGCAGCTACTAGATGCCATCAAGTTGTTTTTGATTTAAGAGTGCACTGTGATGCTTGATCCATTGTTGCTGTCTCTATTGTTGAATATTTCTCCCAGTAGGATTCTCTAGTATTCAAGTCGTCAATTTTTTCCTTCATTTCTTTCAGCTTGAAAACTGCTGAGAGGGTTCTTGTCTTTGGGGGTTCTAAGTCCAGGTTGAGCACATTTCATTAGAATGCATTGCTTTAGCACACCAGCGGTGCGATCACGAGGTATCCAAGGGATCAGGTATCATCAGAACAAAAAATCTTGCCATAGTGAATGGGGGGGAGGGTGCGGAGTGGAGACCCAAAGCCCATTTGTAGGCCACTGGAGATCCCCTTACAGCAGGGTCTCAGGGAGGAGACGAGCCAGTCAGGGTACGATGTAGCAGCGATGAAAAATATAACTTTCCTCTAGTTCCTAGATGCTTCCTCCCCTCCCCCCTCCCCTGGCACTGTCGTGATTCCAGTTCTACCTTGCAAGTCTGGCTGGACCAGAGGATGTACTGGTGCAGACAGGAGCTCAGAGCACAGGGAATCCAGAGTGGATGATCCCTTCAGGACCAGGGGTGTGAGTGGCGATATTGGGTGGGTTGGAAAGGGGGAACCGATTACAAGGATCTACATGTGACCTCCTCCCTGGGGGATGGACAACATTGAAATGTGTGAAGGGAGACGTCAGACAGGGCAAGATATGACAAAATAATAATTTATAAATTATCAAGGGTTCATGAGGGAGGGGGAGTGGGGGGGGGAATGAGGAGCTGATGCCAGGGGCTTAAGTGGAGAGCAAATGTTTTGAGAATGATGAGGGAAATGAATGTACAGATGTGCTTTATACAAGTGATGTATGTATGGATTGTGATAAGAGTTGTATGAGCCCCAAATAAAACAATAAAAAAAAAGACTGAAGAAAATAATGCATTGCTTTGTCTTCTGTAGCCACCCTTGGAAGTCCACACCATCCCCTACTTCCCCTGCAGGTGCTGCGCCTTCAAGAGCCAGTTGGGAAGTCTCTACTGACTTCAATAGCACCATTTAAGTTGCTGTAATGGGTAACTACGAAGGTCCTTGTTTAACGCATGTTGTTCGGTTATGTTTCCATGTGGCTCTTGTCTGTCTTCTTCCAGGGACTTGTGTCCTCTGTTAGTGACAGTGCCCTGTCTGTTCTAGTCTCAGTTGTAACCAAACTCTCC
Source organism: Tenrec ecaudatus (assembly GCF_050624435.1). Taxonomy (NCBI): domain Eukaryota; kingdom Metazoa; phylum Chordata; class Mammalia; order Afrosoricida; family Tenrecidae; genus Tenrec; species Tenrec ecaudatus. Next base: position 22,852,817 of record NC_134541.1, read on the forward strand.
CCTATGTGTTTACACATGGTCAGGGCTCAATAAATACTGATGGAGTGATTAATTAATAAATACATATGGCGTGATTGCTAATTAATAAGACAATGAATGCTGAGTGAAAGTCATCGTAGCAAGCATGACTCTGGGCCTTTAATACAGATCTCACTTCAATTCCTACACCTGTGTCCTTGCACAACTATTTCTCTAGTAGACACATGTAAAAAGTGATTAGAATCAAGTTCAGTACCTGTAAAGCACACAATAAAAACCAAACTCACCACCAACCCATAGGGACCCTGGAGGACAGAGTCGAACTGTCCCAGTGGGTTCCCTAGACTACCACTCCTTACAAGAGTAGATAGTTTCTTGGGCAATGGGTGATCTCAAACTGCTGACCTAGTGGTTAGCAGCCCAATACATAACCACTATGCCACCAGGGCTACATGCAATAGTCCTTGGTTATTATTCTTACTGGAAATATTGGTGGTGCTTCTGGGGCTGTCCAAATTTCCTCTTCTAGCGAGGAGAAGAAAGCAAACAACAAATCATCTGACGTCTCCTGACCCTTGGGAGGGATCCATGAGTAAGTGATTGTCTTCGTGATTCAGTGCTGTTGCTAGACAGATCACTGTATCTAGGGGGGTGCCTTTAATAAACGGAAGTGTACCTTCTCACAGTTGCAAAGACTGGAAGTCTGAATGTAGGGCGTCCGCGCTAGGGGAAGGCTGTCTCTTGCTACCGTCAGCTCTGGGGAAAGGCTTTTGTCTCATCTCATCTGTAGGCCTGGCGTTCTGTGGAGATCCTCCTGTATATTGCCATCAATCTTCCCCTGGGTCTAAGAGATTCTCCATGTAGGGACCCCAGATCCAAAGAACATGCTCTGCTCCCACCTCTTCTTTCTTGGTGATACTAAGGACCCTCTCTCCGTGCTCTCTTGTGCAATCCATTTTCTGTCTCGAAAGAGGTTGATTCAAATTACATCATTCTGTAGCTTGTATCCTCCCTCATTAACATCAACCGGAAACAAAACTCACTGCCATCGAGTCGATTCCAGATCATAGCAATGTTATACAACAGGGTAAACATGTGATTGGGGGTTTCTGAGATCCCTAAGTAAGTAATAATAACTTCTCATAGGAGTAGAAAGTGTCATCTCACATGGAGCTAGCAGTGGTTTTGAACTGCTAACCTTATGGTTACTGTCTGAGTCACGCCCATCCTCCCCACACTTTTGGCTAGTTGACCAGAGAAACACATTCATAGACACTCACATGTGTATAAGAGAGAGCTTTATATCAAAGAGTATTGTATACTAAGAAAATATTCCAGCCCAGTCCAGATCAAGTCCACAAGTCCTATATGAGCCCGTATGTCTGGTAGCAGTCTATAAATTCCTCTTCAGACTCATGAAACGCATGCAAGGATGCCAAATGCAGAAAGATCACAGGCCATGGAATGTCTTGTGCAGGTGTCCTCAAACTTTTTAAACAGGGGACCAGTTCACTGTCCCTCAGACCTGTTGGAGGGCTGGACTATAGTTTTTAAAAACTATGAACAAATTCCTATGCACACTGCACATATCTTATTTTGAAGTAAAAAACACGGGTGGGGGGAGGGGCACATGTGGCCCATGGGCTGTAGTTTCAGGATTCCTGGTCTTGTGGATCCAGTGGCGGTGGAAGCATCTCAGTGCTGGCAAGGGTCTCCACGTGACTCCTCCAGGTCCAGGACTCTCACTCCATCAGCATAATTTCATCTGGCTTGTCATCAGGAATGTGAAGCAGAGATATTATGTCCCATCTCCAGGGAGGAAGACAGATAGGAGCTCCCAGAATCCTCAGGAGAAAGCTATGCCCACACAGAGGCATGATTGGCTATGACCTAATTGACAGCCTAGACTCCACCCCTTTGCTCAAGTTGACAAGAGATTATGTAACTGCCACAGTTACCAACTCAATGCATAACCACTCTGTCTCAGGGCTCCTCATTAACATAACTGCCTCTAATCCCTATTCATATCATAGAAGCTAAGATTCACAACACATATGGTAATTGCTTCATATCACAACATGGAGGATAATGACACACTTCTGAGATCCGTCGCCAAGGCAAGCTGACACTTATTTTAGGGCAGACAACAACTCAATCTCTGACAGCGCTTGGCCATGACCCCTATTGACAAGGCACAAATGCGACTCCTGGTTGTCTATGAGAAGAGCTCTGAGACCACACCCAGGGGTCTCACGCAAGAAAGAGCATTTTCTGAGGGCAGAAGGAAACGTGGTGACTCTGGCCAACCTCCCTTGTCCTAAACAGGCCGCCTCCGCACGGCATAAGGACCCGCCGCGGAGCATATGGGTCTGGTCCTCCAGAAAGATCCCCATATGTTTTCTGAGTGGGGCTGCCTCGCCCACTCCCAGCCTCCCCACACTTTTGGCTGGTTCATAAATCAGCCCCTTCCCTGCATCCCAGTGCACCTGCTGATCCATGCGTGATTAATGCATGCATTTGCCTGCAGCCTGGAGAGAACCCCAGGTACAGGTGGAGAGGAAGGAAAAAGACCTAATTGGAGTGGGGGAGGGGGCAGGGAAAGAGGAGGTCATTCCTCAGTGCCATTGAGCCAGCGCTATCTTTAGAAGTCCTGGCTTTATCAGAATGAGCTTACTGCAAGATCATACTTACCGAAGCCCCACAGGAACTTCCCCAGCGCCTAGGAAATCGCATGGGCCTTACCTTACCTCACAGAGGAAGGCTCTGGAAGGTGACCCCTCCATTCTACCCTGCCCCACCTCCTGGGACTCATCATTCAAGCTTAAACCTGCATTCTGATCCCGCAAGGAACCATCAGGCCAGGCTCCCTCAAGGCAGTGGGACTAGCTGTGCCAGGCAGCGTGTCCACTCAACTGTACCTCAGACAGATTGTCTCCAACTGAGCTCCACAGGGGGCACCGGGTCTCTGCAGCTGCCACAGGAAGGGAGGGCTGTGGGACCAGTCGCTGCTTCCATCACAATAGCCTGCGTTTATTGTTTGACATCTGAAGCTTTTCAAAGATTGTGTTTTGATTTCATTAAGAAAGAAAGAGAGAGAGACTCACTTGAATTAAGAATGCTGGCCAGACTCAATAAGAAATATTTCCTTTGAGAATGCATAATACTCAGGTCAACGAGTGTCGCCCTGCACTGAACAGGAGACCAGCGGGCACTGCTACTGAGATCAGAGGCTCTGGGATCACATTTTCTGTGGTAGCTGTGCTTGCTTGGGTAGGTATACAACCATTCCTCTCTAGGTCCCAATCGCTTCATCTGTGAAAAGGAGATAGTACATGGTCCTCCTCCCACCCCCCGACTCAGACGCGGGGGAAGAGTAATAATTCCAGTAACACACCAAGTGACCAATGAAATACTGGTGTATATATTTTTCTATATTCAGTGTGTCACTCACAGTCTGATCACTTTATTTCCGTCACTGGTTGTCTTCACACCACGATCACCTACAGATTCGCCACAATGCCATAAGTGGGAATTTAGCCTAAGACTTGAGCCTGTTCACATTGAGAAGGACCCAGTCTGAGACTCATCCACCAGCCCATCTGCCCGAGGATATCTCAGGGAAGACACTGTGGGAGTCCATGTGGTTAGGCATTTTCCCCACCCTCCACCACCATTGGAAAATGTAGTCTTGCGTATGTACTTATTCATTAGTTCATTGACCTACCCACCCCGTTCTACGCTTACTGAATGCCTGCTGGATGTCCAGAACCCCGGAAAAGCCACACCCTTTCTGGAGCCCATGTGCCCTCCCATAAGATGGGGATATTGGGAGTAAGTCCATGGCAGGATTTTTCTGTGAAATAAAATAAATTATCTAAAAGGCTTTTCCAGCCTGCAACGTGCTTATTTCATATTAGTTAGGGATAGGGTGACCGCATGTCACCATTTGCTTAGACGTGCCTGGGGTTTTCAGGTTGGTTTGCGTGGTTAGGTGCTGTCCGCTCAGTTCCAACCTGTAACCATCCTGTGGGCCACAGAACGAAATACTGCCCAGTCCCGCGCCATCCTCGCAATTGTTAATCTGTTTCCGTCCGTTGTTGTACTAACTGCATCAATTCAGCTCATCGAAGGTCTTTCTAGTTTGGTCTCCCCTTCTCCTTCACAAGCGTAGTAACCTTTGTCAGGGACTGGTCTCTCCTGATCACATGTCCAAAGTACGTGATACCAAGTCTTGCCATGGCAACTTCTCAGGAGCTTTCTGGCTGGCCCTCTTCCGAGACAGATCTGTTTTCCTCTTGGCCACTTTTGTCTTCAAAGTGGCCTCCTTGAACGAGCTCTCATGCAGATTTGCCCAATGCACTCATCTTTTGACCTCTTGACTGCTGCTTCCATGATCACTGGTGGAGGATCCAAGCAAGACATCACCATGGACATCTTTAATGTTTTCCCCACGCATCACAATGTTGCCTATTGGACCAGCTGGGGGTTGTTTTCTTTACATTGACACATCATCCTTACTGAAGGCGGCAATCTTTCCATACAGTTATCAGGAGGGTTCCTTTTTACCCTCAAGAAGATCCCATCTGTTCAAGTCACACGGTCACGCTCGCTGTGAAAATGGTGACGCTGGCAGTGTGCACTCACCTTGGTTTGTCAAAAGGAATGGCTACTGTTCCCTCTACAGAAGTTTACAGACCACATTCGGTCTTCTTAAGACTCCCGAGCATGCTTTGAAGGTAGAGTAAACCCAAACCCAACAAACATAGCACAGAAAGCCTACTTTCTTCTCCTTCTCCTCCTTTTCCCTCTCCTCCTCTCTCTCCTGCTTCTTCGTTCTACCCTTGATTGTGTGGAGGTTATCAAGGGCAGGAGGGAGACCTGTCGGTAGAATTTCCTTTTCTCATTCCTTGACTAGCCCTGACGTTGTACAGGAGGGAATGGGAAGCCATTCTGGTTTATAATTGCTGTCTGCAAATGAATTGGAGAAACTTATTCAGACTGACTGCCTGGGTGAGAAGACCAGTCATGCATGGCTCTGGGTTCCAGTTAGTCTTCTGCCATTAACATCTTGGGCACCTGGTGAAAGTCCTGCAGTCCTGTGAGATGCTTAATTCTTTCATCTGGATAATGAACTTATAATACTTGATTCTGAAGAGTTATTTTAAGAGATAGATCCATTAGCATTTGCTGCATAACAAACCATTCAAAAAACCCAACACTAGCTTAAAATGCCCTATTATTTATCTCCTTATTCTTCAATTTGGCTGGGACAAACTTCTGGTCTAGAGTCAGCTTGGGGATGGCTAAGGGCAGGTTATTGGCTTGAACATCTGGGTTCTAGCACACTTCAGCCCTTCAGTCCTCAGCCTCATACAAGGTAGTGTTAGGCATCTGTCTAAGCACAAGAATCAAAGCCCCCATTTGCTCTGCTGAACACTTTATTTGCATTATCTTTAGTCTTCACACATCTATGACTTTAGGACTTCAGTAACTTGACTCCTTTTTTTAGTAAAAGACGTTGCTCTTGAATGATAATCTCTGGACACCTAACACTGGAGAACATTGGCATTCTGGAGAAAGCGATCGATCATGTCCCTCTTCTTGAGTCACGCTGGCTAACGTCTCATTGGCCAGAGCAAGTTGTTAGCCAACCCAGACTAGAAGCATTGAACAGTAGCCCCACTGCTCAACGGGAATAGATCAACTTCATCTTGCAAGGGGGAAGCATTTGTGAGTCAGAATCAGCTCAACAGTGGTGGATTTGGATTTGGGATGGTTCTTGTTGCTATTTTATTTAAGCAGCTACCAAGACAAGTACAATATTATGAGAATATTGAAAATAGGAGAACCTCGTATGAACCAGTCTCACCTGATATAAGAAAACCCATGTCTCCCAGAAAGGAGCGCCCTCGAGAGCATTTGGGAAAGCACACATGACTCTTCCTGGTGTGCTAACTGAAGGACATCATGGGCTAATATCCGCACATGTATCTTCCATGGATTTATCTCCCACACTCCCTCCATCCTACCTCACTTGAGTGCTATCTTCCAGGACAGCTGTTTCCCACTGAGGATCAGTCTCTCTCACCAGCATGGTCATTTCTGCCAGACAAGGTCATGTCTTCCCTGGGATTCTTCTGTCTGTCCCTGAGTGCACTAATGTTCTCAGTGACAGAAGTTTCAACAGGAGGACAAACGCCCCTTCCCTCTTCCATAGCTGCTTGGGTCCTCTGTGTTTCCCAGCCTTCACCATGGAACCGCTCTTCCCATCTCCGTCATTAAGTTCCCCTGGCTTCCCAAGGCAAGATTACACAAGGGTGAGGCAGGAGAAATTTCTAAGACACTGGCCTCAGATGTTCTTTCAAACAATCCTCCAGCTCATTACGCCTGTAGGTTTCATGGGACAAAGTCTGATGATCCTGATACCCTGTTTCCTTGGTGTGGCCTCATTTGCAGGAGATTCTTCATACTCGCGTTCACGTAGATTTGAACGAGTCTCTGTGTCCGAAGAACATAAAGCTTAAGAACACAGGCTCTGGAGGGGGGTGGACACCTCTCTCTGAACCCCATTCCAGGCCGGGCTCCTTTCTGACTGTGTACTCTTGAGAAAATCACGAATCTTTCCAACCTACCATCCATCCATTAGTCACACTCTCGTGGCGTGTATGTTGTTCTGATGCTGACAGCGCTGGGATCAACCATGGTAGGCAGATTCCAGCAACCCATCCAAATTGAGACACAGGAGGGAGAAAAGGCCAGATTCCACTGCTGAAAATTATCCAGTGAAAACCCAATGGGTCACAACAGAATTGTGCTTGAGAAAGTGCTGGAAGACCAGCTCCCTGTGTCAGAAGGCCCTTGAAACACCAAGTGATCCAGTGCCACTGGATCCAAAGACTTTCTACCCTCTGGCCTCTGATTATTCTGCATTTTGTGTCATTACATGTGTTTCATGAGTTAGAAGAGGACTTTCAGATTGGTATCAGACATATGGGCTAATATCAGACATCTGGACTTGATCTGGACTGGGCTGGGATGTTTCCTCAATGTTCGACGGCTCTTATGTACATATGCATTTCTTTGGATTTGTTTCTCTAGTTTAATAGGAGTAATTTGTTTCTCTAGTCTCATAGTCTAATGGCTAACAGAATGAAAAAAAAAACCACCAAGTGATGGTAGTGAGGAACTCTAGCATAGCAACAGTCTTGCAGATAGCACAAGGTTGCACTGTGTGGTTCATGGGGTTGCCAGGGATGAGAACCCACTCCGCAGCACCTCCGACCAACAACAAAGCCTCAGCCCCTCCATCTGTGACATGGAGTCACCAAGAGGATGGGAATCGTAGGGCTGCGCCCTGGATCATGCCTGTAAGTTAGCACTCCGCTGTTAGCCGAAGATGGGCGGTTCAGATCCCTTCCAGTAGTGCCACAGAAGAAACTGCTCACGGTCTGCTTCTGTGACGATGGCAGCGCAAAACCCCAAGGGAGTACAGTTCTTCTCTCACAGCCGGGTTTGCCATGAGTCAGAACCAACCCAACGGGCAACGGGAACATACGATGACCACTGGAAAGGCTACCTTAGAGAATGCCATCGGGTGGTCAGATGAACACGGGAGGACCATGTGTTGTACGCGTGCATCATGTTTTCAAGGTCATTTGCCTAAGACGGAGCATCACCTTGCCTGTGCTGGGGAAAGAATGCCAGCTCTCCTGTGGAACGCTCAACAAACATGACCCTCTGCCTGCCGCTCTCAGGTCCTGGCCTGCAGCCAAACGCAAGCTCTCTTGTCAATGCCTCAGACCCACTGGATCAATGCCGAGGATCTATTTCGTTCTGTCTGGTGATTACTTTGGGGTGCGCTTGGGTGGGCGTGGGGGTCTTGAGGGACGGGAATCTTTTTTGTAAGGAAGGGAAGGTACCCAGTTCATCGAAATAGTTCCGGTTCTGTCGGGATGTTTTCCAGCCTGTTCCAACCTGTGTTGGTAGCAATGAAGATTATAAAACTGTCTTTTGAAAGACAGGGAGTATGTGTCCATGGGGGTGGGGGTGGGGGGAGCAGGAGCGGTGTAGAAGTGAATTCCTGATGCAGGTTATGTCCATTCTGGGGACAAAGGCTTTCCTGTGGGAGTCTCCTTAGGAGGGTGACTGGTTGAAAGCCAGCACCAGATTATCACAAATGGATGCAGAGGGAGGGAGAAACCCAGCCCCATGCGCACTCAGCAGTTCCAGGCACGCGCCCCATCTCAACCATCTAATGCTGCTGCTGCACCGGAGGCTGCAAACACAATTGGCTTCTATTACTTACCGGGGCAGCCACTTTACTTCATTTAAACGTTTAGGACAGACTTCAGAGATTTCTGAGACATTGGACAGCCCAATTAGTCCCTCACCCCAGCCACTACCAGGCCACCCAACAAGAGAGGGATGTTCCTTCCTTCCTTCCACCATCAACACCCAGGCTCCTTGCCCAGTGCTTTCCCAAGCAGCTGGATTATTCATTGGAAGGGGGAGGCTACACACAAACAAGTGCACCCAACATAGCCTATGCTAGTGCGGGATTCACGGGAGACAGGCTCAATGCTCCATCGCCTTGTCTGGGTCTGGAACTATAACGAGACACAATACCAGAGCAAACTTCAGACTGTTCACACTCAGTCCCTCACAGGCATCAGGTAGGCAAAGAAATATGAAAGACATGTTGGCACCATTGTGGGTTAAGCTATGGTGGCCTCCCCACACACACACACACACACACACACACACCAGCTGTAGCTGTAACCTCGTTTTGGAATAGGACCGTCCGTGTTAGGTGAATAGGCCCTTCTCAGTAAAGGGTACTCTGTAAGCCAATCACCTTTGAAGTACTCAAAGAACAGATAAGGCGCAGAGGAGCAAGTGCAAACTAAGAGGCGGCGACACACCACAGACAGATCAAGGGTCTAGAAGAGACAATGACTTCCTCCCAGAGCCAAGGGAGAGAGCAAGCCTCCCCCTAGAGCCACTGCCCTGAAGGCAGACTCCTAACCTGCTAAATTCTAAGCAAGAAGTCCTGGTGGCACAACGATGAACTGCTCGGCAGCGAACAGAAAGGTGGGCACTGGAGTCCCCCAGCAGCTCCAAGGGAGAGAAGACCTGATGATCTGCCTTGGAACAGAGCGTAGCCTGGGAAGCCAGGGCGGGCAGCTCTCCTCCGTCACACACGGTCACTAAGAGGCAGAATTGACTGGACCGCCCCCCAGCAACAATGAGAACATCAATCCCTGTGTGCTGAAGCCTCCCACCGGTGGCCATCCAGAGCTGCTTCCACTGTGCCGCCTGAAATCCTATGGGGTCACTGAATGGAATGTGGAGGTGGAGAAACATTGGGTGACAGTAAAGGGTTTCTGAACACAATTAAAATGTGATTGAAAATCAAATATCTAATGCCACCATGGTGTTCCGGGAAGTCCTTCACCATGTTGAGTGGAACCACTTCCCCCCAGCCTTAGTTTTGAACCCTCAACAGACACAGCCAACATCCCTGCGTTAGATGGACTTCATGATACTAGTAAGACCGTTACAATCGTTAAAAGCTGTGCTTGACTTGCACACGTATACTATATACCCAGGGTCTTGTAAAAATGTATCATCCAAAAAGGGGTTGAGAGTGGGAAAATGTTTAAGAAGCCCAATGTGTGTGTGTCTGAATCGACTTCATAGCAACAGGTGATGGTAAAAACAGGGGACAATGAAAATTAAGAAGCTAACGATAAGCTTAGCTTTGGGGGACAGGTGCCCTGACTAGAGGTAAGTGCCGTAGTGACTATGAGCCCACATCATGGATTCAGCAGCCAGGCTACTGTGGAGTATCTCCATGCCACAAGAACAAGGGTAGACTCATCATCCATTTGATTTTTTAATTCCTTTTTGATCTCTGAGAATTCAGAAGTCTTTTACTGTGACCTAGTTTTCCACCATCCCAACATTGAGCTATGCGACCCCATCTGAGGTCATGAACCACAGTTTAAGAAATGCTACACAGACACTAACGCTATTTCTTTATAGCTAGCAAAGAAAAATGGTATTGGGACCCAGCGAGATGAGAGGATGGAAGACTCAAGAAAGGTTTCACAGTTAAGGAAGCATTTAAACTACCCCCCAAATAAGGTTTAGTTTATTAGGAGAAAAGTGGACTGAGGAATGTTCTAGGTAAAGGAATGGGGGCAGCAGGGGAGCATGCACTTTGAATTCAAAGGACTATTTGGTTAAATTCCAAGACTGCCTGCTTAATGGTGAACAACTTCCTCAGTCCCCTCGACGCTCAACCGTCTCCTCTGTAAATGGAACCAATTGAGATCCATAGAACTGTGTTGTTGTTGTTGTTGTTGGGTGCTGCCGTGTTGGTCTGGACCCACAGCAGCCCTAGGTATGACAGAAAACACACTGCCTGGTCCTGTGCCGTCACCACAGTGGTTCTTGTGTTTGAGTGTGTGGGTGCAGCCCCTGTCTCATTCCATCTTGTTGCAGCTCTTCCTCTTTTGTGCAGCCCCAGAACTTGACCATGCGTGATATCCTTCTCCAGGGACTCATCTCTCCCAACATGTCCACATGTGTGAGGTGCAGGGTCTCCATCCTTCCCTCTGAGGGGCAATCTGGCTGGACTTCTTAGAAGAAGACAGATGTGTTTGTTGTTTGGGGAGCCCATGGCACTGTCCATATTCCTTGCCAGCACTATAGGGCACCGCTGTCATAGGACTATGGTGGGCATCGCTTAGCTCACACAGGAAAATGTCCACGTGGGGAGAGACCCAGGATAGACATTCATTGTTACCAGCTTTATCTGGCTAGAGTTAGTCAAGAGAGGTAGAACACAAATGGCATAAGGGAATTGGCTATGTGAGCCAAAGGCCTCCTTAATGATTGTAAGCCAAGGACTAACATGACCATATTTGCATTTCAAACAGAACCCTCAGATACGGGCTTAATGATGTCCTGAAGGGGGAGCCAAGGAGAAACTTGGAGTGAAACAATGGAAAATATTGAACTTAGCCCTGGTTGAAACTTCAAAAACTCACAACCATCAAGTCACTGCTGACCCACAGTGACCCCATAGAACAGACTAGAACTGTCCCTGTGAGTTTCCAAGATGGTAACTGTGGTAGTTATATAATCTGTTGTCAATTTGAGACCTCAGAGTGAAGGGGTGGAGTTTAGCCTGTCAAGCAGATCGCAGCTGGATGACCTCATCTGGAGCCGCTAAGGAGAGAAATAGTTCACAGGAGGTGGGACATACACTCAGTCCCTGCAAGACATTCCTATTATGAGGACGCATGTACCTGCAATAGAGTCCTGGAGCTGAAGGAGCCACATGGAGACCCCTGCCAGCACTGAGATGCTTCCACTGCCACTGGATACAGAAGACTCTCCACTGGCCTGCGACCTTCCTGCATTCAGCGCCATCGCATGCATTGAGTGAGTATGAAGAGGAACCTATAGACTGGTATCAGATATATGGGTTAATATCAGACTTATGGACTTGATCTGGACTGGGCTGGGATGTTCTCAATTGCTCTTGTATATAAAGCTCTTTCTTATACACATGAGTGTCTATGAATGTGTTTCTCTAGTCTATCCAGACTAACACAGTAACTCTTTATGGGAGGTGAAAACCTTATCTTTCTCCTGAGGAGTTGCTAATGGTTTTGAACTGTTGATCTTGCAGTGATCAGCCCCACTCGTAACCACGATGGCACCAGGCCTCTGGATCCTTGGTTGTAAAGAAGTATTTTCTAAATGTAAACCTTCAATCACCCATCCTTATTCCCCCAACACAACATGAGCCGCAGGTTTAAAGCTGCAGTGTTAAGTCCTATTTCATTTCCTCCACCACCACCCAGTAAGTCAATTGAAAACCTAGGTGGCACAAATAGTTAAGTGCTCAGCTACTGGTATTTCAAACATTCCCAGAGGCACCCTGGAAGACAAGCCTGGTGATTAGCTTCTGAAAGGTCCCAGTCTTGAAAGCCCCTGGTGCACAGTTCTGCTCTGCACATACAGGGTCACCACAGTCAGAGTGTACTCAACGACAACAAAGTAAAACACCTCACCGCCATCAAGGAGAGTCTGACTCGTGGCAACCTTATAGGTCAGAGTAGAACTGCCCCTGTGGGTTTCTCAGGCTGTAACTCTACCGAAGTAGAAAGCCTCATCTTTCTCTAAACAGAGAAGCTGGTGGTTTCAAACAGCTGACCTTGCAATTAGCAGCCCAACGTGTAACTGCTATGCCACCAGGGTTCCTGCAACAGGAACTACCCTGTTTCCCGAAAATAAGACAGTGTTTTATTATATTAATTTTTGCTCCCAAAGATGCGCTAGGTCTTATTTTCAGGGGATGTCTTATTTTTCCATGAAGAAGAATACAGCAGACATTTATTGTTTATTGTTTTATTAAAAGAGCCCTCACACTTCCTGTCTGCTCCGGCTGCACTGCGGCCAACAGTGAGCTGCGCTGCGGCGCTTGCCGCTACAGTCCAGAGTTACGGTAGCTTCGGGGGGCCTTATTTGGGGGGAGGTCTTATTTTCAGGGGGATGCCTTATATTTCAGTGAGAGGCAAAACTTTAAGTAGGTCTTATTTTTGGGGGTTGCCTTACTTTCAGGGACACAGGGTAGCAGCAATGAAAGAAGGAATGAGGTCCCTGGGGGGCACTGAGATCTGTGCTGGGTTACAAATGGGAAGGTTGGTGATTGAAACCCTTATATGTCAACATAAAAGTCATAAAGCCAAGAAAAGAGGCACTTTCCACTGCTAGGGGCTTCCTCTCCCCTGCCTCTTCATGGCAAGATGTGCAAGAGCTGGCATGACCATGTGGACTGAGCAAAAGCCATTACTCTGGGGCTTTTGCCTTCGCCTTTGCCTTGAAAAGTCCCAGTGGGAACACAAGGGGAAACTGTTCCCTCACCACTTCCCATTTCTTTCTAGAGAAAACACATGCTCTGAAGGCAGTCTGCGTGGGTAAGCTACTGGCCCTGCACCATGAACGTGAGCGAGAGCACCACCTCTTTTGTTACCTGTGATGGCGATTACTAGCCTGGTTGTACCTACTCACCAGCAGGATCAGCAACTCTCTCAAGTCAGAGATCAGGTCTTATCCACATCTTGACATCTACCACTGCGCACCACTAGGTGGGGAAGAAGTGTGTTGTGTGGGAAAACATGGATGAGATCTCAGTTCAAAGCCTCAGCCTGTTCAGGTATCATCTGTGACCTTGAACACTGCCAGGCACCTGGTGATACCAAGTAGGGATCTTCAAGGGTCAACGGCCACAAAGAAAAATCCTAACTTAATGCCACGAAGTCAATATCAACTCATAGCGACCCTACAGGACAGGGCTGAACTGCTCCTGGTGGCTTCCGTGAGTGTAACTCTTCACAGGAGTAGAAAGCCCCTTTTTTTTCCTGCCGCCAAGGGGCTGGTGGTTTCAGACTGTTAACTTCATGGCTACAGCCCAGTTCATAACCACAAAACCACCAGGCTCACTTAGTCCAACAGACAGGTCGCTAAGGGGATTGGTAACACGAATGAAGCACACCCCCCTTAGAATAATCAGCCATGCAAGATTCAGAGGTGACCTCTGCCCAGGGACGAAGCTCCGAGGGTTCGGATAGAAGGACTGCAGACAGGAGACACAGGGAGGTAGTGGGAAGTGTCAGGTTGCATTGTGGGGATTCCACTGAATGAGATGAAGCAAAATCTGTATGAATTGTGGAATGTGGACCTGATGAGCTGCTCGGTAAGCATTCAATTCAGCATAAGAAGGAAAAAGGAAGAAATAAGAGAGACAGAGAGGAAGAGAGAAGGAAGGCAGGAAGGAAGGGAGGGAGGAAGAAGGAAAAACTGTGAGGTTCCTCCAGTGGGAATACCTTAGTTCTTGGCTTCACACCAGAAAGAATTCACGCCAATGCCTGGTTTGTAATCTGAGTTTTTTTTTTGAAGGACAAGAGAAGTTTCAGGTTTTACAGTCTCAAAAGAATACACACTATTTCAGGGAAGCGTTCCAAGCCATGTGGAAGCCGCGCTGGGGCTCACAACTGGACACGAGCAATCTCGTGGAAGAGCACACCTACTCATACAGACCTGAGGCCAGAGAGAGCTCGGCATGGCATGAGCGGGCGTGGGGGTGGGGGGATACAGACCTGAGGCCAGAGAGAGCTTAGCATGGCATGAGCGGGCGTGGGGGTGGGGGGAAGTGAGATGTGGGTTCCAAGCAGGGGGTCCGCCCAGGCGGTGCATGTGCACCTCTTACCACCAACTACCTCTGACTAGGAGCAGGGTAAAAAGAGAAGGCCTCTCCCACCACCAGGGTATTTCAAACCTCTGGCTGGGGAGGCGTGGTCAAAGGTATTGGTTGACCCCATTGGCTGAATGAAGGGCTCAGCTGGGCCTAGTTTGGGTGGCCCAGGCGTACCACCCACCTGACTGGGAGCCTGAATTGGAGCATGCCCAGTGAATGCTATCCTCATAGGTGTTCCATGCTTGCCGGATTCCTTCCCAATCTCTTCAAGGGGGGCTTCTGCAGACATGGGAGAGACAACCCCCTGCCCCTGTCTCTAGGTACCTAATAGATCTGTGCCCCCCCAAAGGACTTGAGGAAGACTCACAAAATCCCAAACTTCTCCCAAGGGTGGCGCTTTTTAGGCCATCAGAGGAGCGCCCCGCCCATGCCCTCACTGGGTGCATCGGCTGACAAACAAGGCTCAGACCTGGGGTCACCTGCTGATGAGCCTTTGGGACAAGAGGACTGAGAATGAGCTTGGGTTTCTCCCATAGTACCACACCCTGAGTCTCTGGCCCCAGAGCAGGGCATTCAGCTGGCAGATGGCACAGGGCTGCTCCCCTCTAAGGAGCGGTTGGGACACCTTCCTCTGTGAAGCCACGGGCTTCTGCTGTTCTTGCCTTTATCTAGTGCCTCTGGCAGGGCCTGGGTTACTTTACCCTTTGTTTTACCTGGCCCGCACGGAAAAAAAAATGCTCACAATGCAAAATCGCTGCGTGGGAGGAAGACAGGTGAGGGAGAGGAGGGCAGCAGGGAAGGCCTGACCGCCCAGGCCTGGGCTGCTCTGAGCAGATCCTAATTAGGAGGCTGGCAGAGCGGTCCCTGGGCAGGAAAATCCGCATCATTAACACTAGCACCACACCCGCCTGACTGCAAGATGCGCACCGCGAGGGGCTGCTCTTGGTTGCTACATCACAGCAGCTGCCAAGAGAGGAGTTTTGTGTTTTCAGATTTTTCTTTCTTTTATTTTGAGGCATTACATGATCTGATGCCAAAGATGTCTTATGCCAAGATAAAGGTTTTTAGTGGGTCAAGGAAGCAAGACCCGTTAAGAAAAAAAATGTAGAGACTGCTTGGGTAGGCTCCCAAGGCAGAAGAACGAGAGGAGACGTCCAGAGAAGCTAATTGCACCACTAAACTGTGAGACATTGGCCTTAGAGCTTCATTCTGTCCAACATTGCCTTGAGGGGCAATAAGAATATTCCTGCAGAATCTACACACCCCTTCAGTTTGTCGGGAACCACAGGGTGATGCCCATTTAAGACCTCTTCTCCAAAATCAAACAAACTCACTGTGTTGGACAGGGTTCTCTAGAGAGACAAACCAGATTGCTAGTAATTATATATAAATATATTTATAAAGATAGATACATAATACAAGAAATGAACCATTAAATTATATACAGATAGATGATACAAGAAATTACAGTTAAATTATAAAGCAGTGAGACACTAGCAGTCCTTTAAGGCTTGAGAGCTGCCAGGTTGCCAGTCCCCTTCTGTAGAGAGAGCTGGGCTATATATACCCAGGCAGCAGACAGCAAGGCAGTTCGCCAACTGTCACCAACTGTTGGTCCCCAGCTCCAGAGACGAACATTCCAATCCTGTGGGATTGGAGGGACCTCAACTTACAGCGACACAGTCCACAGGCTAGGCATCCCACAGGTAGTGTACCCCTTTAAATTGAGGCACAGAACAAGCACGGTGAGGCTCACCAAGCCATTTATCCCTCCACCCTTCAATTAATCCTACTTGTGTTTATCGGCCAGGCTGGCACAATAAACTATCGCACTCACTGCCATCAAGTCAATGTCCATTCCTAGTAAAGGGCAGGATAGAATTGACCCTGTAAGTTTCTGAGACTGTGATGCTTTACAGGAGCAGAAAGTCCTGTCTTTCTCCCATGTATCAGCTGGTGGTTTTGAAATGCTGACCTTTGGGATTGCAGCCCAATGTGTAACCAGTACACTACCACTACTCAGCTAAAGGTTGCCAGTTCGAATCCACCCAGAAGAAGCCTTTTGAAAGACAGGTCTGGTGACTTGATTCCAAATCATTCCAGCCTTAACAACCCTATGGAGTCTTTCGGCCCTGTCCCATGGAGTCAGTCTGCATCAGAATCCACCCACGCAATAGCCACTTGGCCTTATCATCAGGCACTAGCAGTGTGGCCTCGTGAGCATCTCTCAAATGGGTCCCCTTCTCTTTGCTTCCACTTGCTAGAACCCTGCTCCAGGGCACCATGGCTGTTCCTGCAGATCAGGGTTGGGCCATCTTTTTAAGTAAAAGACTGGAAATTAAATCGTTTCGGCTGCGCAGGTCATGGATCTCTCACAATTGAATTGTGTCACTGGAGCGCAACAGGAGCTAGTGGACTGGGTGAATACCACTGTCCCACGAGAGCTTTATTTCCAAATGAGTGGTAGGCCAGATTTGTCGCAAAGGCCTGACCGCTATTCTAGGTTTCTACAAAGGACTTGTCATTTGCCTTACACACATCCTCGCTCTCATTTTTCTTTGGCCAGTCAGAAACCAAAATGGTTGCACTCCCATTAACCAGGAGATGCTAGTTTATGCTGCTGTGAGGCAAGTAAGTCCTAGGTCTCACTGGCCTAACCCAACAACAACTTATTCTTACTCCTATAACATGTCCACCATAGATCATTAAAGTGTTCTGTCATTACTCATTACACAGGGAGCCAGGTACAAGGCTGGCTCCCTCTTAGCAATGCTCCCACACTCAGAAGCATCTCACGCCTCCAATTAAACACCCAGGTCCAGAAGTGAAGACTCCATTGGCCAAAATTAATCACCTGGCTCTACCCAACATTAGAGAGAAAAAAAAAACAAAAACCCTGCCATCTAGTCAATTCCAAATCATAGGAACGCCATATAATGGATTTTTACAGCAGAGAGCCTCATCTTTCTCTTGAGGAGTAGCATGTGGGTTTGAACTGTCAACCTTACCCTGGACAGTCCAACTACGTACCCAACAGAGCCACCAGAGCTCCTACTAGGAAATGCAGTCTTACGAGGGCTCCAGAAGGACAGTGGTTCAGAAATATTTGAATAACATTATTAAGATAGTTTCAAAATCCTAAACTGAATACCATTGTCTCTACAGTTTCCAACGGTGCACCCTCACTCGTGAAATAAAAGCAAACTAGTTTAACTGGTCTAAGGGGCCCACCTTTTCCCAACCAGAAGCCATTCTTCCATTTCCAAACACTACCAGTGAGTCCATGATCCTCCTCTTTCTTCAGCTCCATTTTTACTTTCTCAACGAAGGCTTCCCAGCCTCCCGGGCTTAGGATTTTCCTTTGTTGTACGTTTGATGGTTGCATACTTCTTCCCTCCAAAGCATGTACCCCAGCTTGGTTTTTTAACCTTTCATGTGATTGACAATTGTGATGTTTTATATGATCAGGAGCCCTGTCTACTTTTCCTCACCATTTTCCCCAGAAGCTAAAACACTCCATCAACCATATTGAATGAGTGAAGAGACTTTCTCTGCGGATAAACTTAGAGATCTTCCTGCCAACATCTCTAACATGCTCCAGTTTTAGAGGGAAATCAACTGGATATGCACCTTCCCAATAGGAGACAGAATCTACTCTGCTGTTAATTCCAGCTCAGAGAAAAAACCCAGGGACAGAGTAGACGTGCCCTGGAGGATTTTCTAGACTGTCATTGCTACCAAAGCAGATGGGCAGTTCTCTCTTTTGTGGAGTTGCTGGGTGGCTTCGAACTGACAACCTTTCAGTTAGCAGCCAAGCACTTAGCCATTGCACCAACAGGATCAAAGACACTCTCAACACTTTTCTAATCACCAACATTTATTGAAGTTGTGCTGGACGCCATTTTGGAAACTTGGAAGGCAGGTTACGTCAAGAACGTGACATAATCCCAATCATCAAGTTTTCATGGGCATTCACTGTAATAGTGTATGCCTTTGTGAAATCACACACGGGTGCAGTTGAGTACAAGTGCTCACATGAGCATAGAACATCTTAGATTACACAGAATGTCTCCCCTTTGAGGTCAGAATGTGCAAAAGTGACTCCCCCATTTTACTGATGGGAAACCCGAGGAAAACTGAAGTGAGAGTGTTACTGGCCATTGCCGAGTAAGTAGAACCAGGTCCCCAAAGTCAATGGAGACCCATGTCACTAGGAACTATATATTTTTTAATGAGGGTATATCAAAGGATCTCTAGGAATAGACCCTAGGAAAGAGTCTCTAGGAACAGGTCTCTAGGATATATTAGAGGATCTGCAAAGGAATAGACCTCTTCTTAAGCTTTGACTCTTGTAGATACCACAGCTGCATGACTGTTGTTTCTATAATATCAGAATTTAGCAAAAACTTAAAAACTGAGTTGATAGAGGAAACCCCATCAGCACAATTTGGCATAAAGATGAAATAAAGGTATCTATCTTCTCTCTGAGGGTTGGCTTTGAAACTGAGACTATGGAACATCTAATTAAAATTTTAGCCATCCACATGTTTGACTACAGAATTCCAAGCAACTGGTTCAATTCATGTTTTCCATCTAATTCACCAGATGTTTTCTTGGTAGGTGTCTTAATGAGTGAGAGAAGAGTTTGTGGAACTGAATCAAACTTCCTGAGAAATAGCCAGCCTCACTGAGAACAGGGAAAGAGATATTGTTGCTTCAATTAGCCAAAACTTGTCAGAAGCTCTCACAGGGGCAATGGGCTCTGCCTTAGGTGCAGTTCTTCTGGAAGCACACCATGAAACTGGAAGTCAAGGGTAAATTTTGTAGCAATCTGTAAACCAAGCACAGATTATAAATGGGCAAACTAGTTCTCCAAAGAGTGAGAACTTAATGGGATTTGGGACCAGGACCTCACATTCAATGCCAGGTGTGTCATTAGTTTCAAGTGTAATAATAAAAACGGCAACTTATATGGAGGGTATACCATGTATGTAGTCATTTCATTTAGTTTACAAAACAACCCTCATATATTTTCCATAGGAAGAAATTGAGGAGCCCAATGACTAAGTGATATGTTTCAAAATTACACAGCTGGGAAGCAAAAGAGGACAGAGAATTTCCCAGCTGTCCACCCCTCTCCCATTTTACATGATCAGTGGCTGGGTAGAAGGGGAGAGGGAAACCATGCACAGTCTGTCCATCATACATCATAGCGGGTCTTTGCTGGGACTTCATGATGACTCACACACACCGCAGGGTTTTGAGCAGCATGGCCCATGGTCTCATTATTGTTTTGGTTTTGTTGTTGATGATGATGTTTTTAAGGGCAATCTGGTTTCTTGTGATATACGGCAGGGATATTAGGCAGGAAGCTATGGTAGACTTTAAGGCGAGGTAATGCCATGTGGTCTAAACGAAGGTGCTTAATACAGTTGGGCAGAGGGGGGAACCTGGTCCCAAGCCGAGAGAGAGAGAGAGAGAGAGAGAGAGAGAGAGAGAGAGAGAGACTGACATGACTACGCAAATTTGGGTCTAGAAACAAAGTAACCAAGAGATGAGGCTGTCCTTTGTTCAACATTGTAAAACATTTCCACGTGTTTAGTAACACCAGGAAAACAGGAGGAAAGTAGGAAACAGGTGCAAAAGTGGGGAAAGAAATGGTGGTGGTGATGATGATGATGATGATGATTATAAGAGATTAAACTGGTACAGAAGCCTGACAGCTTTTGACTATCTAGACCAGGCATCCTCAAACTACGGCCTGCAGACCACATGTGGCCCTCCAAGGACATTTATCTGATCCACCAGGTGTTTTAGCCCCATTTGTTTTTTTACTTCAAAATAAGATATGTGCAGTGTTGATAGTAATTTTTTCATAGTTTTTTTTTTAAAACTATAGTCGGGCCCATGACTGGCTCTGCATCCTGCAGTGGATTCTGGATTGAAGGGCAGCTGGATGACCATGAACTTGTTTAAGGCATCATTAAGTAGATGCCAACTTATAGCAACCCCCTAGGACAGGGTAGACCTTCCCCCTGTGAATTTCTGAGACTGTAACTGTTTGCAGGAGTAGAAAACCTCATCTTTCCCCCATGGAGCTGCTAATGGTTTCGAACTCTAGACCTTGCCGTTAAGGCCAATGCATAACCACTAAGTCACCAGTAGAAAAAGGAAATGGAGCCCAAGAAAGGCCAGGTGTTTTAGGCCAAGCGGTGGCAGGTGTTGCCAGATTCCTCTGTTGTTCCCTGAAAAACAGCAGAGTTCTAAACTCTCTGTTGTCCTCGGCTTCTGCTGTCACTGGACATTGACTAGGCAGTAGTGAGGATGGAAGTAACAACCTGGGGAGGGACAAAGATTCACGGCGTGGCCTCTTAGGTCCTTCCCAACCACCAGGTTTGTATTTGTAGAATGTACACTTATAAAACACTATCCTGGACATCAGATTTCTATCAAATCTCCATTTTGGTCACATCTAAATATTTAAATGACAGCAACAAAACCAAAAGGGAAAAAGTATCATTTATTTAGAAGAAAGACAAAATTCTCACTGGGTTTCTGAATTACTGTAGTGGGGTCATTATCAAAACAGATACCATAATAACACTATCTAAAATAATAATAAACCGGGAGTGTTCATTTCTCAGTCACATTTAAATAATTGGTAGTTATAGAATATTATTTTAGAAATATAATCCTATCACTTTTTCCATGGACATATTGAGTAATTACTTATTCACAATTAAACTTTAGGAATCATAGTCCCTTTAGCAGAGAGGAAGACACACCTTGCTGCGGTTCTGTGTCTTCAGAACTCAGCTGACTTTTGGGCAAGGGAGTCAATTCAGAGGCGACTCCCTTCTGCTTTCAAGCTGTGTAAATCGCACTTAGTGTAGAGACCTTTCTGTGACAGTGGAGGATGTGCCTGGAATGGGAAGTCCCTCCGTGAAGAAGGTTCCTAGGCAATGTCCTCCTTGTTCTCTGGGGAATAATAGAGAATCCTCTTCCCCAGAGTTGCCCCTGAGATTCCACCAGAAGATTTGACATCAGAGTCAAGGTGAGGGACCTGGACCTGGGCTAGTGCAAGGAAGGTCTGAAGCCAGCCTCACTAGGACAGGCTCTCCCTCATGGAGGGGCCCTATGTTGAGCAGGAGGGCACTTAAAGGAGGACTTTCCTGGGCCCTTAATCCCCGGAGGGTAGCTTCTGCTCCCCTCCAAGCACAGGACCCTGCAAGCCAACCCATCACAACCCAATGCTCCGCATCCCCAAGGCGTCTGGTCACCCAGAGAATTCCCTGGCAGTTCTTGCCAAAATCTAACAAATGTCCCTTTTTTTGCAACCTCCTGGGCATAAGAGTACTTCTGGAAACTTTTCAATCTTCCTCAGTACATTTTTTTTTGGTCTTCCGTATGTATGTTTTCTTAAGTTATGAAGGTATCTCTTTCCAATATGGTGATCAACTCATTGTCATGAGATTTTTCTCCCCAAAGATGCAAGTTGGCTTCCACAACCGCCAGTTGCTCTTGTCACTTTTTTCTAAAAGAATTGTGGCTTGTCATTTTTAAGCATTCAACTCTTCAAATGTATAGCCTACCTTTTTTTAAAATATATTTTTATAGGAGGGGGTGCATATTTGAAACCACCAACTCTATATTCAACAGTTCAAACCACTCATCAACCCCTTGTGTAGACAATCTTATCAACTACTTTTCTAGGATTTTCCTCTAATTTCACAAGATAAATTCTCTGTAAATCAAATATTTGGCGATTTTCTTTCTCAATTGGAGGAGAACTTGAAGTTTCTTGGGAGCTTTTGCTTCTGCCTGTGTATGTGTGTGTTTACTTACTTATCTGTTTCTTGTTGTGATAAATATGTATATGTGTAATATATACATATTTTATGTAAAACAATACTTGCCAATGCATTTTCAGGTATAAAGTTTAGTGATGTCAATCACATTAATTATATTTTGAAACCACCATTCAAAATTAAGTATGGTTTGGTTTGGAGACTTTTCCTGTGACCTTTAAGTGAATCCATTCAGTTCTGTTCTTCACCTGACTGATACTAGATGCGGAAATAGATGAGAAAAGGCCTTCCTTAAGACACGAACTGAGTGGTGACATAGTGGTTGATTACACGTTGGGCTGCTAACCATGAGGTCATCAGTTCAGAGCCAACAGCCACTCTATGGGAGAAAAATGAGGTTTTCTATTCCCATAAGGTTTACCACCTCAGAAACCCACAGAGAAGTTCTACCCTATTCCAAAAGGTCACTGTGAGTTAGAAGAGACTTGAGGTCAGTGAGTGAGAACTGCCTGAATGGTGAGAAAATTAATGTCTTCAAAACCTCTCACTGACAGCAGCAACAGAAAAACCAAAAGACAGTTACCACTGCGAGGAACTGGGCAGAGTTTGTAAAGGATCTCTATATTATTTTTATAACTGTATGTTGAGTAAACAATCATATCAACAAAGATGTTAATTTTTAAAAAACCAGTAGCCCACATTTGTGCAGGCCCTTCTCTCCATTTCCACGGATCCTTGCCCCCCCCACCCAGTGTTGAAATGGGGTAGACTAGTTTATCTACCTTAATTCTTCCTTATCAAAGTCATCCCAGCTGTTCTAGCTCCTCTCCTTTCCACAAACATTTCTGGATCATGTTATCTCTATCTACAAACAGCAACAAAACACTGCTGTAAACTCGACAGAAGAAACGGATTTATCAGTTTGGGAAGAATTGACTTCATCACTGTGCTGAGTCCCTAATCCTCTGGGCGCCATATGTCTCTCCATTTATTTAGATCTTACTTGGTTGCTCTCAGCGGCATTCTGTAGTTTTAAACGTATAAGTTCTGAACATATTTTGTTGCTTTGGCAGACAAGTATTTCACATTTTTCAGTCATTTTAAGTGTTATTTAAAAGTTTTGTTTTTACATTTATCATAACATAAAAATAGAATTGCTTTTTATATGTGAGCTTATATCCCACAATTTTGCTAAACTCCCTTTGTTAAGAGAATTGTTTGGTTGGTTTTTAGATTGCTTGAGGTTTTCTATGTTAACCATTTTGTCATCTATTATTTCTAGCGTCTGCTATTTGTATCTGTTGTCACTTGTAGTTCTTTCCTACTCATTTACATGGCCTTTACTGCTTTTATTTTCCCTCTAGGCCTGGCTGAAATGTCCAGGGCCATGTTGAAAGAAGTACTAAAAACGCACTTTCTTGCGTTATTCCTATTTTTAGAGGAAAAACATTGTCTTTCATACCTAAGTATGTTAGCTGTAAAATGGAGTGGCGGTGGGGGTTGTTTGCTTATTTTTCTGGGTGTTTTGTTTTGTTGTTTTGTTTCCTAGTAAAGGCTGTTTACTAAGTTAAAGGAAGTTCCAATCTGATTTTATTTTTCTGAGAATTTTTTTATCATAAATAGTTATTAATTCTGTACAATACATTTTCTGCAGCCATAAATAGAATTCATTTGAGTGATTTTTTTTTCAAATATTGACCTAGTCTTGCTTCCATGGAATAATCCATTTGGTCATGTTGGATAATTTTTTGATATGTTACTGAATTCTATTTGAAAATATTTTATTATGAATTTGTGTATCTATACTTATGAGGCTGTCTGTAGTTTTCTTATTTATACTGAATTTTTATGGTTTTAATGTCAGGGTAATACTGAATTTATAATGTTATTTAGGAATATTCCCTCTTCTATTTTCTGGAAGAGATTGCATAAAATGCATGCTAATTATTATTTAAGTATTTGGTAGATTTCTCTAGTAAAACCATCTGTGCCTGAGCATTACTTTTGGGAAGGTTTAATTACAAATTCAATTTCTTTAATGGTTAGGAAGCAACTGAAATTATCTATTCCATATTGGGTTAATTGTCATAGCTTGTCCTTTCTGAGTCTAAGTTGTCCAATTGATGAATGCCAAGATGTTAATATATCCCCTTGTTTTTCCTTGTGTGTCTACATGGTCTGTAATGATAGCCCTATTTTTTCTTGATATTGATAATTTATATCTTCTCTCTTATTCTCTTTCTAGTCTGACAGAGGTTTGTCTACTTCATAGATTCCTTAAAAAAAAAAAACAGTAGCCCTGGTGGCACAGTTTTTAAGTGTTGGGCTGCTAACTGCAAGGTCAGCAGTTTGAAACCACCAGCACCTCCGAGGGAAAAAGACTGAGCTTTCTACTCCCATAAACCACACAACCTTGGAAACTCACAGAGGCAGTTCCTTCCTCCCTGTCCTCTAGGGTCTCCACAAGTCAGCATTGACTCAATAGCAGTGAGTTTGTTTCCAAGTTCAAAGGACCAGCTCTTTGTTTTCTTTGTGTTCTCTGTTTTAAATTTATTTGATTTCTGTTCTGATCTTTATTATTTTTTCCTCTTTTGTTAGCATGCCTTGGATCATTTTCCCCTTCTCATTCTAGTTTCTTATGGAAGGGTCTTAGGTGATAGCTTTGAGACCTCATTGTTAAAACTGAGCACTTCCTGCTATGAGTTTTCCTCACAGTACTGCTTTAGCTCTGACCCACACATTTGAATATGTCGGATTTGCATTTTCATCCAGTTAATTGTGTTTTTCACTTTCTCCAAGACTGTCTCAGGGAACTCTAGATAAATAATTTAGAAAAGTGTTGTCCGTTCGGTGTGCTGTCAATTTAGTTTCTGTGCTTTTCGGAGATGTTTCTATTATTCTTTTATCATTGATTTCCTCTTGACTACATTAATCCGCAAACATGGTATATTTGAGTTGAACTACTGTACAATTGTTGATTTTTTAGGTTTCAGTTTTTATATATTCTGTGAATGACTAGGACATCATGCTTGGTGAAGTACAGGACAGTGAAAAAGAGGAAGACCTTCAGCAAGGTGGATGGACACAGTAGCTGCATCGATGGGCTCAGACAAGAACAATGGTGAGGATGTTTCCTTCTATAGCAAGGTCACTAGAAGTCAGAATCGACTTGATGGCAACTAACAATAATAACATGAATGCTTAAAAAGAACGTGAAGCCTTTTGTCATTGGGGAGTATTCTATAAATGTAAACGAAATCTTACTAGCTGATAGTGTTGTTGAGTTCTTCGATATCCATGCTGATTTTCTGCATAGTTATCCTGTCTTTTGTTCAGTCAGGGGCATTAAAGTTCTCAGTTATATTTATTTTTTTTGTCTCGTTCTTTCAATTTGATCAGATTTTTGCTTAGTTTATTTTACATCTCTATTGTTTGGTGCTTCCACACTTAGTTTACTATAGTTGACCCTCCTACACAAAGCTCATTTCTATCACTGATAATTTTATTTACTTTGAATCTGCATTAAAAAGGTACTATTGCTTTCTTTTGATAAATATTTATATGGTAATCATTTACTTTCCATCTATTCACATCACTACATTTATAGGGTTCTTCTGGACAGCATAGAAGTCCTGATAGCATAATGGTTACATTTTGGGCTAATAACCACAAGGACAGCAGTTCGAAACCACCAACTGCTCCACAGGAGGCTATCTGATCCCATAAAGTTTTACAGTCTCAAACATGCACGGGGCCATTTCTACCCTGTCCATCATGGTTGCTATAAGTCGGAACAGCAGTGAGTTTGAGTTCCTAGACAACACACAGTTGGGTCATAGTTTCTTATTAATTTGGTTGGTTGTGTTAAATTTATTTCTTAGTATTAAGATTAATAAAATTTTTATAAATTATTCATTACATAATACTTTATGTAATCTTTACAAATTGAATTTATAGTAAGATAATTATTGACATGTTAGCACTTGAGTCATTCATTATATACTTTTGTTTGGTCTTTTTTTCTGGTTCTGTATATTTTTTCTGGTTTTTGTGGGTTATGTCAATGTTGTTTAGCAATACCTTTTGTTAATCCATAGTTCATCTATTTTAAATTGTGGAACACATGTGCACATAAAAAATTTTTCATTTGAACATTTTTCATATGGATGGTGACATGATTTGTGTTTATCCTATAATATTTTTGAAAGAGAACTTTTTCATTGTGCATTTGGTGAAAATTTACAGAGAAAACCATCCATTTTGCATTCAACAATTCACGAACATTCTGCTTCCTCTCGTTCATTTCCATCTTTCTAGGTAACATCACTCATCCCACCTCCTCCCTCTGTTTCCTGTCTCGTTCTTCCTTCCTTCATAGGCCTGCTGAACTTGTCTGTGGGTAAACACTGCCCTCCTGGTCCCAAATGGTCAGCTATTCTAAGATGTGCCCCCTCACTAGTGATATTGTTCCCCTTTATAGATCTCTATCCTTTGGCTGAAAATTGAGCCACCGGGGTGAGTTCAGTTCCAGACTCACAGACTGACCCAGGGGCATTGTCTGCAGGGTTCCATCCATCTCTAGCTTACCAGCAAACCAAGCGTGTTTGATGGTTTTGAGATTTTGTTCTACAATTTTATCCCACTCTATCCAAAAGCCAAGCTGTACTCACTGCCACTGAGTCAATGCTACTTGTAAGAACCTGATCGGGCAGGGTAGAGTGGTCCTAGAGAGTGTGCGAGACTGGAACTCTTTCCCGGCGTCGAAAGTCCTAACTTTCTACTCCCTTCCAGAGCAATTGGTAGTGGGAGACAAGTACCATCTAGTTCTTCTGACCTCAAGTTCTTGAAGACTGATGGTGCCATCATCCGTTTGTCCACTGGACTGGTTGTTTCCATGGTTTTCATCCATCTTCTTTTCCTAGACAGGGAGAGATCAATAGTTACACCTGAGATGGCCACTCACAAGCATTGAAGACCCCAGTCTCTGCTCCCCAAAGAGGGTGTAGAGCACTGTCCTTGTGGACTATGTTACGCCAATTGAGGTTGGTGGTTTCCCAGACTATGTTCCTAAGACCCTATACCCAACCAAGAATTCCTTTGAAGTCTTTGGTTATGTCTAACTATTATGATCACTGTATTCCCTTTTTTCCCAGCCAAATGTGTGGATAATAAAACAAACACCCACTGTATCAAGTCAATTACAACTCAGTGACCCTATAGGACAGAGCAGAACCCCTTTGGGATTTCAAGGCTGTCAATCTGCATCTTCCTCCTGAGTATCAGTTCATGGTTTCAAACAAGTTCTCTCAGCTTTCATTCAACTGAGAATATCTCAGTTTTCCTCTCTCTTCCCCACCCCGCACCACCACTGGATGAGAGGTTCTGAGTTGACAGTTCTTTTATTTATATAAGTAAAAATACCCTGCTACTTCTTTCTGGCTTCCATGGCTTCTTATGAGAAATATAAAAGCATTAAAGTTGTTTCTCTCCTGTAAGTGAGAAGCCATTTTTCTCTGACTGCTTTCAAGACCTGTTCTTTGCCTTCACTTTTCAGAAATTTATGTGCATGTATTCATCTGGATCCTGTTAGTTTATTCTATATGGCATTCACTCAACATTTGAATGTGAACACAGAGAGTATCTTTTCATTTCTGCCCTATTTCTCCGTTCTTTCTGAGTTCTGACGACATAAATGCTAGCTATTTTGTTAAAGTCCAACAACTTCCTGGGTTTCTTCTCTCAGTCTATTTTCTCTATTTTGGTTGGTTTATTTCTATTTTCTTTTTTTTTTTTTTAATTGGGGGCTCTTACAGCTCTTGTCACAATCCATACATATATCCTTTGTATGAACCACATCTTTACATATGTTGTCATCTTTTTCAAAACATTTTCTTTATAATTGAGGCCCTGGCATCAGTTCCTCATTTTCCCCCTCCCACACCCACCTTCCTTCCCCCATGTCCCCTTGACAATTTAAAAATTCTTCTTTTTTTTTTCATGTCTTACACTGACTGCTGTCTCATTTCACCCACTTTTCTGTTGCCTGTCTCGCTGGGAGGGGGGCTGTGTCAATCATTGTGATCGGTGCCCCCTTACTCCCCACACCCACCCTTACCCTCCTAGTACTGCCACTCCCCTTATTGATCCTGAGGGGTTTATCTGCCCTGGATTCACTTTGTTGTGAGCTCTTATCTGTACCAGTAGACATGTCCTGGTCTAGCCAGATTTGTAAGGTAGAACTGGGGTGATGGCAGTGGGAGAGAAAGAAGCATTAAAGAACTAGAGGACGGTTGTGTGTTTCTTCGGTGCTATACTGCACCCTGACTGACTCTTCTCTTTCTGTGACCTTTCTGACAGGGATGTCCAATTGACTACTGATGGGCTTTGGCTCTCCACCCTCCCCTCCCCTTCATTACCATTGATATGATTTTTGTTTGTTTGTTTGGTTTGGGGTCTTTGATGCCTGATACCTGATCCCATCAACATGGACAGACCTGGAACTGTTGGAGGGCTTTTCAGTTTTTGCTGTTAGTTTTTCTGTTTGTTTGTTTGTTTTGCTGTATTGGCTGTTGTTGATTTATTTTTGTCTTCTTTTTTTGTTATGTTTTGCTTTGCTTTGTTTTTGCACGTATTGATGTCTATGCATGTCTATATGGACAAGACAGGTGGAATGAACAATCCAGAGGAGAGAACAATGGGACCAATGGTTCTGGGGGACATGGGAGAAGGGGAGATGAAGGGAAAGGAGGGGTTGCACCAGCAAACCCAGGGACAAGGGAAGAATAAGTGATCTAAAATTGATGGCAAAGAGGGCATAGGATACTGGGGGAGGGGCGGGGGGAGTGCTTGATCAAGGTTCAATGTTGCTGAGAGGAATTACCAAAACCTGAATGAAGTTGGAACATCATAGTATGACAGGAGGAAAGCAATAGGAAATTGAGGAAAGAACTGGGAGGCAAAGGACATTTACAGAGGCATGTATATATGAGAACACATTTATATAAAATGACAGGGGACTTGATCTATGTACATATATCTATTTATAAAGTATTATGGCAACAGGTGGACATTGGGCCTCCACTCAAGTCCTCCCTCAACGTAAGAACACTTTGTTCTACTAACAAAGCACTCTGTGATGCTCACCTTCCCTGACACGGTCACTGAAGACAAAATGGGTGCATAAACAAATGTGGTGAAGAAAGCTGATGGTGCCCGATGATCCAAAGATGGGTCTTAAAGGTTTGAAGATAAGCAAGTGGCCATCTAGCTTAGAAGCAACAAAGCCCACATGGAAGAAGCACACCAGTCTGTGTCATCATGATGTTTATTTCTATTTCCTATTCCCCAGTTTGCTTATTATTGCTTCTGGCTCATCCGTTATGCTGTTGAGTCCATCTATTGAACATTCTATGTGATTTATTAAATTTTACCCTTCTAGAATATCCATTTAGTTCCTTATACCTTCTGTTTCTTTGCTGAGACCTTCTGCTCCCTTGTAAAATTTTTCCGTTTTATTATTTGTTTCAAACATGTTTGCATTTTCTTGTAGAAGTATTTTCATTCTGCCTCTTTAAAAAATGTTGTCAGAAAAATTGTAATATTCCAGTGTTGGAATCTATTGATTTCTTTTTTCAATCAAGTTCTACTGAATCCTGGTGAGATGAGTGATTTCTGACTGACACCTAGACATTTTGAGTGAAAAGTGCATACAGGAAGGGCTGAGCAGCAAAATGACTGAATTTTCTGCCCTTGTAAATTATTCAAAAACTTTATAATTAAAGTCACTGATAGATTCCAATTTTTTAAAATCATTTTATTAGGGGCTCATACAACTCTTATCACAATCCATAGATACATCAATTGTATAAGGCATATCTGTACTATGTTTGTCCTCATCATTCTCAAAACATTTGCTCTCCACTTAAGGCCCTGGCATCAGTTCCTCATTTCCCCCTCCCTTCCCGCTCCTCCCTCCCTCATGAACCCTTGATAATTTATAAATTATTATTCTGTCATATATTACACTGTCCGACGTCTCCCTTTATATTCCAATTTTAAAACACCCGACATGCATAATGTCTCTTTGCCCACAGATAAACCATTTATATCAATTATATCTACAATTACTTAAAGTTGTGTGTGTGTGTGTGTGTGTGTGTGTGTGTGTGTGTGTGTGTGTGAAAGGAGTAGTGCTGGTGGTGCAGTGGTTTAGAACTGGGCTGATAACCAAAAGATCAGTGTTTCAAATCCACCAGCCACCCTAGAGGAAAGATGTTGTAATCAGTTTCCATAAAATTAACAGTCTGAAAAATCCAGTGGAGTAGTTCTACTCCATCCTGTGAGGTCAGAATCAACGTGCCAGTTAGGGAAAGAATGAGAAATAAAATGATGGATTGCATTGGGCAAATCTGCTGCACATGATCTCTTTAATGCATTACAAAGCAAAGCTGTCACTGGGAGGACAAAGCTGTGCCTGATCCAAGCCATGGGATTTCCACTCACCTCTTCTACCTGTGAAAGGTGGACAGTGACTTCGGACAGTTGGCGAAGAAGTGATGCATTTGAATTTTGCTTTTGGGAAAGAAAATGAAAAGTACCATGGGCTGCCAGAAGAAAAACAGATCTATCTTGAAGGAAATACAGTCAGAATGATCCTTAGAAATAAGAATGGAGAGATGATTAGATGGGATGTCAACTTGATGGTAACTGTATGGAGGAAGGGGTGGAGTCAAACCTATCGGTCAAGTCAAAGCCTGCCCATGCCAGCCTGGAGGTGTGATCTTTTATAAAATAGATGCTAAGGAGGGGGGAAAAGGGAAACAATGGGTAGCAGGGGAACAGGACACTAACCCACCCAAGGACAGGGTATTGTTTATATCTCCACAGGGAAAGAGGGACCAGACCAACCTGCTGCTCCAAGATGTGAATTCAACATACCAGCATGAAGCAGGGAGCCAGTAGACAGGTCTGAGGGGCCAGCCCCAATCCCAACTATGTGCACAGCCACCCCTCCCCACAGAAGAATTTACTTCAGAGGACAGCACTGAAGCTACAGCTCAGGGAGAGGAACATGTCTGATCAGAACACACAGGAGCAAATGAAGGGGGAGGAAGAGGGAGTGGAGCACATCCTGGTCCACCAAGCCTTGAGGACTATATCCCTGCTCAGAACAGCCAAGGCACAGAGAGGACCATAGGGCCAGTCCCACTATGCGACATGACATCCTTCACTAACACATAACCCTACAGGGGAAAACACTGGAGACACAGTGTTGGAATTGCTTCCGATCTGACCCACCACACCGAGGCGAAACATGAAGGGCCTGCAACAGAACAGCAAAGGGAGCAGAGCAAGGAAGTACCAAGGGAGTACCAAAAATAGACTCTGGGGCCTAGGTGTGGCACCCCATCAGACTGGACTGAAAAACACTCCTAAAGGTCAACAAACAGACCTTGAACTATTTACAGGCTTTTCTTTTTTATTTGTCATTGTTTTTTGTTATTGTTGTCTAGATCTGTCTAGATAAGATAGGCTGGATAAGCAATCTGGAGAAAACAATAGGACCAATGTCTCCAAGGGGACATGGGAAAAGAGGAGGTGGGGGAAAGGAAGTGGTGTTAACCAACCCAGGGACAAGGGAATAACAAGTGACCCAAAATCAGTGGCAAGAAGGGTGTAAGAGGCCTGGTAGGGCTTGATTAAGGGCAATGTGATCGAGAGGAATTACTGAAAGCCAAATGAAGGCTGAGCATGAAAGTGGGACAAGAGGAAAGTAAAAGGAAATAGAGGAAAGAACTAGGAGACAAAGGTCTAGATTCAGGCGTCTACATATGTAAATATATTTGTATATGATGATGGGGAACTAGATCTATGTACATATATTTATGCTTAGCATTAAGGTTGCAGATGGACATTGGACCTCCACTCAAGAATTCCTTCAATGCAAGAACATTTTGTTCTATTCAACTGGAATTCCATGATGCTCACCTTCCCGACACAACCGCTGAAGGCAAAGCGGTACATAAGCAAATGTGGTGAAGAAAGCTGATGATGGTACTTGGCTATTAAAAGATATAGCACCTGGGGTCTCAAAGGCTTGAAGGTAAACAAGTGGCAAATAACTCAGAAGCAACAAAGTCTACATGGAAGAAGCACACCAGCCTGTGTGATCATGAGGTGTCAAAGGGGTCAGGTATCAGGCATCAAAGAACAAAAGATCGTATCATTGTGAATGAGGGGGAGTGCAGATTGGGGACCCAAACATAAAGTGACCAGACGTCCCGCTTTTGGTGGGACAGTCCTAATTTTTAACAATGTGTCCGGTGTCCCGCAGTATTTTTAAAAAGTCCTGATTTTGGGAAAGAATGAACGACAAGCTAGGGAACGGTGGGAGAACGGAAAGGGAATATACGGTTTCCGGCTGCCATGTGGCTATTTCACCAGGATATGAGTTTTATATTATTTTTGTTAATTTTATAATGTTAAACTTTAATAATAACAAATAATTGTTGAGAACTGGTTATCGAGAACTGCTTATCAAAGTTTGCATTGTTGATCAGTTGTTAGAATTCGACCACCATTGTTTGGACTTAATGAACAATGGCATTTTTTGGCATTGGCAACTACGGAAACATTTTATAACTGTCTCTCAGACGATACACATCGTACTGTGTGCTAGTGCTAGTTAAACAAGTGATGTCAGCAAATCAGCTATTCAGATAATTTAGGTAAATAATGTATTCATTTCACAAATACATACATTTTCTTGAATTTAGCAAACAGTACTCATATTATTTATATTGTATAGTGGTGGCAAAAAGTCTAGTGCCAGCCTTGAAAGTGACACTTAGGACTTACATTATGGCAAATTCAGAGAAAAAAATAATACAATTTAGTATTGTTATTATTTAGAGAGAAATATAGGACTAAAATTAAAATAATTTTAAAAATATAGTTACTTTAGAACAATCAAATTAATTTAATTTATAAACTAACAATAAAATATGTTCATGTAATTATGTACCTACTTGCTGTGCTTTTAAGCAATATGTATATAATTCATCATTTTAAATTATTTTTTAGATTATAATATAATGAGTAAAAAAAGAGGCTGCAAATTCATCGATGATCTAAGAAGTGAATTTCCTTTTATTAAAAGAACCAAAAGCTATATTACATGGTAAAATGTGAGAAATGTAATGGTGAATTTTCTATTTCACACGACGGGAAGAATGATATTTCAAAGCCCTTGGAGACACAGAAACATAAAAGATATTTAAATACTGCTGCATCTTCCTCCAAAATACAGGATAGTTTTTCAGAAAACAACTTATGGAGACGAAGAAAAGAAATTAGCATTAGCAGAAGGACTTATGTCTTTTCATGCTATTGCTCACAATCTTCCCTTCAGATCTATGGACTGTACATCACAAGTTGTCAAAAAGTTACTCAACAAAAATTTGCCTGTGCTAGAACAGAATCTGAGGCAATTGTGTGTAATGTTCTTTCCCCATATGCATTTTCAGAATTAAATAAAAATCTAGAAAAATTAATTTTATATCCATATATTTGGATGCATCTAATTATAAAGATATAAAGTTATTTCTAACCATTAGTAGATTTTTTTTTATTCAGAAACTGGAATAAAAATTAGAATTTTAGATTTCGTTTCGGTGCCCGGCAAAACTTCTGAAATAATTTTCAGTTCCATTATTAACATTTTGGAAAATAACTATTTAAAACATAAAATGATTGCATATTGTGCAGACAACATGAACGCAAATTTTGGAGGAAAAGCGAGAAGAGATATAAATAATATTTTTTATAAATTAAACAAAAACTTTAATCAAAACATTATTGGTGTTGGTTGTGCAGTGCACATAGTACATAATGCCATTCAAACAGCTGCTGATTTGTTACCCGTAGATGTGGAAAATATTGTTATTAAAATATATTCTTATTTCTATATATACAATGTGCGCATTGAAATGCTTAAAGAATTTAGTGAAACTGCGGAAGTTGAATATCAGAATATATTTCGATACAGTAAAACGCGCTGGTTAGCTCTTTTGCCAGCTATCGAAAGAATTTTGAAAATATACAATCTTTTGAAATCCTACTTTCTATCACATGATAAATGTCCTAGAATTTTAGAAGAGTTTTTTGAAAAAGAATTTTCAAAAATTTGGCTAGTTTGTACACAATCAAGCAGCTCTTTTTCAAAATGCTATAAAGCTTATTAAAGGTGACAAAATTTCGGTAATCGAAGTAGCAAATGAAGCTAATAATTTAAAATTTCAGTGTCAAGAGTGGTTAGAAAATAATTTTCTTCCATTAACTATCCATAATAGTAATAAGTCAGCTAGAAGAACAAGGTACAATAATTTGTGCAGATATCATGAATCACGATAAAAAGTAACTGCATAGATTATTTAGAAGAGTGGACGGTACATTACAATGATATTGAACATTTTCACTGGGTTACATTAAAACAAGAACTTAATTGGAATGATGTGAAAAAATCATTCGATCATATTCCTAAAAATTCCCATATAGTAATATTTCCAAAAATGATCTTTTTAATGAGGTATCATTATTAAAAATATATATTGATAAGGAAAAGGTTAAATCTTGGGCATCAGCAAAAATCACAATAGAGAACAAATGGTTAGAAATATTTCATCATTTCCATACAATAATGCACTAAAAATTATGGAATATGTGCTGTCCTTACCAGGAACTAATGCTGTGACTGAATATGTTTTTTTTCTACGGTAAATAAAATGTGGACATCAGAAAAATCACAATTAAGTGTTGAGACTTTGAAAGCCATTTTATGTGTGAAATATAATTTAACAAATTCTTTTTGAAATTTTCATGACCTTTTAAACAACGACAGCAATCTACAAAAATGAGATATATGCCAAAGAATAAAATAATACTATACATAATTTTTAATGTATTCTATTTGTAAATTGTACTTATGTTGAAATTAAAAATATATATTAAAATACTATTTTTGCGTTCTATGAAAATTTTTGTTGCTTCATATAGACCAAATTTTTAATCAGGACCCCCACCCCCCGGCCACAGTCAATGGTGTCCCACTTTACCAATGTTAAAATCTGGCCACCTTACCCAAACACCATCTGTAGACAACTGGACATCCCCTTACAGAAGGGTTTCAGGGAGGAGACGAACCAGTCAGGGTGCAATGTAGCAACGATGAAACATACAACTTTCTTTTAGTTCTTAAATGCTTCCTCTCCCCCCACTATTATGATCCCAATTCTACCTTACAAATCTGGCTAGACCAGAGGTTGTACACTGGCACAAATAGAAACTGGAAACACAGGGAATCCAGGACAGATGATCCCTTCAGGACTAGTGGTGAGAGTGGCGATACCAGAAGGGTGGAGGGAAGGTGGGGTAGAAAGGGGGAACTGATTACAAGGATCTACATATAACCTCCTCCCTGGGGGGTGGACAACAGAAAAGTGGGTGAAGGGAGACGTCAGACAGTATAAGATATGCCAAAATAATAATAATTTATAAATTATCAAGGGTTCATGAGGAGGGGGAAGCAGGGAGGGAGGGAAAAATGTGAGGAGTTGATACCCAGGGCTCAAGCATAAAGCAAATATTTTGAGAATGATGATGCCAACAAATGTACAAATGTGCTTGACACCACGGATGTATGCATGGATTGCGATAAGAGTTGTACAAGGCCCAAATAAAATGAATTTTTTTAAAAGAAAAGATAGGTATTGAGAACGTCTCGCTCTTGTTCTTCTTTGCCTTCCTGCTTGCCCTGGATTGCTCATCCAGCTCTGCAGCTGGGAGCCCAGGTGGCCTTCCAACCTGGGAGATGTGGTGCCCTGCCATGTTCCTATGGACTTTGGATCCATGAAACTCTATATCTACCAGTCTGTGATTACTACTTACTACTTCACCTTCCCGCTTCATCTGTTGGCAGCTGCATGAGTCTGAGACCTCCAGCTAGCATCCGACCCACCGACTGGAGGTGGACTGAGCTGGGCTGCTTTGTTTATGTGAAATTCTTTCTTGATATGAAATTATTTTTTATACATATATGAGAGTCACTGGGTTTCCTTATCTAGAAAACTCAGCCTCATACAGATGGTAACATGTACTTTCATGTACTTTGGACATATAATCAAGGGTGATCCTTTCCTTGGACAATGGCATCATGCCTGATAAAGTGGAAGGTCAGCCAACAAGAGGAAGATATGTAAGGAGATGAAATGACAGTGTTTATAACAATAATGAGCTCAAGCATAACAATTGTGAGGAAGTACAGGTCCGGCCAGTGTTTCATTCTGTTGTACACAGGGTGACTTTGAATGGAAACAGACTCAAAGACACCTAACAACAACATGTAAGGATAGGTGTACATATATGTATGTATCCATATGTATGCAAAATTTTATACATGTCCTTGTCTTTCTGGGAAATAAAGGACTCCTAAAATGAGCCAGTCTTTTCATTATTCAGTCACATTTTTTATTTCAGTAAACTTTGTTACCAACTATGCTGTAATGATTAAAGTTATGTGTGAACTGGCTGGACAATAATTCGTCGTGATTTAGCAGCTATGGTGTAGTGATTTCCCCATAATGAGAACTGATATGATGTAATCATTTCCATGATGAGATTTTCTATGAGCAATCAATTGAAAATGAGTTTCCTTAGAAGTGTGTCCTGCTTCCAATGTACATGGACGATCTAACAAAGCTCACTTAATTTTTTCCGGGTCTGGTTTCTGCACCTGGCTTGTTATCTAAATCTCCAGCTGTTTGGGCTTGAGCCAGAGTCTACCATATTACTAGTTGGTACTGGGAGTTCACAACAGGCTGCCATCTAACCTGCTAATCAAGGATTAATTCTCTTATGTAGCTCGCAGCCTGCCATATCACCTACTGATCTTGTGTTTGCTAGTTGTTGAGTCAGGAGAACCCTCCAGCTTGACATCTGAGCCATGGACTTAGAACTTAACAGCCTTTACCATTTCCTGAGCTACTTCTTTATACGTGTGTGTATGTGTACACACATACACATATATCCACAGTTTTTACTTCTCTAGGGAACTCAATCAGTGAAATCCTTGAACATATTTTTATACCCAACTTAAATGGCATACACTGATTAGGGTTAATTACCAACACCCTTGAGCTTCCAAAGCTACTATGTGTCTTCTCATTGTAGGGAAATACATTGTGAATATCTACTTATATATCAGTTACAGGACAGATCTGTAAGTTCTTGAACTATATTTTATCACCTGGTTATTTACAGAACTAAGCACAAAATAGGTCATCAGTAAATGTTAATTGGCCTTCTGAGTGCCCTCTTCACAGGAATCCCCCTTTTTCTTTAAAACCATCTAAAGCATCTACGGCAACTGCGAACCCATTATTCTCTATAATGGTACTCTATTTCCTTCACAAGAATGAACATAACATCCAGTCATCTTGTTTCTTCCTTTGTCAACATCTGTAAAGGTTCTACTAGTCCGGTAAGCATTGAACTGCTAGCTACAAGGTTGGTGTTCAAACCCACCCACCACTCCAAGGAATAAAAGTGAGGCTATCCTGCTCCTGTAAAGATTTGGAGACCTTGGGAATCCTCTAGAGGGCTGATTGATGGCAATGGGTACTATCTCTTTCCCACTAGCTTAGAAGTTACTTGAGGACAGAGAACGTATCTTCCTATCCTGTTGACAATTGAGGCTCAAGGTTTTGAAGAAGTTCATAGAATTTGGTGGACATTCAAAGTAAAATTAGTTGTAAGACTTCAGCCTAACAACATTTCCCAATACAAAAGTCCACTCAGCCCTTGTGCAGGCTAGATTAGAAATACCAAGGAATTAATACCCCTAGACAGACCCAACTCTCAATGAATGATGGACAGGCGTTAGTGGGTGGGAACTTGAGATTTTCTCAATCTTGGGCACTCTGTAGCATGAACTATAACACTTCCCATATTTCTAGCAAGAATCAGCCAGTTTCCCATCACAATAACCTGATCTGATGAAGAGACCCTATCCTGACTTAACTCTCTTGCCTTCTCATTACACCGCTCCCTTAGCAGTACTTTCTGGGATCAACCACCGGCGCTCACATATATGTCCGTGTGCACTACCTGTAAGAACTCGTTCTGAGGCAGTTGACTCCCGTGGAGTTCTGAAAGATGGCAAGGGAACCTACCTCGTGGAGAAATCTAAGGCTGGACGCAGTGTGGATAAAGGGAAAAGCTACCAGTGGTTCATATTGCTTCAGGCTTCCAGCGTGAAGTGCACATGTATCCAATATCTTCTCATCTTTCCCCAAAAACTCCAAACTGTAAGACTCTTATGATTTCTGTGTCCTTATGTGACACCCTCAATACCAACAATTCCACATCAGCTGGGTCTGCAGACTCCATAGAGAACCCCAGATTCCGGCCCCTTCTCCTGTTTTATACATGCTTTGTGAAAGTACAAGTAGAAG
The DNA here is from genome assembly GCF_050624435.1 of Tenrec ecaudatus. Lineage (NCBI taxonomy): Eukaryota > Metazoa > Chordata > Mammalia > Afrosoricida > Tenrecidae > Tenrec > Tenrec ecaudatus. The sequence goes on from NC_134541.1 coordinate 22,891,384, forward strand.
CTCCCTCTTCCCTCCAATAACCTGGCCTTGGCCCTGGAGGCGGGGGCCCTGGTATTGGAAGCATGCGTATGCACTGTGCTGACTTTTCATAAACATGAATGTGGAGGAGTAGATTGGTTGGAGCAGAATTTGCTTCAAATTAGAGTTGGCAAAACAGGATCCAGTTATCCACGGGAAAGAGTGACTTGTGAGCTGGCCAAGATTACCACTCCATCATCAATCAGGGGAAAGAAAAACACGCCTTCCCTCTCCTGCTCCTCCTCCTCCACCTCCTCACACTAATGGTTTCCAGCCTCAACCGTGGAATGTTTTGTTTAAGGAAAAAGTTGTTGGACATAATTAGTAATTCTATTATAGTAATATATCTTTATCTAAATAAACACAACCTGCTTCCACCATGAGATATTATGTGTGGTGATGATGGGGGAGGAGACGGGTAGGCTGAGGTTCAGGGGCACTAAATGAATCTGCCCCGAGTTGCAAGGTCCCCGAGGCAGGGGTGGTGGCCAGAGCAGTGAATGGGATTAAAAAATGGGCTGGGAAGAGATGTAGTATCAGAGGCTGAGTCATCTCAGCTGCTTTGCTTGGTCTCCTGACAACAGTCTCTTTGCAGCTTCCCTCCCTTTTACAAATTCTTCTTCAGTTCCTACTAGAAAAATCTGAAAGGGTGCAGGAGAGCATAAGCTAATTCCAATTAATGACCTACAATCCCAGAGTTCTAGGAATGAAGGCATATAAAGATGCCAACTACTCCTCACACACACACACACACACACACACACACACACACACACACACCTGCACAGGATAACATCTAAAAACATATGTTTGTAGTCATCTTGATAACCACTCCTGTTGCCTGCCCCTAAAGTCCTTCTACTGGTATGAACAAGGCTTCCCAGTACAGGTCTGGGAAGTCAAAGCCGCACTCCCAAAAGGTGACACCAACAAATCAAGTCCTGAGATAAAAAAAAAAAATTAATGAGGCACCTCCATAATCTCGACTGACTTTGTCCAGAGAGAACACATATTTTCCTGTGGGCACTGGAAGACAGTCACACTCACCTAATAATGAGCAAATGTTTGTTTTATACACAAAGATTTGTTCCATCTTATGACTGTCATTCAACTTCACCTTGAAAAGCTTAGAAAAGACCAAAAAGTATAACAAGGTGAAAAATAAAAAAATCATTTTCTTTCCATTCTTTTTTTCTAGGCAGAGATTTGGGGTTGCTTATTTCATCTAGCTATGATCAAACTGGATGATGTTTATTGTGGAGGTCTGTTTTATCGGGCCTTGTGTTTGTTTGAGCTGATCCGGGATTCTGGTGCCCCTGAAAGGCAGGCAATGCCTTAGGGGTCCTGTCGTCCCCATGGCCGCACTACCTGAGCCAGATCAGCATACGGAGGGTCACTCTCGCTGTAGTCACATCTGTGAATTCATGCTATCGTGTGCAAATCTGAAAGATGATTGCGTGTCTTTCCAAAACCTCCGGTGGAAACTCCTCATGACTAGCATCATACAAGATCGAGGTGTTATGCTTGACGAGAAGTAGATGGAATTTAGAATAGTTGTCTGTGTTACCAAAGGCTCAATTAGTCTTGGATTCTCTGTTGGAGCACGCTAGCCCCTGGTTCTCTTAAGAGTTTGTAAAGCTGCCTGCTTCAGGCTGGATTTGAAAACTGATCATCTTAAGCTTGTATATATTTATATGATTTTTATCAAAGAAGTGGCTCACACAGTTGTAGAAAATGGCAAAGTTCCAAGTATAGGTCAGATGTCAGGCTGGGGGCTTCTTCTGGTTCACATAGCAACAGCATGGGTAAATGAATCCAGTCAGCAAGTAACTCCCAGGATTTTTAATTATTGCTATTCCAGGTCAGGTAGCAGGCCCCTGGGTCAAATTCAAAATCCCAGAGGCCACATGACAAGGGAGAGGGAGGATCCAGACCCAGCAAAAAGTAAGCATCCGTTGGATGCTGGTCATACGCCGGGTGCAATTTCCTTTCAATTGATTGGCTACTCATAGTAGATCTCCTCATGAAAGTGAACATATTATATTAGACCTCATCATGAAAGGTCTAAGCCAGTGGGAAACCTGATCCAGCCAAGTTGATACAAAACCTTTAACTTTTGTAATTGAAAAAGGAACACGACTCAAACTGTTAACAGAGAAAAAAAAACAAAGAAGAGAGGGAGAAAAAGTTAGGAATTCTGGCACAGAGACGTTGGGGAGCTTGGACAATGTGGTTAGTGCACATTTTTTCTTTGCCGCTCAGGACTTCATTTCTCCATGTGTTGTTCTACTTCTCTGCCATCATAATTGACTCTTTCTTGGCTCCTTGGGGCACCAAAAAGAGCCTCTTTTCAAGCATGGTCTAGAGAAGGATTTTAACTCACCTTGCTCCAGGCAAGGGCTCATGAGAAGGTTTATTTGTACATCATAAGGAATTAATTGTATAGGCCCACCTCTGTGGTTGGTAGAGAGCCATGGGTCAAACAGAGTGGACAGTCAGAAAGAGTTTCTCCTACTCTGCCTGGACTGCACAGAGCACAGGGGCCGCAGAAGAAGCTCCTTGGCATGACGTTCCAGCAAGAACCAAAGGTCAATAGGAAGGGACCATTCTCATAGCAACAGAGACAGAGAAATGGTGTCTCAGGTGTAATATCTTCCATCTTCCTATCTCATTTTCCTCTTTGTCTCCTAAAGACACAAAATAGCAAACATTGTTGAGCCCTATCAGCATGTCAGCCATTGCATTAACCTCTTGACATGCTAAATCCCCTTCCATTTGGGCAACTGCCCCAACAACATAAACACCACTATTCCCATTATATAGATTTGGAGGGAACTAAGCTAACTGCCTGGTATAATATGTTCCTATTTAAAATATGTTTTGTCTTCTCTGAATGCTGCCTGTGCATGGAACCAAAAGTCCCCAGCCAAACCGAAAGCCAGCCTGTGCCTGCCCTCAGAGCCAGTTCCCAGCATCTTTCTGCTGTTCATCATTTGACACACGTGTGTGCTATTGACACTTTTATGGTTATTTCACTTTCCCAACTGGAATATTCCTTTTCTTCCGAGATTCCTTTGTTTAATGTTCAATGTTCAAACCCCCCACTTGCCTGCATGTTCCCTGGGAGAAAGGCTGTGACCATTCTTGGACACAGTGTGTGGCATATGGCAGAAACAACCGTGGAATGAATGTGCCCAGTGGGCAGGGACCTCCTGCACTTAGCTCAGGGTAAGATCAAGGGAATGTCCCTAAAAGACTTGTTTGTTTCTCCCCCATGCGCCAACCCCTGAGGTCACAGACAGGATAACTAAGACTGAGAGAGACTGGGCAATGTGTTAAAGAGTTGAGCGCCCCTAAAGTTAAGCTCCTACATTAAAAAACAATGAAGAGGACAAAGGAGGAGCAGCCTCTGCTTCGAGCCTGGTGGAGAAAGAGAGACTCCGAAAACAAATATCTGGAATTCCTCACCAGGCTGGTCACTCTGACCCAGACATTGCCAGGAGTCATTAGGAGTGTGGGCCCTGGAGTTGTGATGACCTGCTTGCAGTCCCAACTCCCCTACTTCCTAGAGAGTTGCTCGGCTTCTCTTGACATCAGTGCTGAGGACATACATGTGAAGCCCAGAGCAAAAGGACTAGATAGCTTATTAATACCCCGCAATGTAAACAATACCCAGTCTTCTGTAATCCCCATCAGCTGAATCTTACCATCTTCTCCTGGGGACTCCCAAGAGCACTCTGGCTTTTGCTAATCAAATCTTCCTTTTTATTAGAGCCATTTATGTACTTTATTCCTTTCATACACTCTGTGTCATTCGCTTATAGATGATGTGGTACAATATTTTACATTTAATTTGGGTTCAATAACTAACTCCAGATTGAAGCATTCAATGCAGGTATAAGGCCCTCAGTTTAGCCAGAAGGGCTGAGATTGGGGGAGAGCGGAGGTGATCAAAGAGGAGAAGGATGCGTGGTGTCTAAGAACTGTCTTACAGTCGGGCCTTGATAGTTTATTCAGATGGATACCTGGTGTCTGCCTTTCATTAGAAGGCCAAGAACGAAGGACCAATTTACACTACATCTTTGATGAAAAGGAGAGTTTTCATTTGGGGGGGTTTTGGAGGGAGGGGGCTCACTCACACTTCAGCAGCATCCTTGGTCAAGAATTCTAACCTTTATTTTAATATCACTGGGCACCAATTGAAGAGTTTTATCTAAGGAATCAGTGAAACCAGAAATAAATGGTTCTATTTGGACCAGCTAAGTGTGGATGTGAGCAGGCTCTTAGAGGATCACTGGGGTCATCCAGGAGGAACGGACAGTGGCTCGAAGCAAGGCAATGGCAGACGGAGGAGATGAATGGCAGGTGTATTTAAGAGAAAATCTAGGTGGTTGAAACACTGGAATTACCAACCTTCATCGTGAATTGCAAGAAGCCTTGGTGACACACCAGTCCGGCGCTCGGCTGAGAGTCGAAAGGTTTGGCCCAGCAGCCAAATCATGAGGGCCTCTGAAACCCTCAAGAGGAGCGGTTCTCCACCTGTGGGTCGCGACCCCGTTGGGGGGTGGGGTGTCAAACAACCCTTTCACAGGGGTTACTTGATTTATAACAGTAGCAAAAATAATAGTGATGAATCAGAAATGAAAATAATGTTATGGTTGGGGGTCACCACCACATGAGGAACTGTACAAAAGGGTCACGGCATTAGGAAGGTTGAGAACCACTGCGCTAGAGCACCACTACCCTGTCCTGCTGGATGGTGATGAGCCAGAATTGACTAGAGAGCAATAGGTATGAGGTCATCATCAATTGCACAATTGGAGTGAGGGGTCTCAATGAAGATCTCGGTGTTTCTGGTACAACCTGTCAAATAATGTGGTGGAGTGATAGGGGCAGACTGCAGGTTCAAGGATGACAGAGAGTCAAATGAAGACAGGGACACACACAGCGCATGGAGATAGCTCTTCCAGGATGCCAGATTCCGAGTGATGGAGTTGGGAGAGAAGTAGGAAGTCATTTTTTTACTTTTGTTCTTTGTCTAGACACCTCCCTTGGCTGCTACCGATAGAGGCAAAGATCGATGGTAATGCTTGGACACCGCAGAGACCCTTGAACACACACCCCATGCCTCTGAAAGCAGTCACCTGTGTGTCTCGTGCCTGCTGAGTTTAAAGCTACATAAAGCCAAATATCTAGCTGTAGAATTGATTAAGAGTATAGTATACTTCGTAGAAGAAAAATTAAGAGCCAAACCAAATCATAATCTTGTATTAGCTTAGTTTTCACAAGAACATGGTAGCTCAAGGAAATTCCCTTGTAAATCCTTGCTTTCCAATCTGATCCAGGTATATGGGGTCTTAATGTGAATCAAAAGATGAATGGAAATTTGGCCCAGCCAGTGCCATTGGCAAACTTATTTCATATTTCCCTTCTTCCTTGTACACACACACACACACACACACACACACACACATGCTGGTCCTACCCCTAGATTTAAAGTGTCACTGAGTGTTTTTCAATGATTACTAGCTAATCGGGTACACAGTAGGTGTTCAATGATTCTTTTTGAATCCATGAATGAATGGCTTGTGACCTGCATCAGAAATCGCCTTTGAGTTTGTGACAGTTAAAAGATTGTGTCAACTTGAGTGGGGCAGGACTCTCAGTGGTTTTGAAGGTGGCATAATGAGTTATGTATTGGGCTGCTCACCACAAAGTCAGCAGTTCAAAACCACCAGCTACTCCTCAGGAGAAAGAGGAAGCCTCCTACTCCCATAAAGAATTACAGTCGCAGAAACCCACCGAGGCAGTTCTACCCTGCACTATGGGCTCAATATGAGTCAGAATGAATTCCAGAGCCATGCATTTGGCTTTTTCTTCAATCCCTTATGACGTGATCTAATGCACAGATCTCAACATCATGACACCTGTTTTAAGGATCCATCTGTTACAAGAAACTTATGGTGGATGCAGCACCTTTTCTCAGGTTGCAGCTACAAGCCAATCCATCAGGAATGTTTGTGCAGTGGTGTGCGCTTCTTCCAATATGAGTGGACACTGACACTGTGGAAAAGCTTTCTTGTTTTGTTTGTTTGTTTGTTTATTTGCTTTTTGAGGGGCCGGGAATCTGGCTTATCCTCTGGACCCCACTTTGAACCTGCCATTTCACTAGCCAATCCTGGGGGTTGTCAGTAGCCTTCCATCCGACTTGCTGAATTTGAAGTCGCTTGGTTGAACAACCAGAAGCCTGATACCCAGCCCACTTATCTCATCCCATCCTAACGTCTGACCCATATACTTGAAATGCGCCTGACTTAAAAGTGTTTGATCTATCTCTTTGAAAGTGTACAATTCAGTGACGTTAGTATAGACACACATTTGAGCAACTATCCTGGTAATAGTTCTAATCCCATAACATCTCTATTACTCTTCATTGTGAAAAAATGCACTGATCTCTCTCTCTATATATATATATATAGATAGATAGATAGATAGATAGATAGATAGATAGATAGATAGATATACATTTGCCTGTTCTGGCCATTTCATGTAAATAGAATCAGATCAGCTGTGACCTTTTGTGTCTAGCTTCTTTGATTTGGCGTAATGTTTTCATAAAAAAAATGTGTTGTAGCATATATTAGTATGTCGTTCCTTTTTAATGACTGAATAATATTCCATCGTGTGACTACACCACGTCTTGTTTATCCAGTCATCTATTGGTGAACATTTGGGTTGTTTCAGTCTGCTTTGCTATTATGGAAAATGCTATCCTACTCTCATGGCTTTAAGGTAGAAAGAGTGACCAGGTCTTCTCACTGTACAGAAGGCTCACAGGAAAGCAGGGGCACGAGAAGCCACCTTACCATTGAATTCCTTAACAGCCTATGGATATGCTACTTCTAGGCAGAAAGGCTTATTGTTGCCAAAAACACTTATATAAAATATAGTGAACTTTTTAATCCTTTTATAGCTGAAGGAAAGCTAGAATGACCCAGGGAGGCCACAACTCATTATGTGGGAGGTGGCAATTAAAATTCAAGATTGCCAGGTTCCTCTCAGCAGATATCAAACCAAAACCCAAATTCACTGCCACTGAGTCAATTCCAACACATAGGGACCCAATAGAAAAGGGTAGAACTGCCTCTGTGGGTTTCAAAGACTCTAACTCTTTACAGGAGTAGAAAGTCTAATCTTTCTCAGGTTGGTCAAACTAGGGTCTCTGCTCTAGTGGGAGGAGTTGGTCTTTTTATAGCAGCATCCAGGAAGACATATAAGAAAAGTGATTGATTGCTCTAGTGACTTCGATGACATGTGGACTCTGTGGAACCCTTTCTCAACCTGCTCCCCACCCCCAAGTTATTCTGGTACGGGGATCTGTTCTCCATGTGAGCTGATCAATCTCCAAGGATTTTCTCTTGCTTCTAAATTGTTGGTTGTTGTTTGATGTCATTGAGTCAGCCTCCAACTCATGATAGCTCAATACACAATAGACCAAACTGGTATGAGTCAGATTATTGTGATCTACAGAGTTCTCGTTGGCTCCTTCTAAGAAGTGGATTACCTGGCTTTCCTTGCTGATCCATCCAGTCTGGAATGTCCATGAAGCCTAGTCAGCATTGTGGCAACATGCAAGCTCCCACTGACAGGCAGGTGGTCCCTGGCCTGAGGTGCTTTGGCCCAAATTGCTCGTGTTTAAGTAACACCAACCATGACACACCTCCTATGGGGCTGGCGACTCCAGATGCTACCTTAATTCTCTCTCCCTGCTCAGTCAAGGTAAGGAAAAGGGTCTTTCTCCCAACTGTGTAACATGCCAGGAGATTTGCCCTCAGTCCTGGTATCTTCTTTCTGAAGGTGCGGCTTCCATGCTGATCCAGAAGCTCCTGTGTGGCTGTCATCAGCCATGTGTAAAGTCATCAGGTAGGAGTCACAAGTGTCAACTTCCTGAGTGTGGGCCACTCTTGCACTTGCAATATCTGGGGGTGCAACATTGCACAAGCGAACTGAGCTGCCCACAACTGGCTAATTGCAGAGGCAATCACCCCCCCCCCCCCCCAGTTCCTTCCAAATGAGCTGGGAGCAGCTAATTGTGCTCACAATTGGCTGATTGGGCTCACAGTCAGCAAATCGCTGCTGCAACTGTTTGTGCATACAATTTTGCACCTGGGAGTAATCGTGGGTGAGAGGGTCTAACACACTTTGAAAGAACATTAAGCAGAACAACATCCGAGGCATCTGACACCGTCCTGCCGGCTTGGGGAGCTCTGAGCTGAGTGGGGGAGATGTTCTTCTTCAGTGGGATTTGGATCATCTCAGCGCCTGCAGCAAGGCTGTGGCTACACCACATCACCGTGCACACACCGCCACCAGAGGGGTCGTAGAGTGTAGTACTTCAAACGCCAGATCTGAATACAGGGCTCCTTTGGATCATATCTGAGCTTTTCCACTTTTTAACCAGGCTACTCTGAAACTTGAGGTCTTTCCCATCCATAAAATGGAGTGCCTGCGTCCCAGAGCAGCAGACAGAATGACTGAGATAATTCCTGCCTGCTGAGGACCGATGACAAATACTCAGTGAGTGGTTTCTTTATTTTATTTTGCACAACAGTAGTCTTTAATGCACCGTCTTTTTTTTTTTACTCACTGGGTAGGTTGAAATTTGGAGATTAGTTGACATCCCGTGGAGTACCTGGCCCTTGGATTTTTAAGGCAATTAATAAGAAATTAGCATCAGCAAATAGTCCTAAGAGGGAGTCTTTGTTCCCACTGCCCAGCTGCATGGCCAGGGTTAAATTGCTTAATTGTACCAATCTGTAAAACAGGGATCAAAATGCTCTTCAGCTCAAAGGGCTCTTGTGACGGTGGTGAAGTAAGACAATGTGTGTGCAGGGGTGAGAACTGAACTGAGTATTTTGAAGCCACCAGGCTACTGAGTTAGCTCAGACTCCTGGTGACCCCAAGTGTGTCAGAGTAGGACTGTGACCCACAGGGCTTTCCAAACACCAAGAACTCACTGCCACCGAGTCCATTCCGGTTCAGAGCGACCCCGGAAGACAGGGAAGAACTGCTCCTGTGGGTTTCTAAGATGGTAACTCTAGAAGGGAGTAGAGAGTCTAGTGACTCTCCCACAACACAGCTGGTGGTTTTGAACTACTGACATTGCAGTTCGCAGCCGAGTGCATAACCACTAGGCTACTAGGGTTTTCGGTGGCTGCTTTTTTAGAAGATGAGTGAGCCTTTCTTCTGTGACACCTCTGGTGGGCTCAAACCACCAGCCTTTGGGGTATCAGCTAAGTGTGTTAACCAAATGCACCAGCCTGGATTAGCACTAGTCCTTACTGTTATTGTTATTATAGAGGTCCTGAGGATGAGGACTTTGCTTTTTCCCAACAGGGCGGCTGGGCTTAGCATAGTGCAGACTTTAAGCAAATATTCATGACCCTTTGAGCTATTTCTATTATGTAATTCATGCCCAAAGTACATCTTGCAACTACGCACTGTCCTGACAGGGCAGATCCTTTTAGATAGAAAGGAGGTGAATGACCTCCCCATCAAATTGTCCTGCTGGGGCCCTTTCCAAATCCCACTGAGAGGCCAGTCGTTCTTGAGTCGGAGAGACAGGAGGCCCTGATCCTTGTGCTCCCCATTGCCCTGGCTCATTTCTGGGTCCCCGATAGAGATGACTGTATAGGATTCTGACTCTCAGCAAGAAAAAGGAAGATAACGACAAGCTTTGGCAGGATCCGGAAATTAATCCAGGGGAGGCAGACATTGTGTCTCTCTGTGTAATTGAATCGCCCTGGTGTGTCTGGTGGAGCCAGGAGAATGAAGCCCAGACCTTCTGACTTTAAATCTGGAGGTGGGTGTAAACGTCTCCAGACTAAGCCAGCTCCCTAAGTCTTCCTTTCTACCCAGAAGCCCATGCTCCATCCGTTTCTTATCTAAGACTATTACCATTTACACTGACCTTTTGGTTGCTCCTGGTCCTGACTACAGCTATAGTGCATGGTACTCACGCCTCTCAGTTCATGGGACCCTTCATGGCACACAGGCTCTGCTCCTGACTGTCACAGGAATTCAGATAGGGCAAGTGATAAAGACTTGAGGATCTCAGAGTTCTCACCAACATTGTTCTTTATCCCCAAACCTGGTGCCATGAGATTCTCAGAATGAAATCCCAAGAATATTACTCTCTTTCGGGATGAAGTTAACTTGGCCCAAATGTAGCTCCAACAGACTGGCTGTGTGACATCAGACAAAGCATGGAGCTGTGCTTTATAGGTGGACTGGCCACGTGTTTCAAGTTGCCTAGGATGTCCATTTCTATACGTTGTTCCACAGGGATTTCAAGAGCACCCCTCACACTCTTAAGCATGTCCTGGTTTGGATGATAAAGTATGTGCTCACTATTCATTACCTTCAGCTGTCAAAACGAAGTGACTGACCCCTAAATCAAATAGATGAGTGAGATTTATAGGGGATGTTGGCAGGGGTGGATTACTCAGTTAGCAAGGCAAGCATGACTTCCTTCGGCTTACTTATTAATCTTTCGGGAAGAGTTTCACATGCTTTTCAGCACATCTGGGATCCATGTTAGATAGTTCATTACAGGTTAGGAAGTAAGCACAAGTAAGGTCATGCTTACATTGCTCATTGGGTAATCTGATACAGGATGCTACAGTAACCCCATTGCACTTTAGTATTTATGCATGACTCTCCCCCTTGCATTTCCCATTTTCTAGCCATTGGTCAGGCAGTTTCATTGTCATTGAAGAGCCATCTTTCCAAGACACAGCCTACAGGTGATGCAAAGGCAGGACAGGAAACCCGCGGCATAATAAGAAGCCAGTGTTAACCCAGGCCCACCAACCTGGCCCAAAGCAAACAACCTTTCATGGGCATCCAGACAGAGTAAAAGGCAAGTTAGTGGATCCCTTCTTGTTGTTGTTGTTCTTGTTGTGGTTGTTGTTAGGTACCATCAAGTCAGGCTCTGACCCATAGTGCGTCTATGCACTAAAGAACAAAATACTGCACTGTCCTGCACCATCCTCACAATGGTTCCTATGCCTGAGCCCATTGAAGTAGCCACTGTGTCCATCCATCTCGTAGTAGGCCTTCCCCTTTTTCACTGCCCCTCCACTTTACCAAACATGATGATCTTCTCCAGGGACTGGTCTCTCCTGACAGTATGTCCAAAATATGTAAAATGTAAGATGGAGTCTTGCCACCCTTGCCTCTAAGGAACACTCTGGCCTTACTTCTTCCAAGACAGATTGGTTTGTCATTTTAGCAGTCCATGGTACATTCAATATTTTTCTCCAGCACCACGATTCAAATGTATCTATTCTTCTATGGATTTCCTTATTCAATGTCCAACTTTCACAGGCATATGATGTGTGATAGTTAGGTTTATTGTGCCAACCAGGCCAACTAGAACATGTGGGCAGAATTTAATCAGGTTGAAGCTTGACTGGGGGGCAACTCAGGTAAATAAAAACGGCTGGCACCCCATCTCTCTCTTCCTCCCTGGTGATTGGACCAGCGTGCTGCTGCTTGAGCTAGTGTGCTGCACTACCTGTGGGCCAACCCATGTGAATCGTATCACTCAAGCTTGAGGCTCCTTTGAGACCTGCTTCACCACGCTGCTGGTGCATACATCACTTGCACTTGAGGCTATTGGGTCCTGTCGCCCTGCCCCACTTGAGTTTCAGATCCCATCAGAGCCTGCTTTGTTAAGCCCCCATGTTACTGACTGTAGCTGAGCCAACTTGCTGCCTGCTGCCAGTGGGCAGACTCTGCCTGTTTTGTCTGAGGAAAGACTCCACTGTCTGCTTCTTTGACCTTGGACTGGCAGCCCACAACAGTTGAAGGACTTCCAGTATATTAACTGTTCCATGAAAGTGAGTTGAACTGAGCCCTCTGTACTGCTGGGTGGAGTGATCAGATGTTATATTCCTTCTTGCTGTAGAAACCTATCATATATATATATAGGTTTATATATATATATGAAGATAGATTTACATATATATGAAGATAGGTTTATATATATGAAGATAGGTGTGTGTGTATATATATAGGTGTGTGTATATATATATATAGGTGTATATATATATATATATAGGTGTGTGTGTATATATATATATATACACACATATGAAGATAGGTATATATATGCCTGCCTAACACATGATGTAATGGAGAATAATACCATGGCTTGGGTCAGGTACACCATGGTCCTCAAAGTAACATCTGTGCTCTTTGGTACTCTAAAGAGATCTTGTGCAGCATATTTACCTAATGCAATACATCTTTTGATCTCTTGATTGCTGTTCCCATGAGCATTGATTGTGGATCCAAGTAAGACAAAATCTTTGACAACTACGACCCCTTTTCCCCAGTGCTCTTGATGTTACCTACTGGCCCAGTGAGGATTTGGGTCTTCCTTACATTGAGTCACAATCTACAATGAAGGCTACCATGTTTGATCTTCATCAGCGATGCTTCAATGCCTCCTCACTTTAAGCAAGCAGGGGTGTATCTTATGCATATTGCAGCTTATTAATAAGCTTTCCTCCAATCCTAATGTCACACTCTTCTTCATATAATCCAGCTTCTCTGACGATTTGCTCAGCATATACATTGGACAAGTATTATGAGAGGACACAATCCTGATGCACACCTTTCCTGATTGTAAACCATGCCGTATCCCCTTGTTCTGTTAGCACAAGTGCCTCCTGACCCATGTACAAGTTTAGAATAAGAACAATGAAGTGTTCTGGAATTTCCATTCTTCTCAAGGTTACCCACAGTTTATTTGGATCCACACAGTCAAAGGCCTTTACATAGTCAATGAAACACAAGTAAACATCATTCTGGTGTCCTCTGCTTTGAGACTAGATCCATGTGCCATCAGCAATGATATCCCTTGTTCCACGTTCTCTTCTGAATCAGGCCTGAACTTCCGGCAGATGGAAGAAGCCACTGAAAACCTTATGCAGAGTGGAGAAAAGCTTCATTTGTGCACCTGGATGAAGTCAGATTCCTTGACTCCAACCAACAGAAATGGGCTTCAGGGTAATGCCAAGGAAAGTGGTCAATACAGGTAGCTCACAGACCCAAAGGGAAAATTAAGCCACCAAGCCACAGAGAAGACACCAAAGTGGTTTTCCTATGAGATCATGGTTCAAAGGATATATGAACCATCCTTTTTAAAATGAAATATGAGGGGCTTCAAAAGTTCATGGAAAAATGGAATTGAAAGATAATGGAATTTTTCCATAAATTCTATGAATCCCCTTCATGTATGTGTGTGTATAATAATGATCAAAAAACATTTATTTCCACATCACTCTGAATTAGCGAGTTATCATTTGTTTTCTATAGTTGCTTCTGGTGAAGTTTCTTTTCTTAAATAACTGTTTTATTGTTTTTTGTCAGGTATTATTTACATTTTTCATTAATATTTTAGGATTCTTATAACCTAGCTCTTTTATAATAGTTTTGTGTACCTCTTTCATTGTTATTTTTAAAAATCATTTTATTAGGGTTTCATACAACTCTTATCACAATCCATACATACATCAATTGTGTAAAGCACATTTGCACATACATCAATTGTGTAAAGCACAATGTACATTTGTACATTGCCCTCATCGTTCTTAAAAACTTGCTCTCCACTTAAGCCCCTGGCATAAGCTCCTCATTTTTTCCCTTCCCTGCCCACTGCCCCCTCCCTCATGAACCCTTTATAATTCATAAATTATTATTTTGTCATATCTTTCCCTGTCTGACATCTCCCTTCACCCACTTTTCTGTTGTCCATCCCCCAGGGAGGAGGTTATATGTAGATCCTTGTAATCGGTTCCCCCTTTCCACGCCATCTTCCCTCCACCTTCCCGGTATTGCCACTCTCACCACTGGTCCAGAAGGGATCATCCACCCTGGATTCCCTGTTTCCAGTTCCTATCTGTACCAGTACATTCTGGTGAAATTTTATGATGTGTTTTCCCCCTTGTTTTGTTTTGCTTAATAAATGAAACATAACCACAACCTTGTCTCTGAATCCAGGTACATTCTATTTCTGCATTCCAGAAAGCAACACCATAGTGAGTTTGTGCATTGGTCCAGAGTTCTTGAGTTTTGAGCATCTTCACAACCGGCATGGCAGATAGCCTCTGCATTGCTATTGGTGCAATAGATCTCATAAGAGCCATCCCCCTGGACAAGCATCTGGGGGACATGACTCGTGTCATATGGTGACCTAGAAGTTCCCACTGTGTCATTGGCAACATTAGGAACTTGTGCTCATGTGGGTAGAAATACTGAACAGATAAAACCAAGAAATATTTACCACAAGCCCAACACAAGGCCCCCACATTCACAACGATCACAGGATCCCACAGAAGCAACCACAGCCCTGCTGACCCACCGGCCAGATTCTTTCCCTCATTTTCTTCCACATCCAGCCATTGACTGGACTAAACTTCTAGAGAGCATCATTCTTCTACTGTTGATTTTCACGTGAGATTTTCTAAGGACATGTCCCTGGAGCTCATGATGTTGAATTCCATCCTCCCTGTTCACCTCTGTTCACACTTTCATTTAATAAACAAGTACCGATACTTTCCAGATGTTTCAGTAGGTCTCTTAGAACTCAGAGATGAATGAGGGCAAGCCTGTACCCTGATGGATACGGTAAGCGCAAATAAAAAGAGGCATCAACAAGTCGATAGAGTGTGGAGTGAGGAGGGCGAGGGATGTAGCTGGGGAGCATATGTAGTTCTGATTGTCACAGAAAACAAGTTCTCCACCCTTCTCTTCCTTCTGCCCCGCCTCAACTCATCGATAGCATTCCACGTTCCTAGCTCTCAACCTGCACCTGCTGACCTCTTGATTACTCAGAAGTAAACTGGTTTTGATCAAAGAGGCAGACATTTTCAAAGCCATTTAAACATATTTGAAAGTGGGTCATCATTGATGGCCTCTTACAAACACTGTTGGCCAGGTGGCTTTTACAAGCTAGTGGACATTGGCTGCCCACACACCTCCGTGATCTTGTTCTGAAAACCCTCTGCTGAGGCTTTCCTATAAGATCCAAAGAATGTTGGCAAGGAACTTGGGAAGAATATTCCTGGGACTACATCGCACATGTGTGTTTATCTAGGGCAAAAATGATTTTAAAAATCCATCTAAAAGATCTCTTTTAATAATCAGACAATAACGTTTCTAAGGCATAAGGAAACCCTGTGTCATGATTCAATTGACTGCCTCCTTTTTTCTTCTCTTTTGAGCCTTTCTTGCTGTTATTATTGTTAGATACAATCAAGTCAGTTCCAACTCACAGTAGCCCCAAGGATAACCGAAGAGAACACGAACTGGCACTGCCCCGTTCTCACAACTACTATGTCTGAGCCCACTGTTGCAGCCACGGAATCAATCCATCCCATGGAGGCTCTTTCTCTTTTTTCACTGATCCTCTGCTTTACCAAGTTCAATGTCCTATCAAATGCCAAGTACCTAAAACATCAACTCATCTCACTTTCAAGAGACCACCATATCACCATATTTCCAAACTGTTGTCTGTGGTAGATGACTCAGTCGATGCCCAATGTGTACGTGATAACTGTCTGGCATTGTGGAGAAATGAGAGGACAGATCGCAGCACACTGACCATGGACCTATAATAATTCCTATTTCCCTCACTATGATTTTAATGTAAATAACACGTGTCATTTTCTCTAGACCAGAGGTGGTCGAGCTTTTTCTGTAAAGGTTAAAGTGCTAAATACTTTTGACTTTGTGGAAACTGTTTAGTATCTGTCACAACAATTCAACTCTGCCATTAGAGCAGGGAATTAGCCAAAGACGATACACACCCAAGAAATGCGGTTGTGTTCCAGTAAACCTTGATTTGAAGAGCAGGTGGTGGTCCAGAGTTGATTTGAGGGCCATAGTTTGCCAATTGCTTTAACACTTCAGTACGTACAATAATGGCCTAGTGGGCTTGTTAACGGTCTGATTCCTCAGCCTACCTCCAGGTGGTTCTAATTGAAATAGTCACCTCTTTCTGATACTCACTTCTATGAGGTCTTAAAGAATTAGTAACTATTAGAAGGTGCTTGCAATTCTTCTAAGCGTTGAAGAAACATGCTTTAAAATGGGGCAAGAGCCTGAAGAAACTGAGTTTAGAATCTCTTGATGTCTTACTTGCCCTGTCCTGAATCTCTTTCTCCTGTATTTGAAAACTGTCTAGGACATCCATATATCACTAGGAATTAAATTAAATGGGAGGGCTAGAGAATTCATTTTAAGAAGATAGATGTACCATCACTCATCCAGGCCAAGGAATAAATGATTCAAAAATTAAATCATACCCCTTTGGTTTTACCGTCAAGCAGAAATTTCACTGTCTAATGGGCAACAGAATCCCAGTGGCCATCACAGATTGGGCTTGTGTCCAGAGAAGCAACTAGTTGTACACCCATGCCAAGGTCTTATGGGGCTGCCTCATGTGTTTGCCATGTGTCCCAACATCAGGAAAGCATTGAAGTCAAAGAAAATAGTCATGGCATTCTTTAATGAGCTGTAAAAATTGACCCTCTCCATGAGACAATTTTCTTCTTCTCTACCTTCCTGCTTTGGCTGGTTTGTTTCTTTATTTAAGAGACCAGTGAGTGGTTTTGAAATCTCTGCATGAGACTGTACTCTGGGTACTTGCTTTCTAAAAAACGCCCTAGGCTGAACTATAGATCTATTACACATTCAGTATCACACATGACCAAAACAATGCAAGAAATGAGCAGCAATTTAATAATATAAGAATTCAATATACTATGTGCTGTGTGAAGTACTAAGACCCCCGTACGTTACGCCATTGAGCTCTTCAAGCGATATTGAAGGTTGTCGATGTTGTTGGTGCCATCAATTTGTTGCCTAATGACTCTAGGCAACAAATGAAACACTGTCTGATCCCCCGAATTAGTGTTGCGTGTAAAGCCATAGCTGCAACCATTTTGTCAGTTCATCTCATTGTGGGTCATCCTCTGTTTGTGCTGCAACTTCACATTACTGCGCACGATACCCTTTTCCTTGGACTGGACTCTCCTGATAACAAGTCCCTAGTATAAGTCCCAGCATCCTCACTTTCAAGGAACATGCTGGCTGTACTTCTTGCAGGACGGATGGGTCTGTCTGTTCTCTGGCAGTTCATTGTATTTCCAGTATTCTTTGCCAGCACCATAATTCAAAGGCACGGATTCTGATTCAGTCTTCCTGAGTCAATGTCCAACTCTCACATGCCTATGAGGGAATTGAAAATGCCATGACTTGGGCCTTCATCCTCAAAGTGACATCTTAGCCCCTCCACACTGTAAACAGGTCTTGTGCAGCAGCTTCGCTCAATGCAATGCGTAGTTTGATTTCCAAACTGCTGCTTCCATGAACACTGATTGTGGAGCCAAATACGAAGAACTCTTTAACCATTGTGATCTTTTCTCCAGTTATCTGGTTGTGAGGAATTTTCCCCCTTTATATTGAGTTCCAATCCATACTGAAGGCAGGCCCTACAATTACCCTCCTTTCTCCAGAGGAATATCAGAGGTTCTCAGAGCCTAGGTAGCTACCCAAAGCCACCCACTAGCAAGAGTCTAAACCATAATTGAAACCCAAGCATTCTGACTCTTGTTCCTGAACTCTTAACCTTTACTTGATGAAAGTTTCCCATATTGGACTTATGGACTTGATCTGGACTGGGCTGGGATGTTTTCTTAATGTACAATGACTCTTTGATCTAAAGCCCTCTCTGAGTATCTCTGGATTTGTTTCTCTAGTCAACTGTGTGAGTCCTGGTTGAACAGAGAAACAAATCCAGGGACACTCAAATAATGTGGGGGGGGGGGGGATTGAGTGGACGCATTTAGGAAAAACAGAATCTGACAGTGATATCCTGAGCAAGGGCCTGTATGTCCCAATCTTCCCAACATGAGCTACTGCAGTGCCATAATAAAGGCACAGGACTGCATTCATGACTCTTGGAAGGAACGGCTCACCCTATTGGGGCAATATTTCTACAGGCCAATCATAATGAACTATCTTCTAAAGAGACCATTCCACGAACTTGTCATCTTTGCCAGTTAAATACTCTCCCGCTCCCCTGCCTCAATAGCCTTAAAGGATCTACTTTCCCTCTAGTGCCTGTGTAAGGAGAGATTTTATAGGCTGAGAGCAAAATCACTGGGGTGTGATGTTGGCATCCCCAATGATTCAACTGCCCTCCTTTTGTTCCCATTCCTGAGGGCCTCAGGCAAAACCTCTAACCTTCGTTTCCCCCAATGCATAATAAGGAGAAGGATCTTTACTTATTTATGATGAACTCAGTTACTTGTATGAGAGATGTTCCAATGTAAGTGTTATTACAAGGTCCAATTTACTGTCCAGAAAGAAGCAATTCTGATAGAAATCTTTCATTTAATTAAAATTGATTTTAAAATTGCCTGATCAATAGTGAGTTAAAAATTCATCCTGGCTCCACAGGAGGGGACAGGTCTCAAGCAGTCCTGAGTGGAGTGACTTGGGCTCAGGAGCAGGGCTCAGTTTGGGTTGGTCCTGCTGGCTGGCTGACAACTGGTGGCTTCCCCTGAGGTCCAGATGGCCACCCACTCCCTGAGAGAGGGAGAACCCAGCTGAGAAGAAATCCTAAATTCCATGTCTTGTTTGGTGTTTTTAGGTGGGAAACCTTAAAAATACAACTGTCTGTGCTAGTTAAGCTTGAGTTACTTACTTTAATAAGAACCATTAACATTTCCTTATTCATTTTAGAGGGAAGGTTGACACATTCCCTCAAAAACTCCCTCCCATAGGTACTGTAGGCCTTTTTCACATGGCTGTCACCCCACCCTACCACCCCTTGCTCCCACATGCAATCATTTGCTAAATTCTATTCGTTCAACCTCTGCATCTTCTGCTCTTTGCCATCCCCACTGGTACTGCCCTGGGTCAAGGTCTCTTCACCTCTCACCTGGAATATTTTAATAGCCTTCTCAATGGCCTCCTTGTATCCAGTTGCTCACATGTCTAATCCATTTTCCATGCTGTTATCTGAGATATCTTCTTAATGTCTGGGTCATCTTGGGTCACCCACTGCTCAAAAATCATTGAGGACCCCATTATAATACCGAATTAAGTTCAAATAGCTCAATGACCATTCGATAACCACCATCACTGGACCCCTTCTCAGTAAGTAATGTCCACCAGGGATCTCCCAACAGACTGCCAACTTTCGTCTCTTATTCCACACTCAGCAGTCTGAGAACAAGTGTATTCTTTCCAACCTCTATGACTGTGTTCAACCCTATTTCACCTGGTTGGACTATGTAGCCAGTCAACTTATATATATTCATTTAGAGACCACCACCTGCCTCACCTGGTGTTAGGCAAGGTTGGGAGCTGGGAGAAGTGTGTAATAGAGAGGTTACATCCCTACCTATGATACTTAGGCTTTGTGTCAACTGGGCTAGTCCAGGATTCTCAAAGTCTTTCAGTTAAGACCTAGTAATTCCCTATGGTGTGACCTAACACCGTATAATCAACTCCATACTGGATATGCTATGAATAGATCCAGTTGTAAGAAGATTAGGGTGGGGTGCAACCTGCTCACGCAGGTCACAGCCCTAATGCAATTGAAAGTAAGCTTCCTTCATGAGTGTGCAAAAGCTTGCTTGCTTTTTGCTGGGTCTGGATCCTGCATCTGGCTTGTTCTCTGACCTCCTGTCCATTGGATTTGAGCCAATGACCTGCCAAATCACTTGTCCATCTTTGGAGTCATCAGTAGTCCTGTCATCTGACCTGCCAACCTTAGATTCAACCTCCCTTGCAGTCACCAGCCTATGGTCTTCCTACCAATCATTAGCCCCCACAGTTAGTCAATCAGGATGAACCTCAAGCTTAACATATGGCCCATGGACTTGGAATCTACCTGATGTTGGACATGCCCTACAACCTTGTGAGCCATTTTCTTGATATATAGAGAGATAGATAGATATACAAATACATGTAGAGATAGATCCCTCTCTGTATGTGTGTGTATATATACACACACATCCACTTACACACACATATACATAGTCACATATACACATTTTGCTCCACTAGAGAACCTAGCTGAGACACTGCTCTTCTGGAGTTGACGTTCCAGTGTATAGATAGGCTGTAACAGATGCACTGAGATAGGGAATAAAGGAATTCAGGCTGTGGCCATGCATTGCCAAATAATCAATAGTTGTTAGCCATGAAAATGCTACACTTTAGAAAAGAGGAGCCAATTAAAAATTCTGAGATAGACTTCGTGGAAGAGACTTGGTACATTCTAGAAATTTCTAGAAATTCAGTGCCTTTGAGGGGAAAGTGTCAGGAGATGAAGGTAGGATGGCAGGGCCTTGATCGTGTTTAAATTAGGAGACCACGTATGGAGTTTGAACGGTACTCCAAGTGTAATGGGAAGCTTTTAAAGACTTTAAACTGCAGTGAGATTTCCAAGTTTACTTTGGAAAATCTTTTGCTTTCCGGTGGCAGGTGGAGAGGGCAGGTAGCAGCCGGGAGCCAGTCTTCCAGTGTATTCTCCGATGGATCTGCGGATGGTTTCAAATCACCACACTTTCTGAAAGCAGTTGAGGGCTTAAACATTGCACCCCAGGTTCCTGCCACCATTGTTCTTCTCAGTTCAAAGACTGAGAAGTGACCGGGATGAGCGTTTATGCTGATAAAGTCTTCGAGGTTGTTCTGTGGCATTTACAATACACCATGACTTGGTGACACTCCAAGGCTGATCTACATACAGCACAAGGAGCCCCGTGGGCATGGTTGAGTTGGGTATTTGACTATTAACCACCAGGTCAGCAGTTCAAACTCACCACTTCCTCTGCAGGAGAAAGATGAGCCTGCCTGCTCCCATAAAGCTCTCATAAACCCTGCATAGGATCTCTATGTGTGCGGATGGATTCACTGACAATGACATTGGCTTTGTGAGTAGCACAGGGCAGATGGCAAGTGGGCTGCTCACTGCATGGTCAGACATTGAAACGCACAACCACTCTGTTGAGAAAGATGAAGCAATCTTTCCATCCAGAGTCACGTCCTTGGAAACCCCCTCCAGCCGCTCTCCCCTGTCCTACACGAGGGACTCTGA
Organism: Tenrec ecaudatus; assembly: GCF_050624435.1. Taxonomy (NCBI): domain Eukaryota; kingdom Metazoa; phylum Chordata; class Mammalia; order Afrosoricida; family Tenrecidae; genus Tenrec; species Tenrec ecaudatus. The sequence continues at coordinate 22,912,586 of NC_134541.1, forward strand.
GTCAGAATCAACTCCCCAGCAGTGGGCTATATTGCTCAGAATCTAAACAGTAACAAAGAAGTCACTAATGTGCTATTCTCTCAAAGGCTTGGAGTGGAGTCGATGACATCTAACAAGAACATCTGAAACCTTACCAGCTGTGGCAGGATTCAGAAGGGTTCTTTTGTGATATATTCTTGCTCCTTTGCCATACAATCCACAAATCATAACCCCAAAAATATGTTTCAAGTACAAGATAATATTTGCCTAGATCAGCGGTTCTCAACCTGTGGGTCGCGACCCGTTTGGGAGGTCAAACGACCCTTTCACAGGGGTCACCCGATTCATAACAGTAGCAAAATGACAGTGATGAAATAGCAACAAAAATAATTTTATGGTTGGGGGGGTCACCACAACATGAGGAAATATATTAAAGGGTCATGACATTAGGAAGGATGAGAAACACTGGCCTAGATGAATGAGCAGTATCTTCACTCACCACTCATTTCCGACTCATAGAAACCCTGTAGAATAAGGTAGAACTGCCCCTGTGGGTTTCTGAGACTTAACTTTTTTTAAAAAAAATAAACCATTTTATTGGGGCTCATACAACTCTTATCATAATCCATACATACATCAATTGACTAAAGCACCCTTATACATTCGTTGCCCTCATCATTCTCAAAATTTACCTTCCACTTGGGTTCCTGGAATGAGCTCATTTTCCTTTTTTTCCCTCCCCCTTCCTCCCCACTTCCCCCTCCCTCATGAACGCTTAATAATTTATAAATTATTATTTTATCTTATCTTACACTGCCCGGCATCTCCCCTCACCCACCTTCCTGTTGCCCATCCCCCAGAGCGGAGGTTACATGTAGATCCCTGAGATCGGTTCTCCTTTCTACACCCCCTTCCCTCCCGGTGTCGCCAATCTCACCGCTGGTCCTGAGGGGTTCATCCGTCCTAGATTCCCTGTGTTTCCAGATCCCTACTGCACCGCTGTGCATCCTCTGGTCTAACCAGGTCTGCAAGCTAGAATTGGGATCATGATAATTTGGGGGGAGGAAGCGTTCAAGAACTAGAGGCAGGTTTTGAGTTTCATTGTTGCTACACTGAGCCCTGAGTGACTCATCTCCTCCCCACAACCCCTCTGCAAGGGATGTCCAGCTGAGACTTAACGTTTTGTGGGAGTAGAAAGCATCACTTTTCTCCCAAGGAGCACCTGATGGTTTCGAACCGCTAACTCTTCTTGTAACCCCTCAGGCTCTCTGAAAAATGCCCAACAACACTCAAATAAAGTGCAGTGCCATTCTGTGACTTACAAAAGTCTCCAGTCAAGAATGCTTCAAAAAGTTCGTGGAAACAATGGAATTTTTTTCCCCACAGACTTTTTGATGCCCCCCGCCCCCGCCCACCCCATATGCCCCAGACACACAGTCTTCATTCTACTGTTCCAGGGAACCATTCCTTCCTCAAGGTCTTTGCACTTGCTGTCTTTTTGGCAGTCTCCTCCTGCCCCCCATCCCCCACCAGTGTAGTGGACTAAATTATAACCCTTCAAGAGATAGGTCCACCCAGGACCTCAGTACGTGGCCTGGATTGCAATAAAGGTCTTTGCGGCTGTCATTGAGGTAAGGATCTCCAAATGAGATCATTCTGTATTGCGTTAGCACCTAAATCCAACCACGATTGCCCTTAGAAGAAACAAAGGAGGAGGTCATAGGAAGATGCAGGCTGAGCAAGAGCAATGCTTCCACAAGTCACAGGGTGGCTGGCCAGCGCCACAGCTAGTGACAGACTCTGACCCACAGTCTCCAGAAGAAAGCAATCCTGCTGCCACTTGGATTTTGAATTGTCAATCACCGCATGTGCGCAAGGACGTTAGCCAATAACAAAGGGAGACAGAGAAGAATTGTAATATTGGCAGAGAAGGGTTGAACTTATCACGGACTTCCAGAAAAACAAAAAAATCCATCTTATGAGAAATGAAGTCAAAAATCTCCTTACCATCAAGGACAGTGAGACACCAGGCCCCTTGTTTTGGACGCAATGTCAGAAAAGAGCAATTGCTTGACAAGGCCCTCATTGTTGGTGAAGTAGAGGGTCAGTGAAAAGAAGGGAAATCTGTGATTGACACAATACACACACATACCAATGACCATGGGGATGGCACAGTACTGGGCAGCACTCTGTTCTGCTATGGAGTAGGCTGCGTGAGTCAAACTCAAGGCCATAGCAGCTAACAACAACAACAACAAAGCATCCAGGGCGGTGTGAGAGCAAACTTCTGCTGTGCCAAGTCACTTGGTTGGCAGCCATTTAGCACAACCACTCCAAGAAACAAATGCACCAACTGGTCAGAAGGCACCTCCTTGTCCCCACCCAGTCCATGAGTTCTAACTTATAGTGGCCCTGTCAGACACAGTAGAATTCTCCCATAAGATTCCCAAGGCTGTAAACCCTTAGAGACATGGGCTGCCATATCTTTCTCCTCTGGAGGTGCTTGTGGGTTCAAGTTGCTGAATTTTCAGTTCCAAGGTCACCATTGAGCACTGAGCCACCAGAGCATGCCTTCATCCCACATAGGTCTTAAATCATGTAGAACCTACACCGAGAGCTGCTTCCTGACCATCTGTTTTCAGTATCTCCCAGTCTCTCTCTATTCCTCTGAACACACATACACTACCTGATATCACATCAACATGCGTTACATTCTCAATTACACCAGTCACTATCTCCGGCTACCTTCTGCATCCATTCATTTACTCATCCATTGTAAAAAGTGTCCTGTTAACAGGCATAGCGTCAGCAAAAATGGCCCTGGCAAATGAGCTCAGTACCCAAGTCTTGTTGAACAAATAAGGTGCTTTCTTAAATATATACATTCCAGAGAGCCACTGGAAAACTTGACAATTGGAGAAGAGATATTCAGGAGAGAACCGTGCCTGGGAAAGGACGTCATGCTTGGTAAAGTAGAAGGGCATCGAAAAAGAGAAGACCCCTGGTGAGAAGATTGACACAGCGATGGCCACAGTGGGATCAAACATAACAATGGTGAGGATGGGGCAGGACCAGGTGGCGTTTTGTTCTCTTGCCTGTGGAGCCAGAACCGAGTCAAGGGCACGTCACAACAAAACAACAAAGACAACTCCTAGATGGAGTGATGTATCTACACACGGGCCATCACATTCAAGTTGGGGAGGGGAGAGGTCGTGGGAGGCAGAGAGGACGTGGTATGGAAAGGTCTGTAGGCGAGCCAGTGAGCTCAATCACTGGGCTGTTTCCCCCAGAGGTCTCTTGATCACCAGGGGCTGGTCACAGTCAAGATTGGCAAACTTTGAGAACGAGGTCTGTTATTTTAATCCCAAAGAGTAGAAATGGGAAGGCAAATATTGATGGGGTGGGGGGGATTGGGGTGATGAAAGCATCATGTGTGCACCATGTAGTGTGGTTGCTAACAAGACTGAACTCTTTTGATGGCCAGAGTATGGAGAGGTAAGAAGAGAAGTCCGCTACAGGCCCTCTGTTGGGGTCCACTAAGCTCCACACTCCTCCACACCAGGTCTTACGGGTCAGTTTTCTGTGGCTTAGAGCCCTCAGAGCTGAGGTTGACATCCGAACCCAACGATGACAAGCCCAGTGCTGGGTTGCCGCTTGTGGTGGCTTGGCTGTTAGAAACCTCCATCTCTGCCTGCTTTTAAATAATGCTTGAAACGGCTCCTTTTTTTTTTCAGATGTAATTTTTCTTTTAATCGCTTTCAGATCCTGCAAAGGGGGGCGGGAGAACTTTACAAAGAGACATCTTGAGTTTGACTTTGAAGTACGTTGTGTGTGTTGGGCCTAAGTGCAAATTAGCAGACGTTCTTATTGTGGATGTTTGCTATTACGGTTGTGTTGTAGCGGTCTGCGTGGTTGCTCGGGAGGAAGGGAACGAATGCTCTGTGAACGAGACTGAACGGGGTTCCTCAATCTTATGTGAGGAGGGGGCACCCAGCAGCCGGGTGGGTGCAATTCATGTCTCCAGCTCATTTTCAGCCACATTTCACCCTGGACAACCCAAAACACACTTGGCTCTGAGCACTTTTTTCCCCCTTGATTTTTAATCTTGAGTGCAATTTAAAGGAAATTTAATCCATATGTTTCTGATTCATTTAAATCACAAAAACATTGGGTTTTGAGAGCTATTTGATGTCCAAATGCCTTTTGAGACTTTTTAATAAACTGTCCAAGTCTTACAGCCTTAAAAACACATACTCACATTTTGCCAAGGGTGAATGGATTCAGGCTCCTAAGGATTTGGATTGCAATCGAAATTCCAAACTTGTAAATTATGACCACGTTAAGATAAAGCCCGTGTCTACACCATATCCAAACAGCCCAGTGGAAAGCCAACCTACTAGCTTGTCATCCAGATGTTGCATAACTTCTGAATGCGTGGCAAAACATCAACGAAACATCCGGACGGTTTACTGACTTTCCCCAGCTCTTGGTTCAGATGTTTGTGATTAGTGAGTTAAGGACGTGGGCAACAGCTGTCAAGCCTGGCACACTCTAAGGAGTTTATTTTAAAAGAGTCTCTGTATTCATCTGTGGATTCCAATGTTCAATGGGACGGGGGCGGGAGCGCAGAACGAAACCTGCCTCTTAAAAGCAGGTCGTGTTAAACTAGAAGACTTGAAGGCAGTGTTTGATTACCCAATATGCAAGGTAAGCACCGGTTTACTTGTGCTTACTTACACCAGTAGTGAACCATTCATTATTTCCCCACTACATCAAAGATTCTGCTTCTATTGATGGTTGGTATCCGACACTCTCCAATCCCACAGCACGTTTCTAAGGAAACAAAGCCTCTTTTCACATGGACTGTCCCTGATAGAGAGGCAGAACCCAGTAATCAAGATAAGCACATAAGCTTACTTGTGCTCACTCATAATCTGCAGGGAAGAGCTGCATGTGTTTTTCATGATACCAAAGAGGCAGCAGCTCATCATCATAGCTGAGACAAGCCTGGCCAGAGTGGACGCACACTAAGCTTGAGCGTCATGCAGTCCAAGGTCATTTGTGTACAGTCCTACTGGAGAACTTTGGCTTTCACCGAGTTTGTCTACAGGGCAGGCTGCTTCTGCTGAAGGAGCTCTAGCTTAGAAATACAAAGCTGGCAGGATTCCAAGGCTTCCTCAATAGTCCAAGGCCACACATCGGCCGTGGTAGAATACCCTCTCCTTCATGCTGACCAGCTTGGGCGTCAGGCTGATGAGCTTGGGCTGACACAGATCCACTGGGTCATGGAGCTGCCCTTCCGGCAAGCTACAACTCTCCCCTTTCAGGCTCTGTGAAATAAAGCCATAATTTCTCTTGTACCTTCAGGGCTTCAGTGGCTGTGCCTACACATCCTTGATCTCCCTGAGTTCCTCCAGGGTCAGGGTGAGCTTCCCCTAACTGTCCAGCATGTTGGCCCAACCATCGCTAAAGACTTGTCTCCCATGACTGTCGTCAGAACCTGGTGTGTTGCTCAAACACGCATCATTGCTGCCTTATCTGGGCTTGCTCCGAATCATATCCACCCCCATCACCCCTTAGTTTCAGGCCTAAACCCCTCCAGGGAGTTTTTGTAAGTAAGCAATGTTGTCAGCACTGTCGAATTTGTTCCAGCTCAAGTTGGAAAATTCTCTGGAATTATGGAAAATACACGCAGGTGGCTTGAGACACACTCTCGGTGGACCCTACATACTGTTCTTCCTTGGGTGGGGAGCAGATTTCACATGGACTTCTTACAGAGAGGAGAGCATATCCTACAGCTTGACTTTGGAAATGTCCTCCGAGCTTTCCATTTTGCTTTATCGCCCTGAGCTCTCAGAGATGTTGCTCCATCTTCTCCTGCTGTATGATCCTCCTTGTCAAAGATGTGTCTCATCCATCCCGCCTACTCCTCGTTTGCACTGTTGACGAGTTTCAGATTTCTGCAGCATTCCTATAGTGGGAGGTGTGTTCAACTTCTGTCTGCTCTTTACCTTTGAACTGTTTTTTTCTTCACACTGTCTACCTTGAGTTGGACCTTGGGAACGTCTGGGATGATACTGGAAGCATTTGAGTTGAGGTAATCTACTTTAGGGTTAAGGACCAAGCCAACAGGTGACCCCACGTGTTTGAACATGCCTCAAGAAGAGGGAAGAAAAAACGATGAATGGTTTAGAACATTTTTCTTCTAATGAAGAGAAATATCATCAGGCGAAACCCCAAAGATTTTATGATCCTTTCTCCTAGTGAGGAAGTCTAAGAGCACTATGTAAATTCTTAAAAATTCACATCTGTTATGAGATAAATGCAGTCATGAAAAATGAACAACAGCTAATGTAGCAGGATTCTGTATCGGGCTGCTAATCTGAAGGTTAGCAGTTTGAAGCCACCTGGTGCTTAGATGAAGAAAGATGGGGATTTCTACTCCTATAAAGCATTCCCATCTCAGAAATCCAAAGGGGAAGTTATACTTTGTCCTATAGGATCACTTTGAGTTAGAATCAACTCAATGGCAGTGAGTTCAAGTTGGGGTGGTTTTTTTTGTTTGTTTGCTTGTTTGTTTTAAATTTTTATATAGATGCATCAGGAGATCAGAAGAAGAAGTAAAAATTATAAAGATTGTAACCAACTCATGGACAGACACTTTATGGTTCATAATTCAATTAAAGAGTAGTGGGATTATAATCACAACAAATTGGTGTTGTTGGTCGGTGCTGTGAAGTTTGATGATGACTCCCAGAGACCCCGTAGGGTTTCCTGGGGCTGCAATCTGTATGGGAGAGGATCCCCGGGATGTTCTCCCTTGGAGCCACGGGGGAACCCTAACCATCAACCTTTCAGTTTGTAGTGGCTTAACCACTGTGAGGGCCAACACTTACATGATCTAGTGGAGGCTGACATTTATATGACCATGTCTATAAAGCATACACTGTCAACAGGCTTTTCAGATATTACTCATCCACTCTTCACAACAACGGATGAGATGGCTGCTGCTATCTCCTGAAAGGGACCATTTATTTCATGGTTACTGGGAACTGATATACGTGAGACCCGCGATGAGTACAGGTAGACTTCGGGTCCTCAACCTGAAGCACATTTCCCCCCAGGAGATAGTTGCTAATGTCTGGAGATAGCTTGATGTACCACAGTCAGGCCTAGGCATGTTACTGGCATCAAGCGAGTAAAGACCAGGGATGCTGCTGTTTTATCACACGCAGGATGGACCCCCACCCAAAAAGAATTCTCCAGCACCAAATGTGAATACTGTGGAGGTTGAGGAACCCTGTGAGAGAGAAAAGAACCGTGAAGACTTCTGACATTCAAGTGCTAGACATTGGCTGCTGACTTCAAACAGGGTGGGACAGGAAAGTTTTCCAATTCCTTGGAACACTGTGTGCAGTGAAAGGAACACTTCTTGAGCAGTGATTCACACCGGAGTGTGTATCGGCGTCACCTTCGTGGCTTGTTAAGCTCAGGCCTTCTGCTTCAGGATATCAGGGCTGCAGCCCAAGGAGCTATATTTCTAACCAGGGTCTGGGTGTGTGGAAGCTGCTGGTCCACAGACCATACTTTGAGAACCGCTCCGTGGGGGCCTCTAGGCAAGAGGATGAAGATGTGAAAAGATGCTCACTACTGTGGAGGCAATACTGACACTTAGCGACCGAGGGGGTCACTATTTGTGGGAGCAGCAAGCCCGAGGAAGGCATGAGGACCTTCGGAAATGGAGCCACAGAATTAGAAAGCATGTGTTCAACTCTGCAGCCAGCTCCACACGGTGTCTCTCCGTAAATCTTAAAGCATAAAGGAAGCGTAACAGAGCTTGTTCTTTGCAGGCTCCTCACCCTGCCTTACAAGGAGAACTAATGGAGCTATTTCCTCAGGCCCTGCTCCCAAATCCACCAATCAGAGAGGGCTGATGAGGAGGAGAGGGGCTTATGGTGGGGGAAGGTCTGGCTCGGTGTCTTATGGAATGAAACATCAGTGACAGGTCAGCAGTAGTATCTCTACCTTAGGCAAATCAGTCAATCTCTCTCTCTCTGAAATACATACCTTACAAGCTATACCCCTTCCACAAATTTGACCTTGACAACGTTTACCTATTCACGCCGTGTTACCTCACTCCTTTTCACGGCCCACATTGTCTCACCATCATTAACTTAGAGCTTCCCATGTGTGTTGGAGAGTGATTGTTGTCCATGAGTCTGTTGCTCAAGAAGAACGTTCCTTATTAAATGGCCTCAATTGTGGTTGACTTTGACGATGACTTCACGGGATAAATAGCTGGCTCAAGGATTCGCAGTTGACTCCAGGCAAGAGATGTGCGGATTCCTCTCTTAGGGCTTCCTCTAGTGTCAGTGGTGTTATAGGAAAGTTAAAGTTTGGATCTCAATCCATCTATTGGGTCACTGACCACCGTGTCCTGTAATGGCCACCAGACAAGCAAGAATCTTAATCAATGAAAAATGCCTTTTCCGGTTGCATGACCTGATATAGGTCCCTGCATGTACCCTAGTCGATCTCTAGTATGTTTCCATTAGAGCATTTACTATTAGCTGAAACAATTTATTTGATGCTAATTGCTTTCCCTAAGAATTTAAGATGCCCTAGCATCAAGAAGCACCCCTGGTACACAGTAGGTACTCGATGAATAAATGAATGAAAGAGAGAAAGAATGAATGAATCCCAACAATTAGACATTGGCATTAAGAGTTTTTCCAAAGTAAAGTGCTTCCCTTTCCATGCCTCCTCTTTCTTTATTCTGCTTTCCTCTGCCTCGCACCACCTTGCATCTCACTCTCAGTTTTATCTCCTCTCCTTTACCCAACACAGGTGCTGCTCAGAGTGACCAGAAAACCAAAAACACTGCAGACCCAAGATAGGCTTAATGGGACCTGGGTCTCATATTGTACATTCTGTAGATCCCTATTTACTTAGAAATTTGTTGTATTAATATCTGTGAAACACCAAAAAATCAACCAAGAGACAAAGCAAACCCTTGCAATAACATGCAGCACCCAGACATAGACAAAATCCTGATGACAATAATCACCCCGACAATAATGTCAACAACTACAACAACACAGCGGACAGTTAATGCACTGGCATCTTCTCTGGTCCCTACATTAACTCAGAAGACCAAAGAAGAATTGATGCATTTGAATCGTGGTGCTAGAAAAAGATATTGGAAGCACCATGGACTACTAAAAGGACAAACAAGTCTGTCTGGGAAGAAATACAGCCAGATTGCTCCTTAGAGGCAAGGATGGTGAGGCTTCGTCCTACATACTTTGGACATGCTGTCAGGAGAGACCAGTCCCTGGAGAAAGACCTCATATTTGATAAAGCGGAGGGTATGGTAGTTAAATAATCTGTTGTCAACTTGAGACTTAAGAGTGAATGGGGTGGAGTTTAGCCTGTCAATCAGGTTGCAGCTTGATGACCTCATTTGGAAGCGCTAGGAAATAAATAGCTCACTGGAGGTGGGACACACTCTCACTCCTACAAGACACTACTGACAATGAGACTGATGGAGCTATGCTGATGCAGCCAGAGCCCTGGAGCTGGAGGAGCCACATGGAGATCCACGCCAGTGCTGAAATGCTCCACTGCCACTGGACCCACAAGACTTTCCACCCACTGGCCAGTGATATCCTTGCATTTGGTGTCATTGCATGTGCTGTGTGAGTCTGTAGAGGAATTTATAGACTGGTAATGGATATATGGGCTAATATCAGACTTATGAACTTGGTCTGGACTGGGCTGGGATGTTTTCTTAATGGACAATTGCTCTTCTATATACAGCTCTATCTTATACACACATGAGTGTCTATGAATTTATTTCTCTATCTCCTCGGACTAACAGAGAGAGGAGTGAAAAAGAGGAAGCCCCTAAAAGAGATGGCTTGACACTGTGGCTGCAGCCATGGGCTTAGGCATGGGGACAACTGTGAGGATGGCATGGGACCTGTCAGTGTTTTGTTCTGTTGTGCATTACATCGCTATGTGTCAGAACCAACTTAACGGCCCCTAACAACAATAGCAATAACACATCAACCCAGTGAGTTACATACATTTCCCCCTAATTTTTTAAAAGGAGATATTGAAGCTCAGAATGGTTTGAGACCTCTCCCAAGAGGAAATCACTGATAGGTGGAAAATTTTGGTTTTGAAATCAGGCATCTGATTACAGGGTTTGTGTTGTTAACCAAAATAGGAGATCAATAAATAGTTGCTGATTGATTGGTTGGTTGATTGAATCGAGCAGAATTCCAGGTTGAGGGTTGGCACCATCTGTCCTCATCTGTCATTAAATTGCCATGTGAAATGAACATTATTTATCTTTCTGTAGCCAGTTCTTGTCACTGATCTTTCAGTAAAACTCCTGTCTAACCTGTCACATTAATGTTATTTTTGCTACTAAAAGTTTACTGAATAACAAATATACTCTTGTTTCCCAATGCAACACTGACAAAAGAGAGAGAGAGAGATTGATGAGAGACACCAGAGCCATGGAATGTCCTCCACTCCACAAGCTTGGATGGACTGAATCATGTTCCCCATAGAAGATGTGTTCAAGCCCTAACCCCCACAGCCATCAATGTGATCTTATTGAGAAAGAGGTTTTCAGTTTACAGGAGGTCATACTCAAAGAATGGGCCCTACTCTCATATGAACAGCATGCTTATACAAAAGGAAAGGAGACATAAAGAGATAGGTGAAGGTAGGGTACCCATGTAACCATAGAGATTGTAGGAGGCAGGGTGGTAAGCCAAGGGATGACAGGAGTCACTGCCCAACCTCCCTACCCCCTCTCCAACTCTCTCTCTCTCTCTCTCTCTCTCTCTCTCTCTCTCTCTCTCTCTCTCTCTCTCTCTCACACACACACACACACACACACACACACACCTTGGATGATTTCTGAGTCACAGTGACCCCATAGCACAAAGTAGAAAGTGGAACTGATTCTCCTATAAAGCCTCAGAAAGAATGAGCATGGCTGACAGCTGGATTTCAGCCTTCTAGCCTCCAGAACTTTAAGAAATTCAATTTCACTTCTTAGGAGACACCCAGTTTTAATACTTTGTTAAGTAATCCCTCAGAAAACAACACAGTTGGGCAAGCGAGGATTAAATGCAGATGCATAGACATCGTGGTGCACCCTCTCATCAAGCATAACCCAGCAGAAATGTGCATTAGAAAGTTAACATCTCTCCATGTCATTTGCTATAGATTTCTCGAATGTCATAACCTTATACGTTGGTTCCTGGACTTCACACAGGGATTGGTAAGGTGGGTCTTCAGGTGGCTTTAGAGACCTCAGTCACAGCTCTATCAGGTACTGGGTCTGCCATCATTAAAATGAAGACGTTCTCCTTTAAGATGTGGACACTTCTGGAAGGGTCAGCAGCCGAACCCTTCACTGCCCTGTCCACATCCTGACTCTCACTTCACCATCGAGCTTTCTTTGGCCCGTGCTTTTCTTCTTCTACCCATTGGTCCTCCTTGCCTTTGCTTCTGGCTCTTTTTCTTCCTCTTGTTCTTTCATCTTTTGATCTTGTTCTTTCTGCCTTCTCACACCATCTTCTGCCTAGCCGCACCCATGAAGAAAATCTTTCTAGCTGCCGTCTGGAATGTGTGCTGTAAACATTCGATACATTCCCTGAACATTTTTCTAAAAAACGTTTTATTAGGGGCTCATACAACTCTTATCACAATCCATACGTACATCAATTGTGTAAACCACAACTGTACATTCATTGCCCTCGTCATTCTCAAAGCATTTGCTCTCCACTTAAGCCCTTTGCATCAGGTCCTCTTTTTTCCACTTCTCCCTGCTGGCCCCTCCCCCATGAGCCCTTGATCATTTATAAATTATTATTTTGTCATATCTTGCCCTGTCCGTCTCCCTTCACCCACTTTCTGTTGTCCGTCCCCCAGAGAGGAGGTCATATGTAGATCCTTGTAATCGGTTTCCTCTTTCCAACCCACTCTCGCTCTACCCTCCCAGTATCGCCCCTCACACCCCTGGTCCTGAAGGTATCATGTGCCCTGGATTCCCTGTGCCTCCAGCTCCCATATGCACCAGTGTACTTCCTTTGGTTTCGCCAGACTTGCAAGGTAGAATTCAGAATTATGATAGTGGGGGGTTCCCTGAACATTCTTAAGCATATACACTTCCTATTGTGTTTGTTTCAACCCCCTCCCTCAATGATTCTGCCCATTGCTCCTTGGGTGAACTCATCCATTTTTAGTGTTTTAACATTCAGCCAGTCATGGAAAATCCCCAGAGCTCTCCTCCTGCCCAGGTCTCCAAGGGAAGCTTCCAACAGGCATCTCAAATGCACACCAAAGGTATCGTGCCACCACATTCTGCCCAACTTCCCTCCCATGTCCTTTGAATCATCGAGAAAACCGATGTCTATATTTGAGCCATAACACTGAGAATCATACAGATTTTCACTCAGCCTGAGCACACAATTCACACATCCTACTGCGTTTTTTTTAAGCATCTCTTAAACTTCCTCGTCTTCATGCCTGCCCTCAACGTGAAGACTTACATCATCGCATCTCTGGACCACTACAGCTGCCTCCTAACGGGTCTCTTGTGCCAGTGTCTTACACCTCCCTGCCCTGCCCTCGAATCCATCCTTAGCATCACTTGGGGGCATTTCATTTATAATAAATACTTATTTATAAAATAAATCTTACCTTGATATTTGACTACTTAGAAACTTTTGGTGGCTTCTTCTTTGTCCCCAAACAAATGGCACATAATTTAGCCTGGTGTGCAATGCTCACTATGAACAGCACCTGTGAACTGCACAGCCTCCTGTCTGCTTTTCAAGCTCCAGAGGCCCTGAACCAGAGCTCCCTGGCCATAGCCCAAAACCCCCACCTCAGTGGGTTCCTTGACTCTGATGTCTTTATCAGGAGTACCTTTCTCTCCCTGTTCTTGGTCCCCTCTCACATCCTTTGCAGTTTGAGTTCAGAATCACCTTGTACTGGAAGCTGTCTCTATGTCCCTGCCCACCAGTTAGGGTAATTGACCATCCTCTTGTCCTCCAATATGATCTATGCTTCTTTTGAATCCCAGCATTCATTCAGCACACACGGCGAGACTTTCCTATTTACCGCTTAGTTCCATAACACAACGAGCTTCTACCAAGCAGGAAATATGGATTTATTGAGAGTTTATTTTTATATCCTCGGGGCTAGCATAGTTGCCTCATGGTTGAGAGCATGAATTTTGGAACCAGGAAAAGCAGGATTTTAATCCTACTTCTGCTTCTAATTAACCAAATCAATGATGGTCTTGTTACTTCTCAAAGTCAGGCATCTACAGTCCTCATCGACAAGTAGAGATAGGACTTGCATTTAGCTCAGTGTGTGACTGTAAGGGTTGAATGAGTAATGCATGCAATATATGCTACACGAGGTCTGGTAAATATTCAATAAGTGGTTCTTATTATTACAGTTGCAATAAGCATCTTTGAACTGAACCGAGGATGAATTTATTAAAGGACTAATACCTTTCGTAAGAAAGTTCCAGCTGTACTGCACACCCACTGGGATGTCCCAAAGTGTCACCATGAGTCTATGGGCCCATTGAGTGTAGCCTTTCTGGGAGACATACTGGAGAGGATTAGATCCCAATTCAGGCCCTTCATCTAAAGTCCGCTGTACAAGAGGTCTCCCCTGACCTCTACATCTATAGTGGCAATCCCTGGCATCCATTCTCCTTCTCCAACTCTATTTTCATCAATGCACTTAGCACCCCTGAAATTGAAGTCTATCTTTAGTTAATCTCTTATTCTCTACCTCCTCGGCTAAACCAACCCATTGCCAACCAGTCATTTTCAGCTCAGCCGAGGAGCCATGCCCCATAGGATTGCCAAGGCTGCCATCTTTACAGAAGCAGACGGCTGCCTCTTTCTCTTGCAGAGGAGCAGGTGGGCTCCAACTCCAAACCATTGGGATAAGAGCTGAGTGCTTAGCCAGGGTCCCTTCTCTCCAGCTGACATGCCTGTACAAAGAAAGACTGCCTGGTTCTCTGCTGATTGCAATAATCCACAACAAATGGGACCTAGTGCACCAGAGGGCCTCAACCTTATTTCCTGAGTACATGTATCAGTCAGCATTCCTTTAAGTTTGCAGTTCCAGCATTGTTTAGATCCTTGAAAAGTAGTAAAGACTCCAAAGAGCATTTTGTTATGTGGGCAATCTCCATCAGTAGATTGCTGTTGTTGTTGTTATGTACCATCGAGTCAATTGCATCACATAGCGACCCTGTGCAGAGCAGACGCAACGCAGCCTAGTCCTGCGCCATCCTCACAACCGCTGTCATGTTTGAGCCCTTTGGTGCAGACACTGTCACTACATCCTGGCCAGGCCTTCCTTTTTCGCTACACTGCTACATACTGGGGTAGTTTATTGTGCCAACCTGGTCTATAAACACAGGTAGGGTTAATTGAAAGACTGAGAGATAAATGGCTCGGTAAGCCTCACCTTTCTAGTTCTCAGGTCTCTTACTTTGTGATGGTCGGACCAGGGTGCAGCTGCCTTAGCCAGTTCCCTGCTTCAGCTGGAAAGGCTCACTTCCTGCAAGACATCCCTGAGGAGAAGCCGCATGGATCTACCCCGATACAGCCTTGGGTGCCGGAGCAGCCGTGTGGAGACCGCTGCCAGCGCTGAGATGCTTACACATTCACTGATTCAGCTTTCCTCCTGCAGTCGGCATCATTGCATCTGTTTTTGTGAGATGGAGGAGGACTTTGTGGATTGATGTTGGACATATGGGTTAATGGGTTGATGTTGGACTTGTGGGCTTGGGCAGCACTGGGCTGGGATGTTCTCTTGATGTGCACTTACCCTTTCTATAAAACACTCTCTTATACATGAGTTTCTGTGGATTTGTTTTTCTAAAGTACCCAGACTAACACACATGCCATGTTAGAAATTGAAATAGGATTATTTTCAAACCCAAGACCACATTCCATTAGCCACCAGAACAATGAAGTCATGTCTGCTGAGGCAGTCTTTAGAATTCCACTATATGTCCTCGAAAGAAAGAAAGCCAAAAGGAAAAATAAATACCTCTGTGTTTTCAAGAAAATTATATTGACCTCCTGGAGCGCCAGGAGGGGTCTGGACCATGAACTGAGAACTTGTGTAATAAACAGAAACCTAAAACCCACCCAGTTCCAACTCAGAATGTCCCTCTATAGGATTCCCAAGGTTGTAGATCTTTATGGGAGCAAACAGCCTCATCTTTCTCCCTCAAAGTGCCTGGTGGTTTTGAACTACTGACGTTGTGATTAGCAGCCCCATGCTTACCCAACAGCACCACCAGGGCTCCCTAGTGAAATAAAGCAAACTAGAGAAGACAGGAGGTTGCATAAACAGGGTCATTGGGGATAAATTTTTCTAGAGCTGCTCTGTTGGTCACTAGTAATTGTCAACTGGAAGGACCCCTGTTGAATGCAGAATCTTTGGAGTCAACAAATTAGTTGGGAGGAAAGACTAGATTGGATTTGGGGTGGGAGGGCAAGGTTGGTCTTGCATCAGCCAGAATACAAACCCACCAGAACAAGAGCCTCTGCATATCTTCCCACCTGTGTACAAGGCATTCCATTCTGAGGAGACGAAGATGCCTGAGTTTCCAAGTGATCATTCTGATTAGACCTCTTGCTGAGAATTTACTTTTTAACCCTCACTGAGGTATTCGCTGCCACTGAGTCACACAACCCTATAGGACAAATAAAACTTCCCAGTGAGTTTCCAAGACTGGAACTATAGGAGCAGAAAGCCTCCTCTTTCTCCTGAGGAGTCGCTGGTGGTTTCAAACTGCTGACCTCGCAGTTATCAGCCAAATCCGTAACCCACTATGCTATGAGGGCCTGAGGATCTTGTTAAAATGTAGATTCTAGTGTGTCTGAGGGGGGTGTTCTACCCCATACACTCTAAATCAAAATCTCTATTTTAACAAGATCCTCAGGTATATATGTACATGTATAGAGTAATCACCTGGGGATTGAGAACAATTGCCCGGAGATCTTGTTAGATTCTGATTCAATATATAGTGGGTAGAAAGGAAAATCTTTAGCCGGGGGTGAGATGTGAATGGACCAATACAAAGCCCTGAAAGATTTACTCCTCTTAACAAGATGCTTTAGCCAAGTGAGAGGGGGGTGGAGTGAAAAATTAGAATAGGTGGCTTATGTTAGGAAAAATAAATGAAATACGGAAGAAAAAATTTCTAGGAAATTTTAAGTATTAAGAAAATATTCATTTCTCACAAAGTGATTTGGGTGACACAAGAAGTAGGCTTTGGGAGTGGTGGGAACATGGAGGGATGTTTCAGAATCTTAAATTTGAGTAGAATCTGAAAACATGAGCATTAATTATAGGAAGAATTGGGGATCAGAATGTCCACGTAGAAAAAACACTACACACATTTCTGCAACCATACGTACATAAGAATTAAATTTCTAAAAGGGAATTCAGAGGTAAAAAGACATGTTGATTGGTTGGCTGGTTTTTAGGAATATAAATAAGACGGGAGGATGGGTCCAGGACACTTCATGAGTAATTAGTCGGGAGGCTAGAGGAGACAGGAAGGCAAGTAGGAGGGAAGCCATGAGCTACACAGAGAGGGATGCTGGGAAGAGGAGCTGGCGGGCTCTCCAAACTGACAGGACTCACTGAGCCCCAGGCAGAACTAATGAAAAAAGACACACACTCCACAGTGATGTCTTGTGAAATCCCCAAACTTCAAAAGTGAGAAAGAGAGCCTTACAAGTTTCTAGAACGAAAACAGGAGTTTTAAACGATTTTTACCCATAGCCCTCAGGCTGGAGTAGCTGTGGGGAGCAAATGTTAAACATTTAATGAGCAGAGACTTGAGGCGGCAGAGAGAGAACAAGGCAGACAGATCAGACGGATATGATCCAGGAAAGCAAAAGAGGGCTTGGAAAGAACAGTGGTGCCCGCAGGAGTTGGCCTTACAGGAGAACAGGAGAGTCCCTTGGGAGGTGTTATTGTTCAGGATGAGGATGTGCCCTTGGGCACACGGCTCCCCCTTTAAGAATCACTGCTCTGGGGGCCATGCTTCTTTAGGGAGCATCCTTATTTGTGCTTATCTTTATTCATTTAGGGGTATTGGAACCTGCCAGCTGCCCCACGGGAGAAAGATGATGGCAGCCATTCCTGTAAAGACATACCAACTTGGCAATACCATAAGGCGGTTCTACTCTGTCCAACGGGGTTGCTATGCATCCTGATTGACCAAATGGCTTGGGGTTGGTACAAAGAGCTCATCTGCTAACTGAACAGTTGGAAGGTGGAGTCCACTCAGACACGCTTTGGAAGAAAAGACTGGCAACCGCCTTTTGAAAAAGCAGCCCTTAGAAGCCCTGTGGAGCCCAGTTGTACTCTAACACACCAGGGGGCAACTGACTCGCTCATGGCTTCATTCAGTGCCTGCCCAGCGCCAGGCCTGGCCCCAGTGTCTGTGGAAGAAGCTTTGAAGAAGAGAGACAAGGTCGTCCGCCTTTGTGATATCCGGGTGCTGGTGGAAGAGCAAGGGAAAACGTGAGCACACAGGACAGTCACTAGAATAGAGGACCTCAGTAGGGTGACGTGGAGACGCTAACGTGGGGCTGCAGATATGGAAAAGGGGGAGCGGGGAGGAGGTGACTTGGAGGAATGAAAATGAATCACCTAAGGGACGTGTCAGGGTCAAAGGCAGAAGAAACAGCAGTGGGGAAGACCCGAAATGGATGGCTTTGGCATGGATCCGGGGGTGCTGACAAGTTTGCTCTCTGCTATGAACCCTAAGGTCCGTGGTTTGAACCCACCAGCATCACCATGGGAAAAGGCCCGGTGATCTGCCTCCAGAAAGGGTGTGGTAGGTGGTAGGTGCTTTGAGTCCGTTCCAATTCACTGCCAGGCCCTTTGCCATCCTCGCAATTGCCCATCAACGCTGCCTCTGTGTCGGTCCATCTCTTCAAGGGCCTTCCTCTTTGGGGCTACCCCGCTACTTTAGCAAGGATGCTGTCCCTCTCCAGGGTCTGGTCTCTCCTGCCCACATGTCCAAAGTGCATGAGACAAAGTCTCACCCTCCGCGCTTCTGAAGAGCATGCCGGCTGTTCTGCAGAGACAGACTTATTGGTTCTTCTGGCAGTCCATGCTACTGCTCAGATTCTTCCCCAGCACCACAATCCAAATACCTTGGTTCTTCATGAGGCTTCCTTGTTCAACGTCCAACATTCACATGCACACAAAGCCTTTGACAATCCCATGGCGGGGGTCAGGTTCACCTGAGTCCTCAAAGTAACAGCCTTGCTTTTCAACACTGTCAAGAGGTCCATCCAGCGAACCGTCAGGCATACCCTGTGTTGTTCACTTTGGCTCTGTAATCAGCTCAGGGGTTGCCATGGGTCAGAATGGGCTGGGCAGAAAGAGATTTTGTTTGTTTGTTTGCTTGTTTGGGGGTGGGAGGGGATGCTGTGATTGTATTGCTCCAGGAGACTGGGTGTCCAACATAAAGAATTTTGTTAGAGTTCAAGTAGAGGAAGGGTAGGGGCCATGGAGGATCAACAAGCCCCAAGTCCTCGTGGTTGGCGTCTGTCCAGCAGCAGCCTGCAGCTGGCTCAGGCCTGAAGCAGGCCCTGACTTGGGGTGGGAAGCCAGGAAGTGGGGGTGGGACTATGCCTGTGGTGGCTGTCACACCTGGTGGGCCTAGGGATCTGTCATTATGGCTCATTAGCATAAGAAAAGGGAGGTTCCCAGTGTTTGGGCTTGTCACCCTGCCATGACAGGGTGCACAAATGTGGGCAGGCCTGGGGAAGAGCGGCCGTCAGCATCCTCGCTGACAGTGTTGGCCCCCACAACTGTCACTCCGCTGGGGCTGGCCCGCCCCCTACCCACGCTGCCCTTCAAAGTTACAGCTACTCACACCCTCTTTTTCTTTCCACACAATGTGTCAAGAGTTCCTTGGCAGGTCTCTGGGCGGGACACACCTGCTCACTGGGGCAGAAGAGCAGAGAGTGTCCCACCTCTCTCCACCTGGCACTTGGAAGCCCCTCTGCCTGACCTAGAAAAGGCTCCCTCCTCCATGCCAAGGACTTGGACTCCAGGGAGAGAGCTCCTTGACCTCTGCCCATGCTCCCTGGTTTACCTCCTGAGACACCATGAAGGCGCATGCAAATTAACACAAGACCTATGGGTGCAGAGGAGCACGGATGGTGCAATGGATTACATGCTGAGCTGATAACAAAAGAGGCCATGGTTCAAACCCACCACCTGCTCTTGGAAGAACAACAAGGTGTCTGCTCCCATGAAGTTTACTGTCTCACGCTTATACTTCTGTTGGTGGGTACAAGAGGAGGGTTACCCAGCCTCTCATCAGGAAAAAAAACACTTAATACTCTTTTTTTCAGAACCCTGGGGGAGAATATGCCCAGTACTGTGCTCCTAATTAGACCCTTTTAACCTAGTTTCTATCCAGCCCTTGGTGAGCCAGGCATTGTGCTATAGACCACTGGGACTTTACACTCTCTCCTTGGGAGACACACAGCATCCTGCAGAGTCCCGTGAACGTGCTTCTACCTTTACCTTACACGTGCCGGTAGCAGATTGAGGGCACTGACGTCTCCCCTTAGAATTAAGGCTGAGAGGCCCTGAGATGATTGCTATCCCAGGGTTATGGGACTGGTTATTGGACTTTGGTTCAGATCTCTTGCTCTGAGTGTTTCCAGTGAATGGTGGCCCAGGACGACCATATATCTACTAGGTTACTGCTGCCCTTACTTTCATATTGCATGTATTAGTCTGGTCGTTGTGGCTCCGCCTCTATGAATGAGTGTTAGTAAATGTTTTCTCTGTCACTAAACAGTGTCCAGTCACGTAAGTGCTTAATCTGTACAAGTCAACAATTCATGTATTGTGGTCTGGAAAGCCAGTCTATAATTGCCTTTTCTCAACAGTGATCTAAATTCTACACCATTGCTTAAATCACTGCCACTATCTGTCCCAGGGGGGTGATTACAATATTCCTTATCATAAAATGATAGTGATGTCTCCAAAGACATGCATGAACAATATATAAATGAATTTGGGGCTTGCACTTAGTTCTAGCCCCAAACTAACAATCAGTTCTTGCAGCATGGCCCCATCCAAAACTCACCCTTATAAAGAGGTACCAAGGTATGCAAAAAAAATCAGCCTGTGGGGTCATAAAGGCTTGTCTTACAACAAACAGCCATCCAAGTGAGGCATCAACTAAGTCCACATGGAAGAAGCCCATTAGTCTGTGAGCTGTGAAGATTGTACATAATAAAACCAAAATCTGAAGGAAGGAACCATGTCAGACTCGAATTGTGAGCACCCAGTTTGCAGAAGGCAATCCAGGACAGCAGATATCCAAAATCCATCTGTGAGATTCCCCACATGAATTACGTCTCCAGTGAATGACGCTTCTGTCTGGTGATGTGCCGTGCTGGGCAGAGACCATTGTCAAGTCAATCGTGGCCAGTGCGGTTAGGGTTACATGTATCATTTGATCTCCTTTTGACCGATGTTAAAGTTGCTTCCATTTTTAATAGTTTCTTTCAGATTGACATTTTCCTGTTTTGCTTTCGTTTTCGTTTTTTTTTGTTTGCTTGTTTGTGTCTCTTTTGTGTGAGTTTCCGTATATGAAATCCAGGTAAGAAAATCTACAGAGACGGTAACTGGATTCATAATTCCCTGGGGCATGGCCGGGGCGGTTGTGGGAAATGGGACACTAACAACTACAAGCACAAGAAGAAAATGTTCTGAAATTGTTTGTGATGATGACTGCATTCGTCTTCTCAATAGGACTGAACGATTGGGCTGTATGATATGTGAATTATATGCCAATGAAGCTAGTTTTCAAAAAGATTACAGCCGCAGAAACCTTAGGGAGCCATTCTGCTCCGTCCTTGCAGGATCACTATGAGTCAGAATCGATTCAATCATCGTTTTGGGGGGAGAGTCCAAATAGTTCAAGAAAGGGGTTGGTTAATAAGGAAACTTTTCAATGACTCAAGAAATTATGCTGATGCCAGTGGGAGCCACAGGCTAGCAACTAGATACCCGTCAGCATTTATTGGGTGCTGACTCTGTGCTGGGACCTCTTTTACCTCTTTGATCTTTGAAAACCCAGGAAGGTGGGCACAATGGGGCAGGCTGGGTAAAGAGAGTTGCTCAAGGGCAGGTGAGTGAGTTTCAGAGTAGGGCTAGGAAAGCAGGTGGTCTTCCTTGCTTCGTTCTCCGTCCTCCGGTTGTCCCAGCGAGCTGGGACTAAGTAGAAAGAAACGAAGATCAAGTGAGGTTAAACAGCTGGGGCGCCGATGCAAACCAGACCTACTCTCACTCTTCCTGGCAGCCTCTGGATACTTTATTGTATACCAGATTCTTATGGTTCTGGCTTCCTCATGGCCAGCTTCCCAATCGGGATGTGTGTGTGTGTGTGTGTGTGTGTGTGTGTGTGTGTGTGTGTGTGTGTGTGTGTGTAGCAGGGGGACAGTATTTCTTCCAGATGTTGGACAGCATGCACATTTCAGCTTTAGAAGAAACACAGGCCACTGGTGCAGGCAAGAACTGGGAGCTCAGCTCAGAAAGTCCTGCACCCATCCATTCTAGAGAGGCGCTCCTCGTGTTGCCAAAGCCCACGCTACTCTTATGTACAGACAAGGATGCATACCGAAGGGTATGCCAGCTTGGGTTTGCAAAAACCACAGAGAGGCAGAGCTTGGAGACCCACTGGGACCACCCGATGCAACCCCCTCATTTTACAGCTGAGGAAACAGGACTTGGAAGGTTAAATAAGTGCCCGAAGGTCACACAACCCATTAACGGCATAACCCAGATGGGACTCCCCAGACTCCAGCTCTGGGCCTAAAGGAGCAAGCAGAGTGGAAAAGCAGATGTAAATGCCTGGTTTGCCTCTGGGATCTGGGCCTGGATGGTGTCCAAGGCACCCACCCCTTAAGGTACTGTCTCAAGCTATGCTTCCTGCCTGCTCTGGCCCCTGCAATCCCACCCAGCACCAGTCTAACCCACTGGGTGCTCCCAGAAGGGCTACTCCTGGCTGGTATCCATGGCAATTGAAGATGTGGAAATGGAGGGTGAGGGGCAGAGCCCTGAGGGAAGTTATCTCTGAGACCTGATCTCAGGGCTCCCAACACTGAGAGCTTTAGACTTCCCATCACACCCTTATGGACCGACAGCAACTGGCCTGTAGTAAGCACTCCCCGTGTGTCCAACAACCTTTTGACTTCTGAGTTTTCCTAAAGGTGGGATGGGGTGGCGAGGGTGGTGCTCGGGAGCAATTGAATTTGTAAAATGTATACTTCAGTCAAAATGGATTTTCTTTCTTACTTTTCTGTGAAGACCCCCTCAGTGTCTTTAACATCCTCATACAAATTCAAATCTGATTCCTCAGAAGAGGGAGAGTTTGTACAATGTCCCCTGAAATTGATGGACCTCAGATGGCCCTTCCTCATCTCTTTCCTCCACACTCCACGAAAGGCTATTCCTTGGACCACTTCTGGGAGAACAAAGACTGTAGAAGGTCAAGTATAAGAGCAAATTGGAATTAAGAGCTTCATAAGGTAAGGAGTCCTGTCTCAACCCAGCTCCATCAGGACTTAGTAATGGTTAGAAGAAAGAGTCATTTCTGACTAAAGCTGCTATGCACCTCTGCATCGCTTAGGTTAGAGTAAGCCCTGAAAAGGGTTAGGGCTTTTTCTGCTTGAATTCTTGGTGACCATACCTGGAACGGCTAGAGAATGCTAGGGGAACAGAAGCAGCTAAGAGTGTTTTATTGCAGTCAGTGGATTTGGGGACATGAAAATCAATACTCCGTATCCATAACACCAAGGACCACTGCTCTGTTGACTCCCTAAAGAAGGACTGGAGCAAGACCAAGCTCACTGCACAGACAACCTCCCACCTGTCCTCCCCACCCACTCTACCTCTGACCCATCCTTGCTATCTGAGCAGGTATAATTCTGCTGCTTGGAAGGACATGCTGAAGGCAAAATTGTAGCCTTCGACAGGGCACTATGTGAGTGTGTGTTTGCAAGAGTCCAATGCTATAGGCCTCATGTCCTCAGGGGGAGGTGCAGAGAATTCTGCTGATCATACACTATAAATCTGTGAACTTCTCCGGTTGTGCTAATGACACTTCTTTGTATGAAGCTGTTCAGTGTAGGGAAATGGGGGATTAAAGCTATCCTCTGATTTACCACCATACCTCACCTGTTGAGCATCCTGTAAAAAACATCAACGTACACACCACCTATTGCTTCCAGTTCCCTGAATTCTATAAGCAAGGCTCCTGTAAGGCAAGGTTTGCAACAGCATGAAGACATGAAACAAAATGAAGCGGAGAATAACACTCATGTCCATAAAGAGCAGAACTTTGGGAAAGGCAGGAAGTGAGGAAGAGGATACGCTTTGCATGGTTGCTTCTCATCAACTTGTTTTCTCTTTCTCACCAAGCTGGCAGCTCTCAGGGACAAGGACTGTCTCATTCGTCAGTGTCTAGCACACAGCAGGTGCTCACTAAGTATGTGCCCAATGATGGGGCTCAGACCCAAAGGAAGACAATTCAAGCAGAAAGCTCCATTTCAGCCAGTGGTTGACTCAGCAGCAGGAAGGAGAATAGAGCAAGGAGAAAGCATATGTTTCACTCAGTGGTTCGTACAAGCTGTAGTGACCTGGTTACAAGTATGTGTGCGGTAACATGAGATGTCCAAAGATCCTTTTGGGTTGCTCAAAGCACGTGACTAAATTAATCAAGCAGACACTCTGTTCTTTACATCTGTATCGCTGAAGGACTTAATCCCCAGGTCAGGCCCAATGTTGTCCAACACAGTTTGGCAAAAAGGGCCCTTAGACACCTCTGTTTTGGTCCAGTTCTTATCAGGGCAAAGTCAAAGTTCACTCCCTCCTCCGGGATGATCCTCACCATTGAATACAGTCTTTAAGTGGACTTGCTGCCGTCAAAAATTGATGCAGACTTGCTGTTGGGAGCTGGCTGTTCTCAACTGCCCCTCCAGATCCATTCTTTGACCTCTCCCATCCTGCTTTGTGCACTGGGATGCTGACCTTTATGAACCACACCAGTGGGATCTGTTATTCTCTGATGCCCAGTGGTATTATGTCCACAGAAGTTTCCAGCAGGTGACCGGAAGGCGGGAGAAGAATAAGATTGCACTATTTATTCCCCATCTTCCTCTCTGCTGCACCACTTTTGCCATTGGCTGCTCCTTCCCGAAAGACCATGACTATGGTCTGCTTATTGCCCATCTACCATGGCCAGCCAGCCAATGCATTCCTTTAGCCACCGCTGCCTGGCCTCTTGCGCTAAAGATCACAATGGCTTCCACTGCTGTCATTCCCAAGCTGCCACACCATCCTGTTCCATTGCCCGACCCTGCTGAGGTCCCTATAAATAGTCTAGTAAGCCCTCTCCAGCTACCCCATTTCCGTATGCCATCTGTTTCCTGTAAGGACCCTGACTGGAACACAGTGCCGCCAAGAGTAGGAAAGTTCTTTTCACATCCATCAGAGTTGCACATTCCCCGTCCCTCATAACAGTTTCTGTTCCTCCAATTTTCTACTGAAAGAATCTTATCCTAGAGGCTAACTCCATTCCCTTCACCCTACTCAACACAGGCCGTATCCTCCCTCTGGCATGGAATCTTAGCATGTGAAGGACAAGCTGCTGGTTCCTTGAGACCATGACTTTGATCATTGCCCATGGCCTGAGCTTGCGCGGCAAACCACCCCCACCCATTCACACTCACTGGATTAGGGCGCTTGGGCATCCACATTTCTCCACTGTGGATCCTCCTATAATAACTCATTGAGACTTTCTTTTATGAGATTCAGTTAAGTGATCTCCGCTAAGAGATTGTGCATTGTATTTCCACGGCGCTTGTACTTTTTTGTTGCTATCGTAGGGTTGCTATGAGTTTGGCTCACCTCCACAGTAGTTGGTTTAGTTTGGGGATAAATTATTTGTATCTTAAATTATATTTTCTAAATGTTTATGACATGTAGAAACCCTTATTTCAGACACTGATTTTTATACAGCAACCTTACTGATCTCGTATTAGATAGAATAGCCAGAATATTATCTTAGAGTTTCTATGTGAGCAATTGCCTTCCATTTCAATCCCCAGACTTTTGGTTTCCTTATATTGTTTTCTTGTGCTGGTAGGAACTTCCAGAGACATGGTGGGCAAAGGTAATGATAACAGATAGTCATGTTCCATCCTTTCCCTTAAAGAGAAGTCTCCTACATTTGTTATATAGATGTGCTGCCAATTTTCCATTAGGTGATCTTTACTGGGTTAAGGAAATATAATCCTAATAAGCTACTGTTTTGTTGTTTTGTTTTTAACCCAAAGGACATTTTGAATTACTTTATCAAACTCTATTTCTATGTCTTTCTCTTATAAAATGCATCTTATTCCTGTTAATATGATGATTAGATTAGCAGATACTCTCAAACTAAATGATCCTTTTGTACCTAGGGTATTATCATACTTGGTCATTTTGTCATGTAAATGTAAGAAGGGAAATCAAAAATGTCTACTACCAAATCATGAAAGCCTTTAGTAAAAAATTTCAAAACATGAAGCAATTGTTTCTTGTCATATTCTCTATCTAGGTCATACTCAACAGCCTCTGGTAATTAAAGACTTTGGCAATATAGCCCATAATCCAAGATCAAGTGTAGGCATACACTTTTCAGTCCCACTCCCACCCCTGATCATTCCAGAGTCTCCCACTTTGGGAAACATTGCTATAAGTCTATACACTTCTGAAAGCAATGTTTTAATCTCTCTAAATGTTCCCTTCCCAAACCCCCATCCCCCAAATTCTATGCTGTTCAATTTACATCATGTTAAGACAGCAATCTGGCATGCCAAAGGACACAAATCATGTTGCTTTTACATGTTTGAGGGCGGGGTGAGTGGGGAGGCAAAAGGAAGACTGAAGGGGTTGTAAGGTGGATGAGATGAGGTTTCCCAGTGACATTCTTGTATACAATCCTTGCAAACCTGGAGGAATATGCAGGTGCATTGTCAAGAGGGAGGAAAAGAAAATGGTTGGCGCTACTTTCCTGGCCTCTTTTTTTTTTTTAATCAATGAAGTTTTCCGTTTTTCTTAAAACCTCTTCATAGCAAGTCCCTGTGATTGTCCTGTGGCCTTAAAAACAGAAATCTATCAAGATCCCCCTTTAGAATTAAACAAAAGTAAAAACAGTATCCATAACCTGCCGAGCTGGCCTGTCCACCTTGAACTTAACTGGCTACTTGGCAGTCTGTGTTTACAGCAAGCCATTTTGAATGCCCCCGAACAAAGCTAAGACGTGTGTGTTGCTGAGAGAATGTACCTGTAGCCATCACTTATTGCAGGAATATGTTTAAACTCCGTTATTTTGTTTTTGAAACAAACCCATGCCTGTGGTTACACGTGGGGCTGCTAACTGTGAGGCCAGCAGTTCAAAACCAGCAGCCGCTCCTTGGGGTAAAGATGAGGCTTTCGACTCCAGTAAAAATCTGTCATCTTGGGAACCCACTGGGGGCAGTTCTACTCCGTCCCATAGGGCCGCTGTGAGTCAGAATTGACTTGATGAGTGGTAAGCGTCTGAATGCCAACTCCAATAGCAATACTTTGTGACTCGCCCACATACATTCATCACACTCACAGACGACACCAAGTTCAAAGTGGCAGTGGATACAGTGACTTGACATGACAGCTTAAACAGGTGTGAAAATACCTAAAACAGATGGAAATAGAGTTACCATATGACCCAGCAATCCCCCTACTGGGCGTATACCCAGAAGAGGCAAGAAACAAACCAAGACCAGACATCTGTGCTCCAATGTTCATTGCGGCACAGTTCACAATTGCAAGGAGTTGGAAGCAACCCAAATTTCCATCAACTGACGATTGGATTAAAAAACTGTGGTATATACACACAATGGAATACTACGCATCACTAAAGAGCAGTGATGAACATATGAGGCACATAGCGGCATGGGAAGAACTGGAGGAAATCATGCTAAGCGAAGTAAGTCAGGCACAAAAGGACAAGTACAACATGAGTCCGCTGAGGTAAGAATTTAAAAAAAATTTTTTTTAAAAAAGCAAAAGTGGCATAGGGAAAAAAGCTACTGTATACAAACATTTTAGGGGTGAAGACGGGGTAGTATGGAAGAGACCAGACCAAAACCAGGGATGTACATGGTAGACAATGGTGGAGGAGGTGGGGAAAGGAAAACAAAAGGATGAATACAAGGAAGAAAAGGGTAGTGGGGTCATGGGGCATTAATCCACCCAAGGGGAGGGTATTGTTTATATCTCCACAGGGAAAGTGGGACCAGACTTCAAACCAGTGTCGCAAGGTGTGAACGCAATATCCCGGTGTGGAGGAGGGAACCGGTGGAGAGGTCTGGGAGGCTGGCCCCAGCACCATAAATTAAGTGGATTCCTGCCCCTCCCCTGAAAAGAATTTGTTCCAAAGGATGACATTGACTCTGCAGCTCTGGGAGATGGACATATTTGATCAGAGCACACGGGAGCAGATGAAGGGGCAGGAGGAGAGAGTGGAGCACAGCCTGGCCCACCAGGCCATGATGATGATGTTCCTGAGTAGAGCAGCCAGTCCACAGAGACAACAACATGGCTGGCCCCACTATGAGACATGATGCTCCTCAGTGACTAAGGGCGATACAGGGGACAGCACCAGAGACACAGAGTGGGAATTGCATCTGACCTGATCCCACCACACCGAGGCAAATCACTGGGGGAGTGCAGCGGAACAGCAAGGGAATGGAGTGGCAAGGTCCCCAGGGAATGCTGAAAGTAGACTTTGGGGCCAGGGCGTGATGCCCCAACAGACTGGACTGGAAAACGCTCCTAAGGGCCAGCAAACGATCCCTGAACTAACTACAAGCTTTTCTCTTGTGAACTGTTTTATTCTGTTCTTTGTCAGTGGTTTCTTTTTGTTGTTTTGTTGTCTGGTTGTATACTGTTGCTTTGTTTTCCTCTGTCTAGTTTTCGTGCATGTTAGTGACTCCACAGGTCTGTCTGAATAGGACAGGCTGGATGAACTATCTGGAGGAAAAACAACGGGACCGACAGTTCTGGGGGGACTTGGGGTGGGGGGTAGGGGGGGTAAGGAAATGGTGTTAACAAACCCAGGGACAAGGGAAAAACATGGGACCCCAAATGGTAGAGAAGGGGGAGTGGCAGGCCTGGTGGGAAACGATCAAGGGTAAGGTTGCTTAGAGAAGAGGTATACTCTAGCCCAGGTGGCGATGAAGCATGGTAGTAGGGCAGGAGGAAAGTCAAGGGAGATGGAGGAAAGAGCTAGGAGTCAAAGGGCATTCATGGAGGTCTAGACAAAGACATGTACATGCAAATATATATAGGAGGATGGGGAAATAGATCTTTTTGTCTATATTTATAGGTCAAGTATTAAGGTGGCGGAAGGACCTTGGGCCTCTATTCAAACACTCCCTCAATGCATGAATACCTTCTTTTATTAAATTGGAACTCTATGATGCTCACTCTCCCGACACAACAGCTGGAGCCAAAGTGGGTGAACAAATAAATGTGGTGAAGAAAGCTGATGGTGCCCGGCTATCAAAAGAGATAGTGACTGGGGTCTTAAAGGCTTGAAGATAAACAAGCGGCCATCTAGCTCAGAAGCAACAAAGTCCACATGGAAGAACACACCAGCCTGTGTGATCGAGTGGTCCCAAAGGGATCAGTTACCAGGCATCAAAGAACAAAAAATCATATCATTGACTGCACACCTCCATGATAGGATCGCTGAAGACAAATGGGTGCATAAGCAAATGTGGTGAAGAAAGCTGATGGTGCCCGGCTATCAAAAGAGATAGTGTCTGGGGTCTTAAAGGCTTGAAGGTGAACAAGCGGCCATCTAGCTCAGAAGCAAATAAGCCCACATGGAAGAAGCACACCGGCCAGTGCGATCACGAGGTGCCCAAGGGACCAGGTATAAGGCATCATGCAAAAAAAAAAAAGATATAAGTGTGTGTGTGTATGCATGTGTATATATGTGTATATGTATGTATATATATGTATATATATATCATATTAAATGAAGGGGGAAGTGCAGAGTGGAGACCCAAGGCCCAAGTGTCGACCAATGGAGATCCCCTCATAGAGGGGTTTAGGAGAGGAGATGGGTTAATTAGGGTGTGAGGTAGTATCGATGAAGAACACAGCTTTCCCCTGGATCCTGGATGCTTCCTCCCCCCAACTACCATGATCCGAATTCTACCTTGCAGGGCTGGATAGGACAGAGGCTGTACACTGGTGCATATGAGGGTTGGAGGTACAGGGAATCCAGAGTGGATGATACCTTCAGGACCAAGGGTGTGAGGGACGATGCTGGGAGAGTGGAGGGTGAGTGGGTTGGAAAGGGGGAACTGATTACAAGGATCCACATGTGACCTCTTCCCTGGGAGAGGGACAGCAGAGAAGGGGGGAAGGGAGACTTCGGATAGGGCAAGATATGACAAAACAACGATGTATAAATTACCAAGGGCATATGAGGGAGGGGGGAATGGGGAGGGAGGGGGGGGGAAAAAAAAGAGGACCTGAGGCAAGGGGCTTAAGTGGAGAGCAAATGCCTTGAGAATGATTGGGGCAGGGAATGTATGGATGTGCTTTATACAATTGATGTATGTATATGTATGGATTGTGGTAAGAGTTGTATGAGTCCCTAATAAAATGTAAAAGAAGAAAAGAGAAAAAAATGATTAGGGCAAAGACTGTACAGATGTGCTTTATACAATTGATGTATGTATATGCATGAACTGTGAAAAGAATTGTATGAGCCCCAATAAATTGTTAAAATTTAAAAAAAAAGAAAGAAAATGATTAGGGCAAAGAATGTACAGATGTGCTTTATACAATTGATGTATGTATATGTATGGATTGTGATAAGAGTTGTATGAGCCCCTAATAAAACGTTTAAAATTAAAAAAAAAAGAAAAAAAACAGGTGTGAAAAATGGATTAAATCTAATGCCAAATAAGATGATAGAAATATAAATTCCCAAGTAGAAGTATATAAACAATTGGTGGATGGTCAGGACAGGAAAACATAGCTGGAGAGACATGTGAGACAACCCACTGTACAGTACACAAAGTTGGGCACTAGATTGATGGGAGCTGTATTTCATCGATGTATCGATGTGGTTGTCTACCCCTTTGGCCCTAGTGTTCGGTCCTTACTTGAAATTTGGAATTATTCTACAAAGGAGGCTTCCAACAGCAGTAGAAATGTGGAAATGAAAGATAATGGAAACTTGTATTCAAATTTCAGAATGGCTATTTCTCACACCGGGGACTCTGTTCAGGGTGGGTGAAGCCTCTGGGAACCATGGCAAAGAAAAATGCCAGGAGAAATGGTTGCTGTTTTGCAGGGAGTTCATAGGACTTCGGATCAGAAGCTCTTTGGGTAGCTTTACTGAAATAATTAGCACCATCAAGGGGAAGAGGAATTGGATACTGCTTATAGAATTACAAAGGGTCAATAAGAGTACTTCATAGGGAAATTGGATTTGTTTAATATAATGAAAACGTTTCAGATAGCCGAAGTGCTTAGTAATGAACTGAACTGCCTTCCAAGGTGGCGGTACTCCGGAGCAGCTGTGTGCTATTCGTGGCTGGGCTGCTCTTGGTTGGAAGGGTTGTGGAGAAAAGGCGGCTCCAGGGCAGCTCTCTGAGAGAGGCAGCTCTGTCCCTTTGATTCCCTAATGTGGTGAGTGCACAAATAGGTGATCAGCATAATTAATTGACACATCGCATGTAGTTAAAAAAAACAAACATATAAAAAATTCTTGTCGATAGCATCTTAGTACAATATCCGAACAATGGCTTCTGGGCTGGTCAATACTTTTAGTAACAAAAATCACTGCATCAGATCCAAAATGATCATTGGTCAGGAGGGACAAAACCTTGCGATTTTTATTTCCCAACCGCTATCCTTTGAGGCGGAGGTTTACGCCATGCAGCCCGTGGCCCAGAACTGGATTTGAACATTACAGTGGCTGTTTGTGTGCCTATGCATGCCTACAGTGTGTGTGAGTGTGTGCGACAATATAAAATCAAAAGATTATATAGAAAGGTCTTGATTCCCAGCTGATCCTGAACAATCTCAAGACTGACCACCCGTGTCTGCATTCATCTCTGGCCACAATCCACATAAAGCTTCGCCTGCTGTCCCCTTTAGACAAGGCATCCATGGTCCTAGTCACCACAATGCCCATCACAAGCTATGATTTTATACCGAGGTTCCGCCATTTGCATTTCCTACATTGCAAAAGGAAGGGGGTTCGCAACTGAAAGACATCTAGAAATCACTATCAGGACCAGCCAAGCAGTGCTTTAATGATGCACAAATGTTCCTGGGAACACTGAGATTTAACAGCTAACTTGACCTAAGGGAGTTCCCTGTGTTTCCAGTTCCTATCTGTACACATGGGCATGCTCTGATCTAGTCGGATTTGTAAGGTAGAATTGGCATCATGATAGTGTGTCAGGGGGAAGCATTAAAGAACTAAAGGAAAGTTGTATGTTTCATGGGTGCTATACTGTACCCTGACTAGCTCATCTCTTTCTTGTGACCCTTCAGTAAGGAGATGTCCAATTGTCTATAGATGGCCTTTAGGTCTCCACTCCACACTTCCCCTCATTCACATTGATATAGGATTTTTTTGTTCTGGGTTTTTGATGCCTGATACCTGATCCCATTGACACCTCCTGATCACGCAGGCTGGTGTGCTTCTTCCCTGTGGATTTGTTGCTTCTCAGCTAGATGACCACATCTTTATCTTCAAGCCTTTAAGATCTAAGACACTATATCTTTTGATAGCCTGGGACCATCAACTTTCTTCACCACACTTGCTTATGCACCCATTTTGTCTTTAACAATCCTGTAGGGAAGATGAGCAGCACGGAATGCCAGGTTATTACTACTACCTTAATACTATCTACTACCTTAATATTTATCATATAAATATACATATATACATAGATCTATTTCCCTATCATTATATGTATATTTACTTATGTACATGCCTGTATTTAGACCTCTATAAATGTCCTTTGCCTCCTAGTTCTTTCTTCTATTTCCTTTGACTTTCCTCTTGTCCCACCATCATGTTTGAAGGCCATTGTTTTCAAGCACTGGACAATGGGTAAAATTACCAATATTATGCCTAAAATTGGGGCCATGGTTGACTAGGAAAGAAGGAAATGAGATTAGAGATAAATTTATGAGATTTTTTCTTTCACATAAAAATATTATGCCAAAAAAACAAAGAAAAGGGAAAATTAGCGGCCTAATCATGTCTTAAATACCCTTTGAAAAGAACACATATACTCACACAGTTTACCATTTCAAAAAGCTAATACAGAAAATTCATAAGACTGTATGAAATGACATAGAAAAGACATTTGATAAAATCCAACACCCATTTATGAAAAACAAAATCAGTGAGTTAGGAAGAGAGCTGAACTACCTCACTTGAGAAAGAACGTCTACAAAAACAAAACCTAGAGCAATGTGTGTGTGTGCACACATGCAAACATACACATACATACAAAACATAATGTATCAAAGGGCAAATGATACAGCAGGGCTAAAACTGAGAGCTATAACCGGGTGGTCCCATCAGAAATGCAAGTTCCTGCAGGTCTCTAGCCATTAATAGTTGTGTTAATACACACTCACATCTGGCCACTAACAATGGCTCTATTTAAAAGCCTACCATTAAATTTTCACTTTGAAATAATAATCAGTTTAAGCCATGCAGCCAAACATGCATTGCCTCTGTGTGAAGGTCCAGGAAGAGAAGAAAGAAAGGGCTTTGCTTTCGCCTTTGATCAGTGTGAGCGTGAACTTCCAGAACTACTTGCACTATGGGAGAACTCCCCAACCAGCAGAGGAGCATCCCCATCCA
The DNA here is from genome assembly GCF_050624435.1 of Tenrec ecaudatus. Classification (NCBI taxonomy): domain Eukaryota; kingdom Metazoa; phylum Chordata; class Mammalia; order Afrosoricida; family Tenrecidae; genus Tenrec; species Tenrec ecaudatus. The sequence goes on from NC_134541.1 coordinate 22,945,629, forward strand.
AGGACACTTCCCAACACCCAGACCACACTCAAGCTCACAGCTATCAAGTCCATTCCAACTCCCAGCGAGCCTACAGGACAGAGTAGAGCTGCCCCTGGGGGTTTCCAAGGCTGTAACTGCAAAGGAGTAGAAAGTCTTGTCCTTCTTCCAAGAAGGAGCTGATGGTTTGGAACTGCTGACCTAGTGGTTAGGACACCACTTCATAACCACTAAGCCACTGGAATCCTCCCCAACACCCAGAGGGGTCTCTAATTCCTCAATTCATTAAGGGGTCACACAATTTTAACTAATAATGATTATGACACAAGGGGGTGGGGGAACCCTCTTTGATTCCCTAAATCTACCCTCTCAGGTTTCATTTTCGCTTTCTGAGGTGCTTCTCTATAAGGGATCATCAATTAACATAGTCTTGACTATAAAGAATACTTACAAATTTATTATCTGGTCCATTAAAGTAGGTGTGTTCTGTTTTGCTATTGTCACAAAATTGTTTCAATAGCTGTGAAATAATGATTATGTACTACATCAAGGTCAGCTACTTCTCTCAAAGAGCCATGCAGGAAATGTGTTGGGCTGTGTGAACCTTTTAATAGTTTCCTTTCTGCTCTCTTAATATGAAAATTGGCCTAGGCAAAATACAAATCAATAGGCAAGGTTGTCTTCTAATAAAGCTTTATTTTCAAAAACTGGTGGCAGACCAATGGCCATAGCCGGTTGTTGGCCCCAGCTGTTTTGTGCCAGGCATAGCACTACCTGCTTTATATGATTTGTTTCATCTGCTGTTTGGGAGCATGGGGGCTTTAGTGGCTTATTGATTTCAGCTTGGTATCTCTTTACTCTTTTGTCAACATTCTAATATTTTTAGATGTTTTAAAAAATTTAAATCTAAAATGTTTAGTTTTTCGTTTCTTTCTCTTTTTTTTAATTATTTTATTGGGGGCTCATACAACTCTTACCACAATCCCTACGTACATCATTGTGTCGAGCACATTTGTACATTTGTTGCCATCATCATTCTCAAAACATTTGCTTTCTACTTGAGCCCTTGGTATCAGTTCCTCATTTTCCCCTCCCTTCCCACACCTACCCCCCCATGAACCCTCGATAATGTATAAATCATTATTATTTTGTCATGTCTTACACTGTCTGAAATCTCCCTTCACCCACTTTTCTGTTGTCTGTCCCCCAGGGAGGGGGTAATATCTAGATCCCTGTATTCCAGTCCCCCTTTCTATTCCTCCTTCTCTCCACCACCATCCCCACCCACCCCCACCCCCCGGTATTGCCAATCTCACCACTGGTCTGGAGAATTTCATCTGTCCTTGATTCCCTGTTTCCAGTTCCTATCTGTACCAGTGTACATCCTCTGGTCTAGCCAGATTTGTAAGGCAGAATTGGTATCATGATAGTGGGGGAAGGAAGCATTTATTAATTAGAGGGAAGTTGTATGTTTCATTGTTGCTACGTCATTGCACCCTGACTGGTTCAGGTCCTCCCCAGGACCTTCTGTAATGGGATGTCCAGTTGCTTACAGATGGGCTTTGGATCCTCTCTCCATACTCCCCCTCATTCACAATGATATGATGTTTTGTTCTTTGATGCCTGATAACTGATCCCTTTGGCACCTCGTGATCACACAGGCTGGTATGCTTCTTCCATGTGGGCTTTGATGCTTCTGAGATAGATGGCCACTTGTTTACCTTTAAGACCCCAGATGCTATATCTTTTGATAGCCAGGCACCATCAGTTTTCTTCACCACATTTGCTAATGTGCCCATTTGTCTTCAGCGATCGTATCAGGAAGGTGAGCATCATGGAATGCCAGTTTAGAACAAAGTGTTCTTGCATTGAGGGAGTACTTGAGTGGAGGCCCAATATCCATCTGCTACCTTAATACTAAACCTATAAATGTATGCACATAGATCTATTTCCCATCATCATATATAAATATATTTACATATTTCCATGCCTGTATTTAGACCTCTATAAATGCCCTTTGCCTCCTAGCTCTTTCCTCTATTTCCTTTTACTTTCTTCTTGTCCCACTATTATGCTCGGCCTTCATTTGGGTTTCAGTAATTCCTCTCGGTTACATTGCCCATCCGGAATCCCTACCAGACCTCTCACACCCTCCTTGCCACTGATTTTGGATCACTTGTTGTTCCCTTGTCACTGGGTTTGTTAACACCACTTCCTTTCCCCCACCTCTTCTTCTCCCACGTCCCCCCAGAACTGTCGGTACCATTGTTTTCTCCTCCAGATTGTTTATCCAGCCTATCTTATCTAGATAGACCTGTAGAGGTAATAATATGCACAAAAACAAGACAGAGTAAAACTAAACAACAAAAGAAAACACAGCAACAACAAACTAATGACACACACAAAAAAAGCCTGTAAATAGTTCAAGGTCTGTTTGTTGACTTTTAGAAGTGTTTTCTGGTGGAGTCTGATGGGGTGCCATGCCTTGGCCCCAAAGTCTATTTTTGGTACTCCCTTGGGTCTTCCTTGCTCAGCTCCCCTTGCTGTTCTGTTGCATTCCCTTAGTGTGTTGCCTTGGTGTGGTGGGGTGAGTGTCAATGAATTTATTTCTCTAGTCTACCTAGACTAACATGCTTCGGGTTGGAAAGTACAATGTAGGCAGGAGCTACCTTCTCCAAACGCACACTGTAGACATTCATGTGTTGAAATGCACGAGTTTGTCCATTTTCAATTGGACAATCATGTAGTTTACTCTACTGGGAAGGAAAAATTCAAGGAAAATGGTTTCATGTTCACTATTAAAAAGAACATTTCAAGATCTATCTTGAACTACAATGCTGTGAGTTATAAAGTTAGTATCTATTCAGATATAAGAAAGATCAGTTAATATAACTATTTTAAAAATTTGCACACCAACAACTACAGCCAATGATAAATAACGAATTCTACCAACACCGTCAGTTTGAAATTGATCCAACAAGCAATCAAGTTGGATTTATAAGTGCTAGTGATTAAAATGTGAAAGTTTTAAAGAAAGAAGGATCTTTATTGGGAAATGTGGCCTTGTTGATAAAAACAGAACTGGAGATCTCATAATACATTGCATGATTAATTTTCTTCACTGCACATATCTTTTCTCAGCAAAATAAATAACTACACATGTGGCCCTCACCAAATAGAATACACAAAACTCAGATTAAGTACATCTGTGGGAAAAGATGAAGGAGACGCTCAGTATTGTCCGTCAAAACAAGACTAGGAAGTGACTGTGGAACACATCAGCCATTGCTCCCATGCATGCTCAGGTTTGAAGCTGACGACAATTAGAACAAGTCTGCCAAAGCCAAAATACAACCTTGCACATATCCCACTGAATTTAGAGACCATCCTAAGAACAACTGTGATGACGTGTGGGGTGACATCAAGAATCCTTGTATGAAGAACAACAGGGAGAAAAGACAAGACCAAATTAGATCTCAGAGTGTGCTCTCTAATGTAGGATATATGAAGCAAATGGACGAAACTGTGAGGGAAAGTGCTGAATGGAACATTTCAAAGGGCAGGCCCAGAAGACGGAGTAAGGTATTATAATGAAATATGCAAAGATCTGGAGATAGAAAGCCAAAAAGGAAGAACTGGTTTAGTACATCTCCAGCTGAAAGAAATAAGGGGGGGAACAGCCGAGCCTCAAATTGAAATGCTGAAGGATTCTGTGTGAAACATACTGAACAACACAGGAGACTTCAAAAGAAGATAAAAGAAAGATGCAGTCACTGTACCAAAATAATTGGTTCACGTTCTATCATTTCAAGAAGTAACCTACGATCAGGCGACACCAGTCCCTGGAATAGGACCTTGTGCTTGATAAAGTCGGTGGAGGAAAAGGAGGGTGCTGAAAGAGTGGCTACAACAGGGGGCTCAAACACAGAGGTCGTGAGCACGGTGGAGGGCTCGGCATTGTTAGTTCTGGTGCACCCAGGTTCTCGGTGAGTCGGAGCAGACTCTACAGAATCTCATAGCAACAACCTGAGCTGGAGTAAACAGACTGACTCAAGACCTATGAAAACAAACCCTACAATGAACAGCTTATGGTGAAAGACGACATGCTTCCCATCCTTCCGGCCATGCCCCCATCGGATCAGCGACGTGCAAGGACATTCTTTCTCACAACCTTTATTCAACATAGTCCTGAAAGTAAGACAAGGGGGTGGGAGGGGGCAGGACAAAGGTATACATAATAGAAAGGAAAAGATGAAACTGACTGCAGTTGAATGCACTGATAGAAAATGCTGAGGAATCTTAAAAGTAAACGACCAAACAAAAGACTTCTTAGAACGAAAGCAACCAGTGAGTTCAAGATCACAGAATAAAAGACCAACACAGAAAAATGAATTATAGTCTAGATGCTGACAATGAATATGCAGAAACCAAAATTAGAAATTAAATTCAATTGGCAAGCACTACAAATAATTCAAATATTCAGGCGACATATGTACAGGACCTGTATGATGAACATTATAAAACACTGATGCCATGATGAAGTAATACCTAAATAAATGGAGAAACACAATGTGTTTGCGGATTGGAGACTTATCATCATCTTGATTTCAATTCTCCCCAGACTCAGCTATAGGTTTCCTGCAATTATTATCAAAATCTCTGCCAGACTTTTCGTAGACAAGTTTACTATAAAATTGATATAGAAATGTGCAAATCCTAGAATAGCTAGAACAATCTTGAAAAGGTGGTGTGATAAATCACTTTACCCTATATTAAGGTTTCCTCTATAGCTGTAGTAGTTAATTCTGATCAATGGAACAGAATAGATAACCCAGAAACAGATCAACACAAAAGTGTCCAACACACACACACATGAATGAGTGCAAGAAAAACGATTGGAGTCGGAATGCGTGGGATGTGTCTCTATCAACATCCTGGGTACGATGTGATAGCACATAGTTTGGCAAGCTGGTATCATTGATGTAAACTGAACACATCGGATCTCCGTAGACTTGTGTGTCTTAAAACCGCACGTGAACATACAATGATCTCAAATGAAAAGGTTTAATTAAAAAGAGGAAGAGGTGCCCAAGGAAATAGGCTTTTATTCCCAGTGACAGAGATATGACCACGTGGATGGCCCCAGAGGATGATGATTAAAGGAGCCGCGGCCATAGATAAGCTAACAGGTCAAGTCCGTGTAATGGAGAAAGTATTTTTCAAATATAAAGCCTGTACATTTTAATTCTTCTCTTAAATCATGTGTTCTTGTGGTCTTCTGCTCTGAGCTAGAAATTTATCACCTCAGGGCAGACATTAAATTTGAAAATTAAGTTTGAGAAGAAAGAGAAAGCTCTATACTTTTTTTTAACATGTCAAGAACCAAACCTGTTATAAGCAAATGTAGTATTTCTATGTTTAGAAGCTGAGAAGTGTTGGAGAGATTCTTGTGATAAAATCAAAATTCAAACCCACTGCCATCGAGTAAACTCTGACTCAGAGTGACCCTATAGGACAGAATAGAACTGCCCCCATTTGGTTTTTGAGACCATAAATATTTATGGAGGCACGAAGTCTCATCTTTCTCTCCCAGACAGCTAGTGGATTCAAACCATTGACCTTGCAGTTAGCCGCCCTATGTGTAACACCCAACGCAATCCCAGGGCTCCTTAGCGTCCATTTATCATTCTGCAGTTGTTCTCGGTCCTTCGCCTTCTTCTTTGTCTCCTAGATGGTTTCCTCAGCCTGCTTCCTTGCCTCTGGCTTCTGGCTGGGTTCAGCCAAAGGGAAGGCAGCAGGAGATCAGGAGAAGAGGAGCCGTGAAGTTGGATGTGGATTTCCCAGCCCCAGCCTTCTGTGTTCCCCTACCACCAGCCATAGCGCCCGCAAGGATTCCGCTCCTCAAGGCCATCAGATTCGCTTCTGATGACCCATTCACTGGTCACCGCCCTTGCTTTTCCTGAGCTGGGATGACCGCAGATGGCCACCTTTGCCAGTCGGGCGTCCTACACGATCCCTTGTATTTCTTCAAATCCAGAGCACATCCTTGGTTAAACTCTCTTCAACCCTCACTTACGTTGGTTGAGGGACTCTAAGCGATAGTTCCCTCTTTCACATAAGCCCCTCTTTCCTATTGCCCTAAGGTAGCAGAAAACCTTTTTGAACATGATGATGGGGTCAAGGCCAAGGCATGCTGACACGGAGGACGTCACACCACAGTTGTGTTCTGTAGGTTTTTCCAGAACTGATCCTTTAGAAAGACATCCCCAGGCTCCGTTTCTGATTTAGGCCTGGGTTGATTCGACTGCCCATTGTTTTTTGCCCCCTGCTCAAAACTATTTAGGAGAATCTTTAACAGTAGTTTTATTCCCGGCGTGTTGGCAGAGGAAAATCAATCCTTCTTCCATCATACGCAGAATGAAATAAAGGCAGGGAATATGTGTGTGTGTGGGGTGTGTGTGTGTGTGTGTGTGTGTGTGTATCACAAAATTAACCAGTGAACGCATTACGGTGAAGCAGAAAATCAAAGCTTCGGGTACCTCACTTTGACTGACTTTTTATATCTATTATTTCATTTAACCTTTGCCTTGAGGATTGCAATATAAACTCCATTTTGTGCAGGACAGAATACAGGTTCAGGAGCGAGGAAGCTCATTAAAATTCATAGCAAACAAATGGCAGGACGTGAACCCTGGTTTTTCTGATGGCCACACTTGCACACATTTTACTGCCCTATAAATAGCAGATCCATTAACTAAAATTACCCAGATAAAAATAGTAATAATAATAGGAGTAACCAAGATGGCCTGTTCCATTTGGGAAAGCACAAAAATGGATCCTTCAATAAATTTTTTTAAGTTCATTTTAATGTGGTGAGCTATCTTTAGTACATTAATAGAAATCCAGTATTTTTCCCAACTTATCCCCTTCCTGCCCATCTCAAACCCTGGAGTCTTAACCAGCATTAAACCGTACAAAACTGAGTGGGGAGACCCCAGGTGTGAGGCCAGTCTGCAGGGCCCTTTGCTGTCCAGTCCTCTTCACTGATGCTGTTGAAAGCTGAAGAATTCCCACGGTCTTGGGATGCTGATCTCAGCTTCAAGGTGGTGCATTTAGTGCTCAAAAGGAGAACTTGAAACTGTGAACAACACAACACTTTGTCACCAATCTGAAGGGAGGGAAAACGTTGGCTTTCTGAAACTGCTAAAGTCACCAAAAATTAACCTCAAAATTCGCCTGAACTTTTTATTGCTCCTAGAAAGGAAAAGGGAAGTGGTTGAAGAAGGGATGGAATTAAAGCCAAATCAGCAAGCCAAAAAAAAAAAATCTGCAACAGCTGTCCTTAAGAACACAAATCTCAGAGGCATGGTTTTTATCTCTAATAGCCGACCCCCAAATAAAGAAAATACCAATGACCCGGTCAGAGATTTCTGAAGAAAAAGAATGAAAGACAGAAAGCTTTAGTTTCCAAAGAAGAAACATCTTAAATTTGTGGGTCAAAACTAACAAATCAAGTCCAGTCAAAAGACTCCTTTTCTCAGTAACTAAAGGATATCTTGATTATTCATCTCTCTCTGTCTCTCTCTCTCTCTCTCTCTCTCTCTCTCTCGCTCGCTCGCTCTCTTTCTCTCTGAAAAACACACACACACACACACAAACACACATGGGCACACTCGAGCACACACACCTATGAGCCCTTGAAAACTGAACACAACTGAAAGTTCATATCATTCACAAAGGTAAAGCCTTTGCTTTTTCCTCATAATCCAATGTTTCACAACATTCCGACCAGATGCAAACGTCCCCTAAGAGCCTGCACAAATAAGACAATGGATGCTATAATGGACACTGCTCACAGCATTGTTGCGATGGACTGTTTCTTGTCAGAACCCAACCTTGCCAAAGGCCATCAGTGAAAACAGATCTCCAAGAAGTCATGAGACACAAAGTCCTTCCCTGACCCGAAGTGTTTGGGGTGCAACACTGGAAACACATTGTGGGAATTATGCCTAATCTGATCCCACCATTTGCATGTCTATCTAGATGAGGTAGGTGGGATAAACAATCCGGAGGAGTAAACAACAAGGTCAATGGTTCCAAGAGGACACGGGAGAGAGGGAGGTGAGTGAGAGGAAGCGGGTGTTAGGAAGCAGGTGTTAACAAACCCAGGGCCAAGGGAACAAGTGATCTGAAAGCAATGGCAAGGAGGACTTAGGATACCTGATCGGGCTTGATCAAGGGGAAATGTAACCGAGAGGAATTACTGAAACTCCGATGAAGGCCAAACATGAAAGTGGGACAAGAGGAAAGTAAAAGGAAATCAAGGAAAGAATTAGGAGGCAAAGGATATTTATAGAGGTCTAACTACAGGCATGTACATATGTAAATATATTTATATATGACGATGGGGAAATAGATCTATGTACATATGTTTATATGTTAAGTATTAAGGCAGCAGACAGACATTGGGCCTCTACTCAAGTACTCCCTCAACACAAGAACACCTTGTTCCAATAAACTGGCATTCTGGGAGACTCACCTTCCCGACACGATCTCTGAAGACAAAATGGGTGCCTAAGCAAATGTAGTGAAGAAAGCTGATGGTGCCTGGCTATCAAAAGATATAGTGTCTGTGGTCTTAATGGCTTGAAGGTAAACAAGCGGCCATCTAGCTGAGAAGCAACAAAGCCCACATGGAAGAAGCACAGAAGCCTGTGTGATCAAGCGATATCTCTGGGATCATGTATCAGGCATCACAGACCCAGAACAAAAACCTATATCAATGTGAATGAGGGAGTGGATAGAGTGGAGACCCAAAGCCCATCTGTAGACAACTGGACATCCCCTTACAGAAGGGTCACAAGGAAGAGATGAACCAGTCATGGCGCCGTATAGCATCAATGAAACATACAACTTTCCTCTATTTCTTTAATGCTCTCCCCAAATTACCATAACCCCAATTCTACCTTACAAATATGGCTAGACCAGAGCATGTACACTGGTACAGATCGGAGCTGTAAACACAGGGAATCCAGGATAGATAAACCCCTCAGGACCAATAATGAGAGTAGGGATAGCAGGAGGGGAAGGTGGGGGGAGAAAGGACTCACCAATCACAATGATCGACATATAACCTCCTCCCTCCAAGGGGAATGGACGACAGAAAAGTGAGTAATGGGAGACTGCAGTCAGTGTAAAGCATGAAAAAAATTATAAATTATCAAGCGTTCATGAGGGAGGAAAAGGAGGTGAAAAAATGTGGAGCTGATACCAAGGTCTCAAGCAGAAGGAAAAGCTTTTGAAAATGATGAGGGAAACATATGTGTTTGACACAATGTATGGATTGTGATAAGAGCTGTAAGAGCCCTCAGTAAAGTGATTAAAAAAAAAAAAAAAAAGAAGTCAGCACAAAGTCCCGTGGTCCTCGGTGATCCTGACTTGGTCCCAACAAGTAAGTTAGAATATGTAGAAGAAAAGCTGTACTACAAACCCACCCCCACCCCCCCCCACCCCCCATGCAATTGATCTTTCTTGCATACGGCTTCTCTCCAGGGATGGAAAGAGACAGAGGGGGAAGAGCGATCAGATTTGACTCATTCGTAAATACTTGTGATGAGGGTCTCCATGTTGGTCTTTGAAGATGGTCCCGATTTACATAAGATGATGTGCCCTTGAGATAGTGTGAACATCCTGTTGTGAAAAGCGAGGGGTTGAGTAAGAATATCAGGTCCAACGGTTGGAGAGAGCCGTCAAGAATCTGCTCTACTGGATCAGGTAAAAGATGACGAACCCAGAAAAGCGCATGGGGATGGGCAGGAGCAATGAGGAAAAACAAATATTACAGAGCCAAAAAAGAATCCTCTATCACTTTTGTCCAACCAAAGACAAGAATCTCACCACAGGTGAGCAGTCCATTCTACTGGGAACAACCGTAACAATCTACAAGCCCATTCACTTAGTAAACCTTTCCCAAGCACCTGCTGTACACGGTAAAATATGCCAGGTACTGAAAGGTTGTGGCCTCTGCCCTTGAAAAATACAAGCGAGTCAAGACACAATAAACAACAAGGCTGTTGCTGGTTCATTATTAACCATGAGCCAGAGAAGAATGGACACATTTGAATGATGGTGCTTGCTGAAAGGTATTGAATAAAGTCACCATGGACTGACTGCCAGATGATCAAACAAATCTGTCTTGGAGAAAGCACAGCCAGACTGTTCCTTAGAAGTGACGGCAAACCTTGTCTTGCTTATTTGGGACATGTTATTAGGAGGTACCAACTCCTTAGGAAAAAAAAACTCTCGGGTTTTTCTGACCACCACACATGCACATTTTTTTAATTGCTCTATAGATAGCAGATTCATTAAATAAAATGACCCACATGAAAACAGCAATAACAATAAGAGTGATTTAAGATGTTCTGTAGAGTCAGAAGGCCCTCCATAGAAAGGCCCAGCAGTGGCCCCACCAATAGACTCAAGTACACCTTTTACTGTAAGAACGGCATAGGGCTGACCAATACTTCCTTCTGTTACATTAGGGTCCATAGGACTCCCACAGCAACAGAGAAGCTAAACCTGTACACCTGCATGGAACTCCTAAGGTCTTCCATGGGGCTCTCAGAAGTATCCTTAGATTCCTAGACACTTCCAAGCCTAATCAGTGGATCAGTAATAAAGTCCCCCCATCAGGAAGACAGATGAAGAATTATGAGGTCAAAGAAAAACATCTCCACCTGCTTTCCCCAGTCCCAACCCTTACACCGCTAAAACCCTCCTTAATTAATCATCAGTGGTGGTAAATGTCCGCCGATCCCATTAAACAATAGGGCTGGGGGGGCGGGTGATGGGCCAGCATCGCTGCTAAGACCTCCCAACCCTCATTAATAAATTTAATAGCAGCACTGAGCTATCTCGGGAGTGCAGTAGGTTATAGTCTGTGCCTTTCCTTGGGGTGTAATTTTATGTTCTTGCTCCGCACAGAAATAATGTATTTATTTCAAGTTAATATTTTTTTGCTAAAGTCGGTGAGTTGTGCTCCTTGGGTGCTATCCTAAATTGACAAATTCCTGGCTGCTGGAGCTTGTCAGCTGAAGGAACAAACATGAAAGGAGCCAGCAATCAATCTGCATTGTGTGAAGATTAACATGCCTGCCCCTCAGGTTAACCAGACCTAAATGCAAATTGAATTGAAACGTTCAGAAAAGTGTTCCTAATCATGCATGCTATGATTATGAATCCTATGTTTATTTATCATTCTTTGAATCACCAAACGCCAGGCAACTGGAAGAGACAGAGGTCAACAAACCCAAAATCCTGGCTAGATGGGGACAACTGATTAACGGAAGCTAGCCCAGGTGGCAGCATGTCAGGGGGGAAATGCAAATACTTCCTCCACCAGAGGGCCCATGCCTCATTCTGCTCCTGGAGTCTGGAGCATCAGGGCTTGGATGAGCTATGTAAAGCAGAGTCCACCTTGGTTCCTTTGTTTCCTCCTCCTCCTCCTCCTCCTCCTCCTCCTCCTCCTCCTCCTCCTCCTCCTCCTCCTCTTCCTCTTCCTCCTCCTCCTCCTATTCCTCCTCCTCCTTCTTCTTCATTTGAGATGAATTGCTGGTCACTAAAAACTCCAAGTCCTTTTCGATGTTGTTTCCCCCCACCCTTTTTTTAAAGTCACTCAGGCCACTATTTAGGTTTGAAGGATAAGGAATGTTAAGGGCATTTTGTTTTGTTGTTGTTTTATTTTTTTAAAGAAACATACTAAGTGTGTGTGTGTGCATGTGTGTGCATGTGTAATTAGGCTATGAATTTATTTCCAGAACATTGGGGGAAAGAGCACCACAAAGCAGATGAACCAAGATGTCATGAACTTCACAGAACCGGATGGGCTTCCCAGCTCAGCATAGTGACGTCCCTGGATCACTTGCGTGTGTTCTGTACACTTCCAGCCATGTGTGCCTGGGTGCGTGCACATGTACTTTCACAAGAGTGTGGATGCAGGACCCTCATATGTGTGGGTAAGTGACCCATTTGTGAGTTGAGTGTGTACACAATATGTAGGTCTGATTTGGGCTGATTGTCTATGCATTATCAATGCCTATCTTCAAAGTTAGCTGTGTTCTAAAAATTAACCCAATCAGCCCTTAATTTGTATCTTGAAACTTGTTTATCCAAACAAATAGTGCTCTACTGAATGTTTTTTCCTCAGAAGTATATCACTTCCGCAGTTGAATGGCAGTTGTGTGTAAGCTCAAGTATGCTACAATTAGAATAACACTGAAGGCCAGGCAGCATGGAATGTTTAATGTCAGGCAGCATGGAATGTTTAATGTCATGCTAGTGGTTTAGATGCCAGGTTTTTACATCAAGCACTAGAAACTTAAAAAAAAAAAAGCTGGTGGCTAACATTTAGTGACCAACTTTTTTTTTTTTTGGCCTTGTAAGGACTTTGACATAAAAGAACAGCAGCGGAATCTATGAGAAACAAGCTACTCTCGCTATTTCATTAACAAAGAACAGCGAAGACAGTTTTTATTGTACAAAATCAAGAAGGGGCGATTTTTAGTAACTGGAAACAAAGAATGAAACAGGAAGATTTGCCCGAAATGTTAATGGGCTTCCCACCGGAACTCCACGTGTTCATCTCGTGTGCTGGGAACCTGTGAAAAGTCCATGTAGGTTAGCTGCTCTGATTGTCAGGCTTGAGGTGGGGAAATCCCAAGTCGGAGCCCCACGGGGATGGCGAGTGTTTCACTGCAGGGCCCGAAACACAACAAGCATGAGAGTAGAGTTCTTTAAAAATATATATATTATTTTTAAAAAATAGCACATTTGCCAATTCAACATGTTCACCTATACAATTTAGTGGCCTTATTACATTTATCATGTTGTGCAACCATCCCCAAATCCCTTTACCAAATATTCCATCCTCATAAGGAAAAGCTCCCTGCTCCCCATACCCCCGCCCCCCCACCCCACTGATTACGGCTATTAAACTCTCCTCTCTGCACCAACTGCCCCTGAGTTGGTCCTGACTCAGAGCTACTCTATAGGACACGGTAGACTTTCTGAGAATGTAAATCCATAGGATTTCTGAGAATGTAAATCCCAGTAGCAGCTGACTGCTTCATCTTCCTCTGATGGAGGGTCACCATGGGACAGGGTAGAAATGCCCTTCTTGTGGCTTTCTGAGTCTGGAACTGTGTGTGGGAGTAGAAAATCTGTTCTTTCTCAGAAAGGGCTTCTTCTGAGGAAAGAAAGGGCCCCATTAACATTTTAGGAAAAAACGAAAGGAACAAAAAATAAACTACACCTGGATACCAGGGTAGAGAAGAGCTGAGCGGAAGTGGTGTAGTTACAGGGGCTAACAAATCATCCTGAGACTTAAGGGCCAAGTCAAGACAACCATGTAGTACATTCTCTGAGTCCGTGGGTCAGAATTCAAGTAGAACATATCAAGGATTGCTTGACTCTGCCCCACAAGTTGTGTGAGGAGACCGTGGAGCCGATTTCAAATGGTTAGCCCACAATTCATTCAGTCACTCAAGATCTGTCCTTCTTACAGGATAGCAGACCCACAATCTTTGTAAGAAAGGCAGTAGAAGGGGCTATAAGTCTAAAGAAATGTGGAGAATTGTTTTTGAAAAGAAAAAATACACATATATAAAACTGTATTATTTCCCCCCACGTCATCTATTCTTTGATATGCTTAACTGCAGCAGAGTCTACATGCTATCCCAAAGCAACTTCCAGCCATTCATTTGCACCTTATAAAGAGAGGCGGGCAGGACACAAACCTCGCTGCACACAGCTCAGAATGTTCTCTGACCTGGCAGAGAACTCTCGGTCTTACTGATGGTTGTAAGCATGTAAATGAAGTATGAACTTTGTTATGGATTGAATTGTATTTCCCCAAAATATGTGCTGTAAATCTGAACCTCTATTAAATATTGTTTTGTTAAACTCAGTTGATGGTGACTTATATTGACCCTATAAGGCTGGGTGGCACTGCCCCTGCGGGTTTCCGAGAGTGTAACTCTTTATGGAAGTACAAAACCCTGTCTTTCTCCTGTGGAGAGGTCGGCAGTTTGGAACTGCTGGCCTTGTAGTTAACAGCCTACTATTGAATCACCACGGCATGAAGGCTCCTTCCTAAGCTCTATGCCTGTCCTTAGACTCCCACTCAGAAATGAGTTGTCTTTGTTATGATCATGAAACAGGATTAGGACAGGCTGTGTTCTGAGTCAATCTCTTACAAAATATAAAAGGAACAGATTAGACAGACAGGGATGCCAAGCACATGAAGTTCACCCAGGAGCGGAAGGCTAAAAGAGACCAGGATCTTCCTCCTGACCCAAGAGACAGAAAGCCTTCCCCTAGATTCTGAACTCTGAACTCAGGCCTCTAGCTTCCCAAACTGGGAGAGAATGAGTCCTTTGGTTGAAGCCATCCACTTGTGGGATTTCTATTCGAGCCACACTACATAACTTAGACAAGCTTTCATTTCGCAGGGACCGGATGGAGCTTAACCTATAGCTGCTCCCCCATTCACAATCAAAGCACAACAAATCATCTCTAAAAGGTGAAAACCATTTTCCATGATTCCTGACAGATTTCTCCCTAAGGTGACAGAGTGGAGCAATGATCAGTAGCGGAACACCCGTTCCTGAGGGCCTCTTGTGCCACGTACGATATATGGTCAGAAAGGAGAAAAGTATAGTTTTATTGGTAAGATGGCCTGTGGTTTGGGGTAAACAGAGGAAAGCTCTTCTGAAACTAGGGTCGGTCGTGGCTGCAATAATGGGCTCAAACAGAAGAACAATTGTGAAGATGCCACAGCATCAGGCAGGTTGCATCTGAGTCAAACCAGCTTGCTGCTACCTCAGAGCATCAGCGTGCAGAGAGGTTCAGTGTGAAGGCTTCCGAGCATGTCTGTCGGTGAGGACCATCATCATGCGCACCTTGCGCCAGCCAGATGTCTGCGAGGCGTGGTCCTCCTCACCGCCCTCAGGCCCAGGACCCGATCCTGCCCAGGACCCAGCTCTGCCTCCTCATTATCTCTCCGGAGGAAGTGCTATCCTAAGTCTCTCTAGATGCTACTTCCTTCATTCCAATCCTATCCCGTGCATATCAATGTTATCAGTTTGCATTTCTGAGATGAGCCTGGGTATTTAATTTGCGTTGGTCCCCACCATCTTCTCATCCAATGTGACATCATTACACACGTCCTATGTGCGCAGCACAGGAGAGATAATAGCAAAACAGACATCCATGTTTCCTGATCACAGGCAAACATATAAAATCCCCGGCACTACATGTTTTACCAGACTAACCCATTGAGCTGGGAGGTTATTTTATTTATTTTTTTTTGCTTGTTTTTTTTTTAATCATTTTATCGGGGGCTCGCACAACTCTTATCACCATCCATACATGCAAATTTGGGGTGTTATTGAAGTGTATTTACTTCCTGTGCTGCTCTGTGCAAACAAACAAACAAACCTGAGCCCCTCAGCCTGCGCTGGATAGCCACTAAATTTGTCAAACAAGTTTCAGTTGTTCTCTCCTTCCATTCTTTATGTACCTGCCTCACTTAGATTGATGCTCTTTAACATCGTTTATTCTATTCACTGACTTCAGCCTGTGAGGACCTGCAGCATTAATGTCAAAATCTGAAGGGTAAAACTCTGGTTGGCCCGGTTCATGAGGTGGCCGTTCTAGTGTTTGTGCTGACAAGTGATAGAAATAGGAGAGGGCAGAGCCCGAGTCCAGGACTCGCCCCCATCACTGAGGGGATGTCGCTCCATAAAGGAAGGCAAATGCTTGGTTTGTTTATAACCACTCCTTCCAAGCCTGTCTCCAGGTCAGACATAACTAATTGAATGTAGATCTCAATTAGGTTGATGGTGAAGCTGGAGACGGTGTCAGGTTCTTTCTTAACACAGCACTCCAGCAGCAGTGGCCAATCAATCCACCTTGAGTCCGGACATAAAATTTGTTGTCTCTGCATTCGAACTAGTGATCAGAGAAGAGGAAAGCTCAAATCAAGGAACAGGAATCAAGGTCTGAGGCAAAACTTTCCACAAAAGAAAGTATCTGAGATGGAGACAATAGCTGCATGATCTTTACTTGACTTCTCTCCCAACATTCACAGGATGACCAAAGAAAGCTCTTTTGACTCATCCTTCACTGATGTGTGTATGCGGGTGGAATGGACACTCTACTAGACAGCCTCAGGGTGGAGTGAAGCCCTTCATTAAAACCCCATCAGAACCACCATGGCATAGAAAGAGGGGACGGTCCACGGTAAAAAGGAATGTGGGGCTGGCCAATCATTACCTATACCTGTTGCTGTTGTTGCCAGGTGCCATAGGGACGGGTTTCAACCCATAGCTGCCCTGTGCACAATAGGACGAAACACTACCCAGTCCCGTGCCATCCTCCCCATCACCCCAGGGCTTGAGCTCATTGTTACACCCACCATGTCCACTCATCTCGTGGAGAGGCACCCAAAGGAGCTGTGAAGACGTTCAAAGGAGAAAGGGCTTTCACCTGTTTGGGGGCACAGAAAAGGCTTCGTGAAGGCTGGAACATTTCCATTAAAGCTGGATCAACCGGTGCGGTCCAAATCCCAGAGATGAGAAGGCGTGGAAAGGATGACGCAGACTGAATGAGGTACACGAGGAGCCGCACCCCCACCGACACCCCGCCCCCCAGCTGTAAAACCTAATCATGTGCTTCTGCCTGAGCTTGCAGGGTTGGCTGCAGTGATCTCATGTGAGCTCTTTTCCTAAACATCACCCTCGGTCAACGTGTATGATTAGGGAATTAGCAATTGCCTTCTGTGATCTCAAAGATTATTCAAAACACAAAATGTTCTCACAGTGAAATTGGAATAAAAGTGGCATGCTTTTAGGCATAAATTAAAGTTCAGCTGACTGCTGTCTATAATAATGTATTGTAAAGATTTATAGTAATAGGTTGTTCCCTCAATGGTTTCGCCACCTTTGCTTAACGCATCTTTTCCATTCCTCTCTCTCTCTCTCTCTCTCTCTCACACACACACACACACTCTTTGCCCTTTGAACTGTAACAGTGATCCGTTCCCTGTGATTAAATTAGTGTAAGTAATAAGATATCATAGATTTGATTGATTTCCCTAGCAATGGTTATTAACCAGTCCAATTCAGAGCCAAGCAGGGCCATTATTTTAAACATTGATTTCTGAACAGGCAAGCAGGGCAAGGAAATTCTCAGCTACGGAGATATTCCATAAGGGATTATCAGATAGGATGATATATGGTGAGGATTCTCAGACATGGCAATGAGCCCTATGGAATCAGCAAAGACCACGATACACAGATGTCGGAGTCCACAGAGGGACTGAGCGATGCTGTGAATATACTTCCCCAGTGTTCTCAGGGGACACTTCTGAGAAGCTCAGCAAAATCTACGGATTCAGAGCTCTGTTTTATCCCAACCCCAATATTTAACCCCACCCATATATACCCAGTAACTTCTTTGATGCGCCCCTTGGTGGTAGGATCAGTTAAAGCGCTCAGGTGCTAACTGAAAGGTTGATGGGTTGAGGTCACCCAGAGCCCCCTCAGATGACCCGCTGATCTATGACAGACATCGGCCACGGAAAATCAAGTGGAGCATAATTCTACTCTGACATGCACGGGTCACCACGAGTGCCCATGACAACCGTCGAACTTCTCTGAGTCATTTGGGTGGGGTCTTGGGAGACAATCAGGAAACACTGTCTCTGTCTTCCGGGAGCTCCTAGTCAGCTTCTTGAGGAAATGTGGACACTCGGGAAGTAGATTCCTGGTCTCTTGCTTTTCCTTTGCAGGTAGGTTTTCCGCTTCCACGAGGACTCAGAGATGGTGCGGATGCCAAATGGGAGGCTTCCAAGGAATTGTGGGGGCAACCCACTGAAAACGAAGTGCTCAAGAAAGATGCATCTATCTAAAAAGTGGGAAATGGCCTTCCCATTCTCCAAATCCCTAGAGCCACCACTGCCACTGAACAAGAGGAAAAGGAGTTGGGAAATGTTTGCAGGGGTTCCCTCCAAGGAGACCATGCCATTTTTCCAACAGCCCATGGAAACTTGGATATTTCAGTACTAATCTAGGTATTTAAGAAAAGTCTGTATTGTTTTTTACTTGTGTGCTAAGTTCAACATGCTTATAGTCTTTTGCAGGACAGACTCTGGAATCAGACCTTCTAGGTGTGCAGCCTGGCCCTAACATTGCATTGGATGACTCACTAAATGTATTAGTTTTCAGTTTCCCAATCTGGAAAATGGAATAATAGAAATTTCTTTGTCAGCTTGTTGGAAGACTGAGAAAGCAAATGCATACATGAAAAGTGTTTCACCAATACTAGGAATACACGGGTGCTCCTGATAAAATAATTCATCTTAATCACTTGTCCTTGAGAGAGAGAGAAAGAATAAAATCTCTGAAATAACTATACTTTGCAAAATGGTAAGTGAATCACATCTTTCGTCGTACCTCTCTTTGTTCCTTTGGCTCCAGAGCTATAACTAGTACTGATGAGATAATTTGTCAGAGAAACAAATTTCTTAGACAAAGAAGTTCCATTTGAGAGTTAAGAAGCACATCTTAGCCATAAGAAGGATGCTACATTGAAAGGGGTTAGTTTGAGAGGTGACAAGTTCTTTGTGACTAGAACTGACGAAGCAAAATATTGAGGACCAACTATAATTTGGGGGAATCCCGTCCTCTTGGTGGAGTGGGATACTACCTACAAGGTAGTTGGGCTGCTACCTACAAGGTCAGTAGTTCAAAACCACCAGGATGACTGTGGTGGAAATCTGAGGCTTTCTACTCCTATAAAGAGTTACAGTCGTAGAAACCCAGAGAGGTAGTTCTACGCAGTCATACAGGGTCGCTATGAGTCAAAATGGGTTTGATGACAGTGAGTTTAACCTATGCTTTGGGTCATCTAACTGCTGTTATTTCTGCTAACTGAACTGGCTGTACCAGCGACAGAGGAACAGGAGAAGGGTGGTTTCAGCAACACCGAGGTTCCATCTGCTTCACCTCTTACCTTCAGCAGAGAGCTGGTGAAAAGAAGGTATTTAGTGACTCTTAATTAAATTACAAATAAAGAGTGTGCAAGAAGTGAAAGATATTTATGCCCAAGGTTCTCCAAATACAGCGAGCCTGGGCTCTCTGAAAACACCATCTCTGAAGGCTTGCTCTGGTCCTGTTCCTTGTCTGCTCATAGGAGCCACTCCCACCCCACCCTTTCCTCCCATGCCCAACTCCCCACCCCCACCCCAGGTTCTGGAATTGCAAATGAGATGCATTCTAGTTTGTCAATGTGAGGGTGTGTGTGTGTGTGTGTGTGCGCGCGTGCCTATTGGCATGCCTATGGGACTTTTCAAAGCACGGTATTTGTCTGAATGCCATTGATTTTTTGCCTAATTGTTATTCACTATGCTAATTCCCCCCACAAATCTCACATTCTATTGATCAAAAAGTAATAAACTCCCCAACAAACAAAACAAGCATTATTGCAATGTTGGGAAAACATCAGTTAATATCAATACCATATTTACAATTATCTTTACCCTAAATGCTACCCACAACGCCATGCATAAGCAGATGCCAAAGGCCTGCGGGGTAAAGGAGCATGTGACAAATCCCCTTTGCCCTCTCCTAACAAAGTGAGAGGAAGCTAGGGCAAGAACCCATGAAGGGGTGCGATGAGGAGTGGATGGTTAGAATCAATGTCATTATCCCAATGGAAAAGCCATCATCTGGCCTGTTGTTCTTCCTCTTTCCCACTTCAGCTCAAGGCACCGTGTTGATCATTGGCAGAGGGACAAACGTGAGCAAGAAATCATTTACCATACTCCAGCAAAAGTGACACTTCAACAAGGAGGGGTCTCAGGCTACTAGACCTGAAGTTCTTAGCAATGGAACATCACCTTGTGGCAAGGATTACCTTCCCCATAGTCCACTCAGGACACAGTCCCCCTTGATCAATGAACAGTGAGTGACCCCTTTTCAGCACTCCATCCTAGTGCTTGCTATCTAGCACATAGATCCTGGCACCAACCGTGTGACTTTGGGTCCATTTGAGAGGTAGTAATTCATAAGAAATTCTCGGAAGAGAAGGAACTTAAAACTAATAAGTAAATTAAAAGTAGGAGCTAGCCAGGTAGAGAGAGGACAGAATTCCAGGAAGAAGGGACATCAGCAAAATAAGCTACAGGTAGTTTATTATAGGAAAATAACCTGTGCACATGGCGGGTGAATGAATATGACCAGAGGTTCAAAGGATGTTGGGTTCAAGAAAAGATCCTTGAACTGAAGTTGGTGCAAAACCATTGAAGTACTCCTAAAAGTGTAAGGTAATCAAGAGAGGCCAGAAACCAAATCAGCAGGATTTTAGCAAACAGGCTTTATTAGGGAAAAATCCCGCCCAGGCGAAGGCCCACAATCTACAACGTCTGGGCCAAGGGAGTTATGCCTGGGCGGGCTATAGGAGTGACCTTTTTATTGCCGGGAGACATGTGGCTGGGCTGACCCTGGGGCCATATCTAGTAAGGTGGTCAGGGATTAGAAGGTACAAGCACATCCGGGTTCCTGACCAGGCAGAAGTGTCTGCCACAGATTGGTGGAACAGGCGTGCCTGAGTCCCTGGCCAGACAAAGGTGCCCAACCAGGATTGGTGGGCGCAGGCAGGGCCGAGCCCCTAGCCAGGTAGGGGAGGTTGTTAGTGATTGGTGGACACAAGCACATCCGCGCCCTTAGCCAGGCAAGGGAGCACTTCCTAGTTCCTGGTGGAGCACACACGTGGCTGAGTGCAAGGTCTGGAGAGAGTTGCATCAGCCAACTCTGATCAGCTCCGCATGGGGTGGGGGTCACTGATTTGGCCAAACAAAAAGTACTTGTAAAAGGCATGTAGGGCGGAGCAGTAGCAATTCCGATCACTCTATGACCATGGAGTTGAGGAGTGACCAATGGAATACTGGGATCCCCACTAGAGTGTTTCCACCCTGGGAGCCGAGCGGTTACGTGTTGGGCTGAGATCCAAAAGGTCCACAGTTTGAAAACACCAGCCACTCCTCAGGAGAAAGACGAGGCTTTCTACGCCCGTAAAAATGTCCCCAAAACTCAAAGGGGCAGTTTGACGGAATGGCAGTGAGCGGTGAAAGATGATAAAGACTTGAATACTCTGAGAAACAACTTTATACTTTTACTTAAAGGGTGGCCATGTGTCCATATAGCCCCATGGTAGCCCTGCGTATTAGAAAGGTCTCTCCATCTATTAAGTAGAAGCCTGTCTTCTGTATCTTATACACATTGATTCCACTCTTGAATGCAACTCGGGATAAATCCTATTTATGCTCGACCTAAGGATTCTTTTAGGATGGAAATGACTATCACAGTCCAAAGAATCTGGAAAAGACCTTCTGTTTCTCTCAACCAGCCTCTCGTGCTGTGATCCTGTAGTTTCTCCACCGCTCCCGTGTACATTACTCTGGAGGTGGGACATTCCAAACAGCAGAATAGACACCGACCCTTATCGTCACCCTCCAGCCTCTACACCTACTGAATGCAGCCTAACATTGGGAAAGAGGCCATTGAAGGTTTTGTAGTCAAACCCTTACCTGCCATGCCTGAGACCAAGTGCACCTCACGGGCCGCCGTCACCCTCCTGTCAGTGGAGGTCTCTCCCTTGCTGTGATGCTCAGCAGATCTCAGTGAAGCTTTCTGGTGATGCTGGAAGAAGAATAAAATACTAGCTAGTGGCTTCTGAACGTCGGTCAGTGAAAATCCTATGTATGGATTGTGATAAGAGTTGTATGCGTCCCTAATAAAATGTTTAAAAAAAGAGAGAGAGAGAAAGAAAATCCTAACATTCGCTACCGAACCGACGCACACAGTGCGTTCTCCTGCAATAAACCACAGTGCCTGCCTCAGGAGCACGGAGGACAGCAAGCAGCTGTGCACAGGGGCTCCAGGTGCTGGGAGCCAGCTCAACAGCGACTAACAAAGTTGACAGGACTTTCTCAGGCGGTCATGCCTCATGGCTGATTCATTCTGCCACCCCAAACCAGAGAGCATATTCTCACCTAATGAAATCAAGCACCTCTACCTCACACTTTACTTGCGAACATGAGTTTTAAATTCACCCCCGATGTGGAATATTGGATTGATTTCATCGATTGTATCACCGTGAGGCAAGAACAGCCATTACTAACTCGGCATTTAAGTCAAAAGGTGAAGAGGGACAGATTAACCAATGTTTTCATCCAGGTTAAAACTTCAAATGGACAGATACTGCAATCAAAGATAGAAATTTAAATACATACATTAGGAAATATCTGGAAAGGCAGACAACAAACAGTGAGTTGTTTTTTTTAAAGATAAAACATTTTTTAAATGTAAGAAAGAAAAGACCATTAACAACATTTTCAAAGCCAGAGAAGAAATTCCTGTTGTGGAAAAAGTGAGAAATATTTTAACACAGAGCACATCGAGGTTGGGTTAAGAGGGAAGTCAGTTGACCAAGAATCATATTATCCCATGGTTCCATCCACCCTAATCAAGATGGCAATCATCTCTGTCTGCTCATAAAGCTCTCCAAGTCCTTCGCCTGTGCCCACAGGGGATCTGCCAGAGGCCCCCGTCTTCTTCTAGTTATTAAGTAGCTACATAGTACATGGCATTTTATATCTACATTCTTTTTTTAGTCATGTTATTGGGGGCTCGTACAACGCTTATCACAATCCATTCACCCATCCATTGTGTCAAGCACATTTGTTGCCATCATCAAAAACCTACTTTCTGCTTGAGCCCTGGCTTGGTATCAGCTCATTTTCCCCACCCTATGGATTATTCTTATATTCTTAATTAGTACAGAGTTCGTCTATCTCCATTGTAAACTGAGCAACCCGATAGAAAGCATGGGGCAGTCTGCCGAAGGAGAGTGCAAAGAGGAAAAAGATATCTGCCCCCAGCAACCAAGACATGCAGATTTATACATCTTCTTGTGCGCATGGACTTGTTAGAGTAAAGAGATCAATCTTCTCCATTCTTGGTGGGGATGGAAAAGCATACACTCAAACTCTTCTGGGGATATGGATTTGAGCAATCTTCGTGGTGGGAATCGCAGCCCCTTGAATCCACCATCAATGGTCATACCACTCGCTCCATCCATGCATTGCATAGAATTTCCTTGTAAAGAGAATGACCAGGCCAGTGTGCAAAGAGGGGCATCCAGGGCGGTTGATATCAAGGCTGTTCACATTTATATGAGAAATATTGGAGAAAATCTGGAGATCTACCTACAGAGGTGTTAAACCAAGGACTGCATTTAAACCAAGGAAGATGGTGCGTGCGGATTAGGAAGCTCACGAATCAGAGATGCCAATGTTGGCATGGACATGCATTATGCTAATGGGTTTTAGTTGCCACAGAGTTGATTCCAAATCTTGACAGCCTCCCATGTGCATATTAGAGCGGCCAGGTGGGATTTGCCGAACTGTGACCTTTGGCAGCAGGTCATCCGCTCTGTGTTTCTAGGTGCCCCTGGAGGCGTTCAATGGACCCACTTTCTAGCTAATGCCCAAGCACTTGATCGTCTGCATCACTCGGGAGTTCCAGGAACATTAGAGCATAAGGAGGGCTGGGGGACTTCCGGCCCACGGACCGAATCAGGTCCACGAACCCGACGCCAGCTAGCATCACACGCCTCACCAAAGAGCAGCCAACACGTGATGGAGGGGGGAGTTCATCAAGTGTCTGACCAGTGTGACCTGCAAATGATGTTCTCAATCTCCCGAGGGCCCTTGGCAGAAAAATGGTTCCCCACCCCTGCCATTAAGTGACAGAAAGAAGCTCCTGAATGCTGCGTGGAAGAATGTATGTGCGTGCGTGTGCGTGTGTGTGTGTGTGTGTGTGTGTGTTCATGCGTGCGGGGAAATCCGGAAACCTGCATTCCAGCGTATTAGGAAAACTCACTGCTGATCAACAGCATGTTTTAAAAATATATCTATATAATTTTCATCTCGACAATGTCCCGCTTTCATAACCTGGGGGCTGGGGCAATGACTAAAGATAGAAGCTAAAAGGTAAAAGTAAGCTCTCTGAAAGTATGAGGTCAGAAGAACAAAGCAAACCAGAGACTCCAACAAGGAAGAAGAGGTCACTACTGTGAGGACAGCGAAGAAGGGGCTTCGTGGAGGATGACGGCTCGTGCTGGGTGTTTCTCACCCTGTTGTTGTGGAGCTCTCCAGAAGAAATCCTTTTGGAAAAATCCCCAGCAGTCACCGTCTTTCAAGAAGGCCACAGAGAGGCGGCACACACGCGTCACACACACACGCCAAAGGGTGTCCTCCATTGACGCCTCAGTGGAGAGAAGAGCCATGTGCGCCCAGCCTCCCCTCTGCAGCAAGTTTGTCCATGTGGCCCAGACTCCAAGCAGAGACTGAGGAAAACTTCCCATGCATGAAATGCAGAAAAGGAAAGAAAGAAAGAAAAAGAAAAACAAACCATCTACCGCATAATCTTGGAACAGATAGAGATAGATACGGAGACCGAGAGGCACTCTTTAATCGCATCTCCCCCTTTAGGCCTCCTCAGGCACGGGTCTTCTGCGGCAGAGGCATTTTTCAACAACACAGACCCGCTTTTGTTTAATTAATAATCCCCCCAGACATAAATCAACCCGGCGGCGGCACCCTCTCTAAGCAGCCTTATGGCAATGACCTACTTTAAGGGCCTTTCATGTATAGCTTTGGTTCACTATGTATTTTGAAAATTACTGCTCAATAGCTATTTGGGACGATCAGCATTTTCCTTAGTACGTTTAGCAACGAGGACCCATTTTCCTACCTGGGAAGGAAGCTCACAGAATAATAGAGCTGAATTAGGGCGTAATGAAGAGGAGCGGCTCATTTTCCTAGGCGTCTACTAGCCAGAGATGGCCAGCTTTTGCTGAACATTTCACATGCATTTGGCTCATCAAATGATTACATGCAAAAATGTAATACAATCTATTAGGCACTGTACTTGCCCCTGTTAGCAGAGTGGAAACTGAGGCACAGGGAGGTTCACCAGCTTGCCCAAAGTCACTCAAGCAGCCAGTGTCAGAGCAGAATTCTAAGTGGCACAGCCAGCTTCAGAAGCCATGCTCGCCACGAAGCCTCCGCGAATGGGCACAGGATGGGTGTCGGTTACGGCACCCACATGCCTGACAGTCGATAAATGTGATCACCGTTAGTTCTCACCATGACACGACGGTGGCACTGTCCGTCTTTCCAGACGGTAGATTCAAGCTCAGAGAAGATCGCAGTGGGTTTGGGAACCGAGACCTGTCCTTCATGGCCACCTGAGTGCCTCTCAAAGGGAGAATGAATCAGGCAAAAAGGGCTTGGAGGATGAGTGAAGGCAAGACATGAGACCACCGGAGCTGCCCGGCCTCTGTGAGGCAGTGGTGGCCAGTGGCACAAGTGCCCTTGTTCTATGCGGGTGACCTGAGTTCAATTCCTGACCACGGTCCCTCCTCACAACCATGGCCCTTCTGTGAGAGGGGCTCACATGTAGCTCAATAAGTCCAGCCACCCGTATCGTATGGTTGACATGAGGCTTGAGAGCATTTCCTTCTGGGGTGAGCAGGGTCACCACAAGGCAGGGGCTAATGTGATAGCAGCCAACAGCCACACATGACCTCTAAGAAGGGTGGGAAGGAATGAGAAACGAGCCAGAGCGATGAGGTGCTGAGGCCACATTTGCCTTCTTATTGACCTTGGGTTTGGCTTCAACCCAGGTCATAAATTGGGGACTGTGATATCATCACCCTATTAATTAAATAAAACCTTTCTCTTCTCTTGGAACCACAGGACTTCCTGGATGGGGCACTAAATCCCAATGAGCACCTCCATGTCAGAGAAAGGCCCCTAACCTTACAGAGTCACCTGCAGCTGTACCCCATGCCTCCACCCGGCACACCTCCCCCCACCTCAGCCCACCAGCCCCAGGCATCCACAAAATGGAACATTCTGGAGAGAGCAGACCCAAACCTAACCGCCTCTTTTTTATCGAACTTAGAATATTGGCTCACGTTTGAGAAGACAAAAATAAACGTGATAAATGTTATTTGAAAAATCTAGGATGTCATTATGCGTTGCATTTGTTTGCCCTAAATCCATTTTCTATTAGGTTATTATTAATTAGCATGTGTTTAGCATCAACTGTGTACTCAAAGTCAGGCTAAATATGTTCGAGAACATCTCTGCCTGGGATGAGCTGCAATAGGATTTCTCCAAACAGCTCACCACCCACATCTAGCCCCCTGAGAAATTACACTCACTCCAAAGAAATGCTCTGACAATACATTTTCAGGAA